>NW_028091637.1:7736290-8336290 GCF_014824575.4 Sturnira hondurensis
CTAGCTATCAGAGAGATGCAAATTAAAACCACAATGAGATACCACTTAACACCAGTCAGATTGGCTATCATAAACAAAGAAACAAACAACCAGTGCTGGAGAGGTTGTGGGGAAAAGGGGACTCTAGTTCACTGTTGGTGGGATTGCAGACTGGTACAACCACTATGGAAAACAGTATGGAATTTTCTAAGAAAACTAAAAATGAACGTGCCTTTTGACCCAGCAATTCCACTCTTGGGAGTATATCCTAAGAACCCTGAAACACCAATCCAAAAGAACCTATGCACCCCGATGTTCATAGCAGCACAATTTACGATAGCCAAGAGTTGGAAGCAACCTAGATGCCCATCGGTAAATGACTGGATCAAAAAACTATGGTACATTTACACAATGGAATTCTATGCTGGAGAAAGGAAGAAGGAACTACTACCCTTTGCAACGTCATGGATGGAACTGGAAAGCATTATGCTGAGCGAAATAAGCCAGGCGGTGAAAGACAAATATCATATGATCTCACCATTAACAGGAATCTAAACAAACCAAACAAGCAAGCAAAATATGACCAATGACACTCAAATATGGAACAGGCTGTCAGGGCCCAGAGGGGAGAGGGGAGAAAATCATAGGGGAAAAGGGAATGGACTCACATGAACAAGTATAAAAGACACATGGACAATAACTAAGGGTGAGGGATGGAAAGGGGAGGGAGGCTGGGAGCATGGGGTGGGGGGCGGGCAGGGTTGGGAATATAAGACAGAAACCTGTACTTGAACAAGAATTAAATAAAAATTATATTAAAAAAAAGAGAAAAATACAGGATTTCTCTAATGGAATCAATATTACACTTGCCCCGAAGAATTATTTGCATCACAAAATTTTAGAGGATAAGGAAGCAAATTTATAGTAGTTGTCATATAGTAGCTCTTACTATGTCTCTGAGTTAGATACAGAATAAAACATGATAAATTTTATAACATGAAATTACCTGCCTATGAAATAAAAGTAATCAATCATTACACTTACATGCAAAGACTTCAAATTTTTGTATACCCTGGGCTTTCCCTCTGGAGTTTCTGATTCAGTAGGTCTGGGATAGTTCCCAAGAATTTTAATTTTTAAAAAGTTTCTGTGTGAGGCTGATGTAGCCCGGGAACCATACATCGAGAACCACTGATTCATAGCAAGTGGAATTTGGGAAGGAAAATAACAGAAATACTCCACTACATTGGAATGATTACACAGTTGTAGGTCCTGCAATATCTCTGAAGATTTTTAATGCTGTAGAAAAATACTAGTATTGTACTAATACACACATAAGTAAGCACATAGTTATTTAACAATATAAAGAGATGTAATTAAAATGGGAGAGATAGATGTCATAGAAACAGAATGTCAGGAATTTCAAAATTAGTTAATAGTGATTATCTCAAGGCCATGTCCTAATAGTTCATTTTTATTATTATCCTGACAACTTTCTGTATTTTCTAAGTGAACACGCATTAATTTTATATTGGGGAAAGTAACTTTCCCCAAGGAACCGGTCTAAATGTTGTCAGGGTGATGAAGGAGCCACCCCTCCTTTGCACCGGACAGTCAAATGCCATCTGCGAATTCTTTTGCCATCACATCACATTTTATGTCACTCGTTAAACATTGACGATGCACATTCAGATCTTAAAGGCCCAGAAAAGTCTCCATGTTAAAAAAGTTCACTTAATATTAATGATTCTGGAATTTACCACACTGACTTGTCCACTAAACATTTCAGAACCTCTACTAGTCTTCTAAAGAATAAGTGATCTGCACAGCGACGTTAGGTATTTTTTGACATTTATTGAATGAAGGAATGAAATCAAAATGAACCACTGCCTAATGTATGTTGAGTACACTTGCTAATTCATATTTTTCTAGATGGTGAACCTAACCCAAGAGCTTACTTTCAAAGACCATTATGATTTGTATTATATGAACTTGAATTTCTCATTCCCTAAGTACTCAACTCAACAGATCTTAGAAAATGCCCAGTGGGTGCCAGACACTCTGTGACATGCAAAGGTATTATATTTTGCATGGCCAGAACTCAGCTCAGTATTAGTCATAATTTCTTCATTTATTCCAGCCTCCAAAAATATTTTAATTACTTTTCATAGATGGCTGTGTATCTGTATGATCATTATTTATATTTCTCCAAGGGTGTGAATTTCACTCAATATGGGTGAAAATGACGATGAGAGAATCCAAGCATTCTCTCACAGAAAGGTACAAATACTCTATAGATTTTCCTGCTTTTTGAAAGTTGATGTTACTATATTTCAAAAAAAAAGAAGAAAATGTTGTATGCCAAAAATAAGAGCCAACCTGGAATTTTATAATTAATTATATTCTCTGGCTAAGAATCCTTTTTATACCATTATGGCTACATTCCATCCCATTGCTACCTAAGATCATGGGATTTCTCATGGCCACACATGTGAGCTACATAAAAATATGCAAAGCTATTTGGAACTACTTAGTTCACTTAGCAATGCAAATAGTACAGAGTGTACATGTATATAAAAAGTAAGCTTCCCAGCACATATGCACATATCAACAAAGATGGAAAGTTGAAACAAAAAAAACTTGAGGGGATTAGCCAAAGAACATATCACATATGTATAACCCCAAAACACAGACAGTAGTGGTGATGACCAGAGGGAAGGCCGGGCAGAGCCTGGGGGGCAGTGGGAAAGGCCGTGGGAAGAGGGACATTTGTAATAATGTCAGCAATAAAAATAAAGTACAAAAGAATCTTATCTTCAAAAAGTCTCTGAAATGGGGAAAGTCATTAGTAAAATTTAAGTTTGATATTTTCATGTGAGGATTACAAAATGCTTTTCTTCAACACTGCGTGTATATATAAAACCATATTTAGAATATATAGTAAATGCCCCCAAGTGCTTTAGGAACACATAGTAGAATTAAAAGATGTGATTTTAAAATATAGGGCTGACTGCAATTAATGATGGCATTTTCTTACATGAACTATGTTTTTTAAAATGCCTTAGTAAGTACAAACACTTCCCTCATAATGAAATGATAAAAACCAAATATTTCAATATGGAATGCCATGTTTTAAAATATCAAAACACTTCAAAAGCATGACTATCTTCCTTTGATAAACATAGAAAATGAAACATAGGCCTATTAGGTTTAGAGAACAGTTCAAGATCATTCAGTAAATTAGAAGAGAATAGAGTGCAATTAATCATGGCTGTGTGCAAATCCTTGTCTTATGAACTTGAAATCAACACAAGCAGCACTGTGACTTATTTGTGTGACATACCTTTTGTAAATGATAAAGTAATTAAAAATACGTATTTTAATCTAAACCATGTGAGTTCTTTAGTGAAAAAAATAAGTAACATTGCCAGATACTGATTCCAGTAATTTACATATGGGTTAATTCATTTAATATTTACAACAACTTTATGAATTATAAACAGGTAATATGATTATCTTAATTTTCCACTGAGGAAAGGGAGATACAGAAATTAATAATCAATATTTGACACCAAACCTTGTGGTATGAGTTCAAGTGCTTAACTGAGCTGTTCAGTGGGTTGTTTCTCAAAACAGCGATGTCTATTTGGGCAAGAAGTTGAAAGCCATATATACATATTCCTATAAAATAGACTGACTCAGAGCATGGGAACAACAGTGTATAATTAACTGGCAACAATGAAAATGTTGTGTAAAATTCCTTTAATCCTTGAACATGATTCAGTTATCATGTAAATCTGAATTTTTAGACCCGAAGGTGTTAGAATTTCAGAAATCCAACTTTTTGACTCATTTTGCTTATTTGCCTCAGCTGGGAGCATTCCGGGCAAGAATGGGAAGTGAGTGTGGTTAGGTGAGCTCTATGGCAGACCAATACAGTCACACCCGAACTAAGGAAGCTAGCAGCCCCTGATCAGTGACAGTCATCGCTTTTCACAAAGGCGTGTCGCTTCCACATCTCCCAATTATTAAAGAGGAGGTAATAACCTGAGTCTTACCTGAAATGTCTCAAATTGGAAAATACATTGCAATGAATTAAATGAATTTTTAAAAATGTAAAAGCCATGCACCATCGAGATCACACCTCTGGGCTGGTTGTCCTGCGTGGCCACAGGTCAGTAAGGAAGACGCCGCTGTGTTGATTACGGAGTTATGGGTGTAAAGTGATGACTTGCTACCTCTGCGGAGGTTGAATCCCAAATTCACCCTCTCCGCACAACGGAGCTATTTCTTTTCCCTTTTACCACCTGTCCTACAGGATGTAAGACTGCTTCCGGTACAGAGATCCAAATCTATGGTTCAACCTCTTGGGGTGCCACACTTCTTGTCAATGGCAGGCAAGGAAGTTCTATTGCTACTCTCTTTCTCCATAGACTGTTTCTATACACATATCCCAACCCAGCCCTTTCCTCCCCTAACCCATGCTCATCCCCCATGAGCACTGACTGCTTTGAAGCCTAACACCAGATCAGTTTCTAGGGAAAATCAGCACGTCACAAATACAGTTTATTTAGGGGAAGTCACTTTTGAGATACTAACTGATGCAGACCCCTGCCCATGGGGTCTCTGTGTTGTAGATGTGATGACCAAATTCGCATGGACTGCAGGAGTCCTGTGGAGGCAAAGGGATGGCATGGCCTCTCTCTGAGTGAGAGAGGGCCCGACCCCTGCTTGGACAGGCTTTTATTGCTTTTCTGGGCACATCACATTGAAGATGGTCCTCATTTACTATTCACAGGTTTACTTTAGGTGGTTACCTTTTACAGAACACAAAAGAGAGAGAGAGAGAATTACTACAAAGAAAAAGGATATTTGCAAATGCAAAGGAGAAAGTGGCTGAACTGGTTACATTCCTCCTTGGGAGATTTGGTATAGATTTTAGAAAGTTACTTTAAAGATATGCAGTAAACATTTGTAGCCTCAGTTCAGGGTGAAGGAGTTTTAGCAAAAAGCAGACCTCAAAGCAGCCTAGGTACAATGCAGGCCTGATTCCCCACGGGAAAACCAATTTGTGGGTTTGGCTCCCTGTGTGTTGACTCATGCCTGTCAGTTTTCTGATGGGGCTGGGCTGTACTCACCACGCCATGTGAAACAGTTCCCTATAACTAACAACTTACCTAAATAAGTAACTAACAACTTACCTAAACAACTTCATTTCTGTTTGGGGCTTACAGATGAGAATTGAAGAACTTAAGGGTAGAGGTATGTCTAGGAGAAAAAACTTTGAAGTGGCGGGGGAGAGGAAAAACAAAGAAATCAATTCAAGAGGTTTATAAGGTTGTAAATTTCATGGTTGGATCTGCAAGAAAGAGAGAGAGAGAGAGAGTGAGAGTGTGTGCAGGACGAGGTCTCTTGTGATGCTGGCCTCCAAGGGCACAATCAGATACAGCTCTAAAAATGGAGGCTGGTGTAGAGGACTGCCTTTTTCCATTTATAACCTGTCCTCTCTCTCATTGCTAACGGCCTTCCCGCAAAGAAACCGGAAGGTCTACAGAAGAAATGCTGCCCGTTCATACATATGGGCCAGGACTGTTTCTATTTCTTTGGAACACAGAGAAGAGGAAATATACGTATCAATTGGTAAAACATCCTTCTGAATCTCTCAGAGGTTTCTTGCTTTACCCTTACTATCAACCACCCGAAATGACTGGCGACCACCCTGGGTCTGTCCTTCCCCTTTCAGAGGCCATTCATTAATGAATTCATTCAATCAATATTTCTTGGGCATCTCACACATTCCAGGCACCCCTGCGGGTAGGTGGTGAGGACACAGTATTGAGCTCACACCTATCTGAACCCTCAGCCAGGATATATCAATGTGGAAACTCTTAGATTTTTTATTTTTATTGCTAAAGGAAGAGCCTCTAGCACAATTATACAAGAACAGATGTTTTAATATCCTATTTTCACTCATTCATTCAACTGGTATTTATTGAAGGCTTACATTGTACTAGTTTTGTAGACAGTGAAGCCCAACAGATGAGTTTCTTAAACCCTTTTATATGTCATGTGTAAGTATGATAATTGAAGCCCATTTGCTAGAAAATGTTACTGAATTTATAATTGCTATTGTAAAAAACATACATCACACGAAGCCCTGCGGCACAATTACCATTTATGCAGCTCATTTATATTGCACTGAGATCATTTTGACTCTCTGAGCCTGGGTTATCTCATGTGCAAAATGGGAGTAATGATAGTTATACAGAGTTGTTGTGAGATTTCAATGAGATAAACTGTGAATAAAAGCTTAATAAAGTGCACAGCATAAAGTATATCGCTTTTCGTTTTATTGTTTTTGCTTTGTGATAGGTGTAGCTCTCAAATCCCGAGGTTTAAAACACCCTGCAGAAACTTGTCAGGGAAGGGGTCGGGGACTCTGCCTCAGCCTTGGGTCTTTTTCAGAATAGAAGTCATCCTGCCACATGGTGGGTCAGCTTAGGCAAGTCAGCTGCTGGAAAAGATAACGCCATCACTTTGGGTTTGGTACAAGTCGACTCTATTGTTTCCAAGAAAAGAGTATGGTTTAAAGAGCAATCTCAAACTACCTGGTGTTACTGAAACTCTCATCCTAGAAGAGGAAGCTCTGAGCAACAGAACTTTTCTTCAGCCGTGTTTTGTTTCACCCTCCCCTACTTCAGAGGGAGAGGAAGCAAGCTCTCTCACACAAGCCTATTTTTTTGTTCCATGTGTTTTTGAAGCCCAGAGGGAATTCCAAGAAGCTTCCTGTTCAAAGGCAGAAGGAGCTGACATAAATGAAGGAGAAAGAAATGCATTCTTCCCTCATGAGCAGTCGATGGAGAGAAACTGAAATTATATCCCAAACACATATGTACCCTGTATGTGGTATCTGTTAAGTGGCGCAGGGACCTTAGGGTACACCACCAGGAGAGCTTCCAGGAGCTTATAGAAAATGAGTTATTAATGTGGTATGTCTGTGTCAGAAAGGGGAAAGATGTGGCTTGCGCCACTGTTTGTGTGTTTAAAGCATTTCCAAGGTCAAGTTCAAAGAGCAGGACTTGAAAACAGTAATTTTGCTACGTTTGTAGTTGTCCTCTTTTACTACAGAGTTCTGGCATTTTCTAAACTGCCCTTATTTGTAAACATTGTTGATCATCATGTTTTGTTTTGTTTTGTTGGTCATCAGCTCACGTATTTTTTCCCTTCTACTGAGCAATATTGTTCCTGGGTACTTTTGTGAAGTCATAATAAACTAAGCAAGCAGCCAGCAAGCCCTGGCCACAAAGTTATTTATTGATCTAAAAACAGCGCTCTGCTAACCTCACCTTAAATCCTATGGCATAAAACTCCAGTTCCTCAAAAACAGCCAAACCATTAACACCCAAAACACCTGACCTCCTTATTTACAGCACATATTTGACATATTTAGAAAAGAGAATTCTGCATTTTTATGCTGGTAATTACTATCATATTATTACTATCACTTACTAGTATTATGCTAATAACAACTATCAAAAGTTAGGGTAACTTTTACATCAGTATCTATCAGGTCTTGCCACAGTTAAATAGTTTGCCTTGTTTTGCCCAAAAGTATATAAATAGAATCAGGCCAATGCTGTAATTTTAGGGTCAATGTTGCAAGTTTACAAGGCTTCATGTTGTGCCTTAAATTTGTCAAAGAGAGTTGTGTGACTTATAATGCCTGGAGTTATACATGTCACTGGATAAAAACAAAGGTTTGTAATCCATTATGAATTTTCTCATTTATTCATTCATTCACTCACATACTTATTCTTTCAGTGGCTGATATGAATCAGAAAGGGCAGTGAGACCTGGTGATTTGTCCAGTTATGAACAAAACTATCCCGTTCTCTGCAATCATGGCCTTTACGGTGTGTTAGCGTAGAATATGATCATCTCACGAGTGAAGTAACCCCAGATTGTGCCCAGTGACCTGGAGGACATTCACTGCATGTGGTGATAGAAGCTGATGGAGGAGAGGAAGAACCCAGCTTCTGCACAGTCTGGGAGATGAACGCTCAGAGGGAGTAACAGGCGCGACAGCCCTGAGACAACTTGGCCAGACTATAATGAGGGAGCAGAGATTTGCAAAAATTGTTCAGAAGTTCTCCACGACGTGTGGTCAGTTCACGGCATCTGTCCTGTGTTACTCCTCCAACCCTTCGTCTTTAGTCTGGATTTTGTTTGGTCTGTGCTAGGTTCCTGAACTCACCCCTTGCTGACCCCTCTCTTACCTGCCCCTAAGTCTTTGCTCAGACTATTGATAGAATGCCATTGTCTTCTCTGCTCTGTGTGTTATCATTATGTTGAATAAGGAACAAAAAGAGAATACGGGGGTACATCCTGCGTGCTTCCATTTGTGTGAGATTCTAGCACAGGCGAAATTCCTCTGTAATGGCAGAAAGCAAACTTGGTGGCTACTGGGGCCCAGACGCTGTGGGCAGGGTGGCTCTGAAGGGACATGGAAGAGCTTTGTGGGTGATGAAAAGCTCTCATATCTTGATTGTCATGGCAGTTTTACAGATGCAAGTTCTTGTCAAAATTCATCAGACAAAACACGGAAGTGGGCATTTATCTTACATGAGCTGGACCTCAACAAAGTTCATGAAAACATCGTAAGCAAAGAAGAAGAGCTCATGGACGCAGACAGCAGTGTAGTGATTGTGGGAGGGCGGCAGGTAGGTGGAGGTGGAAGAGGGAACAAGGGGGATACATGGGGATGGAAAAATGCAATAAAAATAAACTCTTTTTAAAAAGGAAAAAAGGGAAAAGCACACGTTAAAAAGCTCCAATTCATCACCTTTATTATCACTCTCCTACTCAGGAAAAAATCTTTCCTTCCATCATCATGCCATGTGTTCTGTGTGTTTGTACTTGTGAAATGCAGACCACGGACAGCCTTCAATGAACATCGTGGTGTTAACTGGCTGTTTCTCCATTGGGCTTGCGCCTTCATTCCCATATGAGACAATCGATGTCCTATTTGCCCCCCTGCCCCCGTCCCCCACATAGCACAAAAGTTATGAGAAAGACCTCACTGATCATTTGTGAAATCAATAGCACTATTTTCTCCTTTACAGTCTACCTGGTTCCCAAAGCGGGCGGGCAGGAAATGAGTTGGTTTCTAAGAGTGGATGAATGAATGTGCCGTTCTTGGTCCTGGAGCCCACATTTTGGCTCCATGAGCCAAAAGTGGGAGCAGAATGGGTTTTCGACCTACTTGATTCACACCGGTACTTGCTTATTGACTTAACGAGGTGCTAGTGACGGTTTCTCTGTTCTCCAAAATGTAGGTGCTGTATAGACTCTCTACATTATCCTTTTGTGTTGAACATCATCGAGGTGGCTTTGGTTAATAAAATCACAGGTTTCACATGTACAATTCTATAATACATCATCTGTATATTGTATTTTGTGTAGAGTTACCAGAGGACCCAGCAACCCCTCTTCTGGGTAGCCACATGAAAAATTTTAAAATATTCATTTATAAAGATATATGCCTCACTGTGATCATTGCAATATTATTTACAGTAGCCAGACATGGAAACAACCAAAGTGTCCTTTGATAGATGATTGGCTAAAGCAGATATGGTACATGTATACAATGGAACACAGCTTAGCCATAAGAAAAGATGAAATATAACATGAATGGATCTTGGGAATATTATGCTAAGTGAAATAAGTCAGATGGAAAAAGCCAAGAACTGTATAATTTCACTTGTACATGGGATATAAAATTAAAAACAGATAATGAAAAAACAAACAAACAAAAACTCATAGACACACACAACACTGTGGTGGTTACCGGAGTGGAATGGGAGGAGGGAGGTAATAAATATATGGTGACAGAAGAAGATTGGACTTTGGTACATTATCTTTCTTAATGGACTATTATTTCTCTGTAGAGTCCAGTGATATGACCACTGTTGGCAAGTCACAATGAGGTGGACACAACAGTGTAATAAGAAGCTGGCTATTATGTCCCATTAGTACACGGAGTGAAGAAGGTCTGAATGGACATAATGGTCTAGTGCACAACTTCCACTCTGGATTGTTCGGTGGGGGTGGCTCTGTGAATCTATCCTCCTGTGCTTAATCTGGAGCAACCTTCCTCCTCACCTTCCCGTCTACCTGTCGCTATGCAGTTGTTGGTGTTTTCAACTGGCTGATTACCTGGAATATTAGCTTTTCAAAATATGTCACAGAAGTTCACCAATGCCTTCCAACTCATAACACTTTAAAATTGCAACTCCAAATTATTCCTGTAAAAATAGATGACCTCTATGACCCCTGGGGGATTTCTTATTTTAATCTGAAACCTTCAGAAATGGTTCAGGTTTGTGGAAATGATGGGGGAATGTCTGCTCTTAGCAGTTTTGGTGTTCAAGGGCAAATCAACCTCTGTGCTTGCTAACTCTAATTTTCCAAGGGTTATGAGACTTTAATTTGATTCTTTATTCAGTGTGCATAAAATGTCCACTGGAATTTGCATAATACATTCATTGTATAATCACTCTTCACATTGGTTACCTGCCTCCTCAAATGGACATCGCTTTTTTAAGGGAGTACGTTAATGTAGGGCCAATTTGAACTGTGTAACTAAACAGAATGAAGCATATCTCTGAAGGACAAACATTAAAAAGAGAAAGGAAGGCATGTACTTGTTCTGAAATTGGCTGTTATGTAAAAAATAGCCTCAATCCCCTATTTTCAAATATTCATTTTGCAAATAGAGGCAGGGAGAGGATTGCTGTCTTTTCAAATATATAGATTTGTTATTCAGAGAAGAGATTACACTTGCCTGCCTTGTTGTTGGGATGTACTTAAGGCACGTGGGTTAAATCAAGGTGCCAGAACTCAGCATGTTCTAGAAGGTGAGGGAGTTTGAGAGAGAGGATGTCTTGGGCACTAGGCCAGGCGCTTTAGAGGCATTTAAATTTATTCAGTGCTCAAAGCCAACATATAATTAAGGTAATAGTATTATTACCTCTAATTCTGGTTGAACGTTCTGTGCCATTGGACTCATTGCTATAAAATGGAGGAGCTAGGTGCTGAACCCAGGCTGCATGATGCCAACATCTCCGTCCTTCACCTACACCAGGCAGTTTTCTATCAAATGCACTTCTCTAGTGTGAGCTGCCTTGGCAGACTGGGCGTTCCCTAACATTAGCCCTGTCCTGACGGAATCTGCAGGGGTGTTTGGCAGAGAGATGGCAGGGAAATTGGAAGAGCAGGATGAGGTTGGATGAGATGGCATTTAAGATCCCCATTTTCTCTGCAATTTTGAGAATAGTAGGCACGGTCCTGACTGGATGAGTGGCTTATGACAGACCAGGGTGTCTTGGTTTCTAATGTCTATTCAATCACCTGGAGAACTTATCAAAACATAGAGCTTGATTCTATAGATCTGGGGTGGGCCAGACATTCTGCCTTTCTAACAGACTCCCGAGTAATGCTACCACTGCTGGTCCACAGACCGCACACATACAAGCACAGCAGAAACCCTCTGGGCTCTGCCTGTAGAGCCACTTCCCCGGTGGTCCAGGCCCCGATTCCAGTTAGGGCAACTGTACGTAACCATTCTGGTCGTGGTTCCTTAAACCCAGCCAGCGTGTCCTAGGATCATGAAATCCTATTCTTTTTGGACGGTTAGGATTCTTCAAGACAAACTTACCTATAATAGAGAAGACCTAAGCTGTAAGTCATGGGTCACCAGCTGTTCATGGGGAAAAAAAGAGTTGGTACTATTAGCTAGCCTACCAATGTACAAATTATAGTAAAATTTCCTTGGGGGAAACATGTCTTTGTTGAAAAACATTCACTTTTAACTTGTAAATAAATCTGTAATTATGAATATAATGGCTCTCCAAACTCTTGTTATCCTTTCTGAATCACAAGTCTGAAATTTTGTCTCATAAAGTCCTGGTGTATTTTCATAATTCTTTTGAGACGGATCCAACTTGGAAAGGAAAATGGGTTTCCATTTCCCCCTGTGTTTCGGGATGCTATTGCTTTGATTTAACTGGTTTCTGATATTTGGATTGCAGTATATAAGGGTCTATCTTTGAAATATCTTGGAAGGAGAAAAAAAATTAGGAAAATCACTCTTTACCATCTAGGAGGCTTTAAAACTATTATTTGTTTCTTTCAAAGAGTTGGAGTAAAAGCAGTTTTGCAAGCTAGGAACCTTTAAGAAAGACTTGGGTACTTGAGAGGCTGAAAATAATAAATTGGTGGGATTATAGAGGTCCATATTTATTGACTAGGAAAAGTAGCCACATATGTCATGAAGAAAAAGAACCAATTATAAAAGTGTGTGCATGATCTGATACCATCTGGTTAAAAATAAAGAAAAATTAAATTACTAGTTTGTCTTTGAGTGGTGGCATCATGGCTCATTTCTCTTCATGTTGACTAAAACCTCTTCAATAAATTTGTATACTTTTTAAAATTACAAGAAAAAACACTTCTATTTATTCTCAGGGGGAAATGGACAATTGTGGAACCTTTCATAAAATCTTAACTACAAATATTTTTGACTTCAAGTTTTTTGATGGCAAGAATTTTTATTACTCTAGATATCTCTGAGTTCTTCTAATAAATACAATCAGAAGAGCTAAGGAAGTAGCCCTATTTGGTTTTGTCATATCAGAGCATCAGAAAGAATCATAGGACAGTCCATAGGAAGGCAGGCCAGAGCGCTAAGGTCTAGGTAGAAGGGGACTTGTATTTCACAGAATGCTGTTCAGCTTGGCTTGATTTTTACTTTTTTAACTGTGTTGTCCACGTGTGCACTCAAGTTTAATTTTTAAATTCTAATACTGCACTGAGATCGTGGTTGGTATACCAGCTGGGAGGAAGAAAAGTCATTTGGGGTCCAAGGGCATGGAAAAGCCACCATTTCTCAGAGTGATAAGGACAGTACTTGTGGACATTTATTTAAAATATTTGGAATAAGGCCAACAAACACACGGCTGAAGACTGTATGCAGTAAAGTATGGGTCCATGAGGAAGTGCATGACTTTACTCAAACAGAAGCTTCCCGAGGGTTTGAAAGTGAGTTTTGTCAAAGATTTGGAAAGAAGGTTATGGGTAGAGCATTTTCGTAGGAAGATAACAGTGTTCAAAGGGACACAGGGCTTCATACAGACATTTAGATAAAGTGGTGGGTCTGGAGGGTCACAGAGGCTCACAGGCAGTGCCTGCTTCTGAAATGTGTTGGCCTGTATGTAAGATTCACTTTCTCTTCTCTCTGGCACCGAGCTACACTAGTAATGCATCCCTCTGAGTGGTTGCCCATTTGTGCTANGAGTGATAAGGACAGTACTTGTGGACATTTATTTAAAATATTTGGAATAAGGCCAACAAACACACAGCTGAAGACTGTATGCAGTAAAGTATGGGTCCATGAGGAAGTGCATGACTTTACTCAAACAGAAGCTTCCCGAGGGTTTGAAAGTGAGTTTTGTCAAAGATTTGGAAAGAAGGTTATGGGTAGAGCATTTTCCTAGGAAGATAACAGTGTTCAAAGGGACACAGGGCTTCATACAGACATTTAGATAAAGTGGTGGGTCTGGAGGGTCACAGAGGCTCACAGGTAGTGCCTGCTTCTGAAATGTGTTGGCCTGTATGTAAGATTCACTTTCTCTTCTCTCTGGCACCGAGCTACACTAGTAATGCATCCCTCTGAGTGGCTGCCCATTTGTGCTATAATGGCCATCCTGCAAAGATGAATGGGTGGCGAGTTAGGGATGTCTCTGTGGTCGAAGGATGTGTAAGACTATAAACGTGCTTCCCAGGCCATTGGGTAGAGAGCCTTTGAATGTGAATGTGAATGACAGTGTCTGGGGAGTGGAGGTGGGGGACTTGTACTTCCCATGATCCTCACAAACGGAGGCCATCCTCTCCTACTCTTCCGATGTAGGAATAGTCTATGGTTCAACCTGTCCCTAATACCAGAGCAAGGAGAGGGAGGGAAGGACGAGCCCTCAGTAACACAATCACAGTTCCTTTTGCTTACCCTGCTGTGCACTGGGTTGGTAGATACATGCAGTTACAGCTTGCTTCCATCACGAGTACAAACTCAGTGGAATTGTTTCATCAGTACCCTGGCTTGCTTCTGCAACCACATTGTGTTACATACTTGTACCTCCTGCTCTTTTGGCTGGCAGAAACACAGAGGTCCAATGATTCACACCAGACATATGTTTGAGCACTGCCTGTTAGCAAAGGAAACCTTCGCAAGACGATTCACAGGGGTTAGTCTGCCCATTTGCAGCCAAACAGACTGCTCTCCCAATCTCCAAAATGTTGTAGTAAGATTATGGTTGGTCTAATCAAAAACCTTGGCAAATCAGTGAGCTTCTTTAATCTTAATAAAGCACAGTGATCTGTCTAAGCCAATAAATAATGATCCTGATGCTAATTTTGACTTTATTCACTATAAAGAAGCAATTTCTCTCATTTAAAAATCACTTGAAAGGGGTGAGCAGGGAAGTGAGTTTTGGGATTTGAATTTGTGTTTGGTTTAATAAGACTTTTTGTACAACATAAATGGAATGAGAAAGTATCCCATTTTCAAGTGGCATACTACTAAGCACTTTGCTCCCTAAATTTGTCTGACTTTGTAATTGTTTTCTTCTGCTGGGAAATGCCATTTAGGGCCTGATTTATTTATCCTGGTCTTTACTTTTGTCATTTGCACACAAAATGTACTGAGTTTGTGCCAGCTGTGAGAAATATTTGCCATTTTAGAATAGTAGCACTTTCTTTTTTCCTTTTATGCGGGACTGATTCTTCTGCATACCTTGTATTTAACTTCATTCATTTCTGCTGGGCACAGAAACTGATGAACAGAAAGACAGAATAAGACGTATGTACACAGATTTAGAATGTGGATGATATTACCATCATATCAGTCACCAAAAGGGGACCTGACTCAGGTATTCAACCCTGATGAGCAAAACCATACACACAAAACCATGCATACTGAACAGAATGAGAATATGTCATTATGCACATACTCACCTAACTTAACCCCTACATGTGAGAGGACCCTCCGCTGTATTTACATTTCCTTTTCTACCCTAGTAGACCATAAACTTGCTGACAGGAAGAGCCACATTAGAGTGTCTGTTTTTCCTTTTAAAGGAAAGGCAGAGTGTCTGTCTTTCTTTAAAAAAATATTTTAGTTATTTAATTTTAGAGAGTGGGGAAGGGAGGGGGAAGAGAGGGAGAGAAACATCAACGCGTGGTTGCCTCTTGAGCGCCCCCTACTGGGGACCTGGCCCACAACCCAAGCGTGTGCCCTGACTGGAAATCAAACCTGTGACTCTTTGGTTCACAGGTCGGCACTCAATCCACTGAGTCAGGGTGAGGGTCTGTTTTTCTTGCAGTGTCCAGCATGCTATTTTCCTTGCACATAACACATATTTAGTAAATAAAATAATAATAATAATCGTAATGGGAAAACCCCATCATGGTTCAAAAGTGTCCCTCCTAACAGGCAGATCTTGTTCCAAAAACCATATCTCATTTTAGCGTTTCTGGCTCTAGAATATCAGAATCTCTAAGTAATTAAGCTCAAACATTTGGGAAATACACTGCACGGTTACCCATCTCTTTCGCCTGTATTTGTTCGGTGTCTAAGGGCTGTAGCTCTTTGCATAGGAAGTTCGTATGCTCTCCTTTCCTGTAGAAGCATCTTATTTCATAAAGACGCTTCAAAGCATAGGTGGTTTCAGATTTGAATGGTTTAGATTTTTCCCTCAGAATAAGCACTCTTGTCTCTCTGGCTTCTTGCATTCCAGCAGGCGTGGTCTTTCGCCTTTGTTTTTCACACGTCTAAATTAGGCCGTGTTTCTATTGTGTAGGTTTCTCTGCCGTACTCTTGTTTCATTATGATTACTCACATAGACTGGATGCAAAAAAAGATACTAAGGAAACGACTGGGTTTTCTTCTTAGTCTGGTACTATAAACATAAAAGTAGAGAAGAATTTTTCAGTGTTGTCTTTCGGCTACCTCCTTTGATCACATGATGCAGAGAACTAGGAAATCCAGTAATAAGAGGACACATTCGGCAATAACTCAACAGTTTAGGGGTGGATGCAAGCGACACCCAGCGTAGACTGACTCGGAAGCAGCCTAGACTTCATCACTTCCAGGAAGCATGCAAACCACTCCTTCCTTCCTGCAGACCACTTTAATCTCCTTGATTTTCAGTTTTCATGTTCTGAGCCTGGCCAACAGCCATAGAACATTGTACAGCCTAAGCAGAAAGAGGGGGGATTTATGGAAGGGCAATTCTTAAACATCTCCAATTGTTAAACTTGAGGAGAACTTCAGTTGAACATATAATTCCTAGACAAAGTGTTCGTTTATTCTGTTCAAAAATTGCATTCGACTCACAGCTGGATCATCTTTGCAAGAAGTTGGGTGCTACATCGAGCCATCTGTGTTTCAAGTCGGCTTTTATGACAGTCATTCTAAAGAGGGAGAGCAATGCAAATGTTGTGAAATTTAATGTGCAGTTAGTTACACTTGGAGAGCAAGTCCCCTTCAGCTGCCACTGTGCCATTAGCAGTCTGAAGCTGGGGTTCTGGTTTTTTCATTGTCCCCTGCATGGAGAACAATCCCAATATTGGTTAATAAGTAAGCAGCATAAATGGGAATGTAGGGAGGCAGTAGCAACACTGAGGTATCCAGTAGGCTGGTAAAGGTGGAAAAGAAACATTTAATAAAACTCAAGCAGATTGTCATGCAGCCGTCCATTCGAATGGGAAAGGTCACAGAGAAGAAGCTGCCTACAAATGCGCTAAAGAAAACAGAAGCGGAACCCTCAGGCAATACCATTGTTTGTAAAACTCTATTTCCATTTATAAATATATATATATGTATATATATATTTCTATAAAGTCATCAGGCTTGCAGTGCAAAAAAATAGCAACAATTTAAATTAACACCCAAAGTTTGAAGCATTTCAGGGAAGCTTTGATTCTACCTGCCAATGGATTGAGTGTTTTTGGCGAATGAACTAATTAGCGTGGAGTGGTTCTTTCTTGCTGCTCTGCTTCACGCTAATTGCAGGACTGTTCACCACCACCCCCCTGCGCCCCGCCCCAAGGAAGGAAAACAAGGACAGGGTGTGTGGCGAAAACAGTGACATTCAGTTCTAATTCATTTGAACCCACTGCCAAGCAAGCTTAATTATGTAATTGAGGAGTGAGACGGGTGGGCTTCCAGCCACTCGGGCTGGGGTTTCCGATAGTTACCAGTCATGGGTGTTTTATCGAGGATTTGAGCACTCACCATAAAGCATTATTAGCTGGAGCTGAACTAATCCCCCCGACCCTGCCCCTCACCAGATGTAGCTACAGAGGTTCCTGTTCCCAGACTTGATTATTTGTCATTAAGGAAAGCAAATTGAAACCAAATTGAAGTTGCTTTTTCCTTAGTAAAGGCATCATTATTCTTCGGGGGCAACTTTGTATTTCATTTTGTTTTCTTCTCATTGTGAAGTGGTGGATGCTGTCACGTGAGACTCAGGAACGCCGTGTTTGTTTCTAAAATCTGTAGTGTTTTTCAGGGTTGCTTGGGACATCTTTACCTCTGAACTTTGATTTTAATTAGTGAAATGTTAATGGGAAACACAGACATTTCTGAAATATTTCAGTTCTGGTGGTTTATTCTTTCTTAGGTGGTGAAATTTATTTTTAAAGGTAAATAACAAGAATAAGAAACTCTGTTTTGTTGGTGCTAAATCCTTCTAATAATGTCCACTCTTCCAGTTCCCAAATTTGCTTTGCCAGTTTTATATATTTCTATTCTATTTTCTCATTTAGTTACTTTAATGGACTTTATTGAGGTGACATGGGGTAGTGAAATTATATAGGTCTCAGGTATACATTCTGTATCATCTGTGTGTTGTATTGTGTGTTCACCATCCAAAGTCAAGTGTCTGTCACCATTTATTGCCCCTTCATCCTCTCCCCCCGGCTCCTTTCCCTCCAGTAATCACCACGCTGATGTCTGTGTCTATGAGGGTTTTTTAATTGTTGTTGTTTGCTTAGTCCCTGTATCTTTCACATTTTTCACCCAGCCCCTCCCCTTGCCCAGTGGCTGATTATCATTTTGTTTCACCTGGTCTCCGCTCCCCTGTTGGCATGGAGCCTTCAGTAGAAAAGATATTGTGTGGGAAGGAGGCATTATCTGTCCTTGTTGGCCCGGTGGCCCCTTAGAAATCCTCTCTTCTCCAAGTCCTTCCATCCCCTCCCCACATCTGAGAGAGCTGAGGCTGTCCCCTTCCTCAGAGATTCCTTTGGTTTGCATTGGAGTTCAGCCCTGGATATCAGCATCATGATTTTTTAATACCCTGTGTAACATCTGGGGTGTGGAAGGATAGGAAGGAATCCAGAGAAAAGAAGCTGCACTGGCCTAGAGGCCGAGAGTCCCGAAGGTGGGGCTTGCTTTTCTGGGGCAGCAGGGCCATGCCAGAAACCTGACTCCTCAGCATGGATAGTGTGCTCTATAGTCAGAGTGTATTAAGGGGCCTGTTTCCCTGTTCATTTCCATGGTGGTCCCATGCAGCACTGAAGCATCTTTCAAATGTGCTCTCAATTTGTTTCAACAGGTACTTAGCAAGCACAGGCCATGTGTTAGGTACAGTCCCAGTACCTGGGGATATACAAGGAAATAGCACTGGTCACCCAGAGTCTCTTTGTTTTTCCTGCACTGACAGTGAGCAGAGGAGGGCGTCCCTCTTTTAGCAAAGTGCTGTGTTTCGTAGACGTTCTAGATCCCCTCACTGCCTCTCCTGCTCAGGAATATTATTGTAATATTATTATATAAATTATCCCTTTGCCCTCCTGTAGCTTTAATTTCTTGTTTTCTGCTTGATCTTTTTTATAGATATTCAAAATTACCAAGAACAAGCCCTTAATATGTGCCACAAATACATAGTTATTAATAGCTTAATAAACTATCAGTAGTTCTCTACTTGGATTTCACATTGAAATCGTGTGTGTGTGTGTGTGTGTGTGTAAACATTCGGGCCATAGTCTCAAAAATATTGATTTAATTTTCTGGGGGGTGAGTCCTGAACACTGGTAATTTTTTAGCTCCCAATATGATTCTAGTGTGAACCTAAGGTTGAAAAGCATGGTGTCTTCTGTCTTTGAACAAATACAAACAACTCATGAGACCTCCCACTCCCCACTAGCCAATGCTGTTTGCTAACTCTCCACCCAGCCCAGGTGATGGCAAGAAGGCTGGTGAGCACTCTCTCTGCCTCCCCATCTTTCTCTCTCCGGCTCCTCGGGCAGGCTTTGTTCTCCACCGCTTGCCCAAAGCAAACCACAAGGGCAGCCATGTTCCTAAATACACTGGTCATCGTCAGCTCTCCTTGTCCTTATACTTGGTGTTACCTTGCTGATTCCATTCTTGCTGCCCACTTTCTCCACAACCATTCAATCTTTATCGGAAGCCAATTGAAGTGACACTTAAAAAATGCCGATCATTTCATACCACTGCTCCTTAGGGCTTTCAATAATAAACAGTCAATAGTCAGATTCTACATTATACACTGTCATTTTCTTTCAAGGGAGACAGGCTATTTTCTCATTATAGATTCACTTATATAGTTATTTGTTTTACATCCATGAACACTAGAAAGATGGGAATGAGAGTTGTTTTATTCACTATTATATACCCTGAGCCTGGCAAAGTGCCTGACATGGAATTTCATTGTTGAATGAAACAATAATCATGGGAATGGATGAGGAAAACTGGCCAAAGCATGCAGTGGAAGGAGGTGCCTGATGTAGCCAGTTCTACTGGGAACTCAACCACTCCATTCACAAATGTACCGAATGAACAAGCTGGGCACAATTCTTTCGTGGAATGGTTTTATCCCATGCCCGAACTTCAAAGTCCAAGGGAGTTACAGGAGTTGTGTTCTCTCCATGGTAGGCTTCAGGGGCCACTAGAAATAGTTTGCCAACTGAGGTTATAAAGCAGTTGGTTGTATAATGTGTTTCAAAAGGGCATATGCAGACCTGGCTTCAGATTCTAGACCCGCCAGTTGACAGCTAATGATTTGTATCCCCTCTCCCAAGCCTCCGTTTCTTCATGTAGAAGTTTCTTCATGGAGGGACATGAGGACAATAGGACATGAAGCCATTAGAATTTCACCAGGTGTGCACATGGCAACCACCCCACGCAGTGTCTAACACATGGGAGAAAACATCTACATTTTTTATCATCCACTCCACGCAACTCCAATGCTTGACTTATCTTGTTCTTTCTCTCCTTTCTTTTCTGTCTTTTTTTTTTTTTTGCCTATGTTACACAGCTAAGTGGGTGGTAACACTCATGTTACTCACATAGTTTGGATTTTGTGGGAAGAGAAGAATTAGCTGGGCTCACAGAGCAGGCTCTCTTTTGGATTAGAAATACAAACTTCACAGCCACTCTGCCCAGCTTTTCAAGAGCATTTTACGGTATACTGCTGGGTAACAAGTTCATTTCAGGATAACATGCTGGGAGGAAGAAAGAAGAAGGGATTCGAGGGGGGAAAATTAAAAAGTTAATTAAAAGAAACAACTTGGTAATTGAATTCTCTTGCACATTTCTTTGGGGTTTTTTGGAGAGGGAGTCACAGTGCATGGTTAGAAGGTCTGCCTTTGTCGTTCGCCTCAACACTTCTAAATGAGACAAGTATATGACTACAGGGCCAATCCCTGCCTACGCCGTGAGAAGAGGCATAGGTTACATATGGTGGGCTTTTTAGATGTGCCAAACAAAGCTGCCCTCGTATGCATTCTTGAGCCTTTTTATGTTTAAGCATTCTTGGCAGCTTCCATTGCTGTTAGGCTAAGTTCTGGACTCATATCAGCTATTTTATGGGCATGCAAAATCCCTTTTTCCTTTATTCTCCTTTACTGCCTATTTCTTTGACCTCACTCTACACACACACACACACACACACACACACACACAGGCACATAATCAGTGAACACTGTAGGCAACTCTTGTGCCCTTTTTAGATTGCACTTTATTAACAAGTAGCATGGGTGTTTAAAAAGTCTTTATGTAGTTTAAAATCTTTTCCTTATTTTGAAAAGATTAAATATTTATGTCATTATTTTTTTTTATCACAGATCACTTTAGAGTCAAAATAATTTATTTAAGATGTGATTGAGAAAGATAAGCTCCAGTAATGAATGAGGCTTTGGAATCAGCTCAAGCTAGGTTCAGACCCTAATTCTCATTAATGATCTTTATTAATTCACATAGTTAACATGTATTGATTGAGTGCCTACTGTGTGCTAGGTACTGTTGAGGTTGCTGGTGATGACATCTTTCAGGCAGGTTCTATCATGGCTTTTATAAACATCACCATTTTTGAGGCTTTGAAACTAACTTCAGAGAGAACCTTTAAAAAATATTTTTGAGGATTTTGTGTTCCTCATTCTTGCAGCAAATCCATTGAGGAAAGTAGAATAGGTTGCTGATTGCACACCCAGTTTCCAAAGCCATGTTTAGAGCATAAGACTTACTACTTTATTCTTAACGATACTGTAATTTTTCAGACATGGTAAGGACCATCGATTGACAGACTTTATGCTCAACCAGGGTCGTGAGTGCAAGTGTGATCTCACACGCACATCCCGTAGTTACGGTAGAGATGCAACTATTTGTGTGTGCTAACAAGGGGTTTGTGTTTTCGCAGGCTATGGTTTTGTGGATTTTGACAGTCCTGCAGCTGCACAGAAAGCAGTAGCATCTCTCAAGGCAAATGGCGTGCAGGCACAGATGGCCAAGGTAAGACTGGCGTTTTAGATCGTTCGGTGACCATGCGTTTCCCCATTGCTGTGAGCTGTATCAGAATTGCACTTGGCAACAATTGGGATTCTATTCACTTGTTAGGGAAAATAAGAAACTCCACAATAAGTTTGTCTTAGAAGAATCTGGCTGGTTTATATGTTTTTCTATTTATATGCAAATATATTAATGTGCTCTTTTGTTATGGTAACCGCACCAGGGATTTAAGGGCACTTTTGAAGGGCTGTTCTGACTGAAAAAGGTGTGTGTGTGTCTAGGAGTTCTAACAGGAAATAGTATTGGAGTGGTCCAGTTCTCAGCAAGTTGTCTTTGATAAGCAGTGCTAAAGAACTCCCCACTCTCGTACCGGGGAAAGCTGATTACTGAATGATGGAGATTTCTTATCTGTGCAGGAAAATGAGGTTAACCAAAGTGGTTTTTTTGGTCTGTTTGCTAGAATTTCACTTTGGCCTTTATAAATAGAGTTTACCTAGATAATACTTTTCTAGATAGTAATAATTTCAACACACATTTATTGGTATGTATAACAAGTAGTCTGGAACTTCCTACTGAAGTTATAAGGCATTTTTATATTCAAGAAAATAAATACAGTTGCTTATAATAGTTTTGTATCCCAACTGCAGTAACAAGAATCTAAAGGTATGATAAAAATGACATAAAACTAGACGCACATAGTATACCAATATAATTTCTTGGTTTTGATACTGTAATTACACAATATGTATGTACTCTTGGGAAAAACTGGACAGAGGGTAGAGGGGATCTCTCTACATGTTCTTTGCAAATTTCTGTGAATCTATAACTACTTCCAAATAAAGAGTTTAAAAAAATTACAACATCAGGCTATTTGGTACCTATTTGCTTTAAAATAATAGTCATTTTGTATTCGTCTCACATGCAACTTAGTTTTTGAAATGTTTTTCTGATGACTGTTTCTATGTGAGTTTGTTTATCTCCAATTCTCAGAAGTTAGGCAGAAGAGCCAGCCGACCTCGAGGTGCATTTGTGTCGTGTTCATGTATAAACTTACCCTTCAGTATTGCCAGGGCAGCTGAATGATGTAATGGCAAAGTCAGCAACATGGCAGTCCTTGGGATTCTTTATGATTTTGACGTTCACTGACGGCATTTTCCATTTTCAAACTTAGATAACTGGAGGTGGGATCTTTGGTTTTCTTCATCTTCCGCTGTCTTCCAGCAAACTGATACCACCAGTATCTGTTAACCTTTTGTTGTGGGTCACTTCTCATATAGATTACTTTGATGGACTCATTGCCCTGTATGACTCATTAATTGCTTTTCAAGGCAGCATAAATTAGAGTTTGAATTATTTCAGCTATGTAATTTATTCCTCATCAGGATTATACTTGGAAGCTTTGAATTTGGTCATGACCTAAGATTGATTAAGTTAATATTAGTAATTAATAAGGAAATTATGTACATGTCTTGGTTTAAAGCTTACTTGACAAAGAATTGTAATTTATATCTTGGAAACAAATGATATAGTTTTTAGAAATATGCAAAATGTAAACGTTGGATTTGGATTTAAAGGCAGCACCTATTAACAAGAAAACAATTAGACAAATGCTTATAAAAATTTTATTGGAATGTCTCTGGTCTATTTCATTGATTAAACTACCAAATTTTAGAAATTGCTAATTAGCAACAGCTTAGAAGTAATGAATATAGTGTGCATGATCTCCACTCTTTCAAATGTTCTGAGAATATATACATAGTTCTTACGGGATAAAAACCACTACCATCTTGCACAACAGGAAAAGCAAGTTGCCATTAATTTTATAACTATCAAGGACTCATATGAATATTTTCCTTCTGTTCTCAGCATTCTTCTACATAAGGACTCTCTCCATCTCTCTCACTTTCTTACACACACACACACGCACATGCACACACACTCCAGTCACTGACAGTTCACCTAAACTAGATGTTATCAACGGGAAAATGTTTTAAGGACCTTCTAGGAAAATTATTTATTGTAGTTAGTAATCTAATTTTTAGGTCATACTCAATGTGCACAGTAGGAGATCCCCACTGGAGTGTTAAAGACATTTTATTTAATTTTATTATTTTATTTTATTTCTAGAGTTGCTGAGAGACTTCTACCTTACCAGTTATGCTGTCTGCAGTATAAATTCTTATCCCCCCCTTTTCTCACAAACTTTGTATCTAAAGCCCAGAGTTTTAGGTCCACATCTACCTACTGGAAAACTTTCAACGGTAAATGACTTTGTAACTTAACTACCCAGAAGCAAATAAATAGCCTCTCTTTGACAATGAAACGGAACAAGCTTGACCACCCAATTAGTAGATTTCTCACTGAGCTATTGGATTGCATGACATTTTTCCTTTGTCCTGGTGATAACTATTATTTGTTATCAGATAAATCTGCATTCTGCAGGGTATGCGAAACTTGAACAAATATATATATATATATATATGTCTATTTTATATATATATATCCTTTTGCCACTTAAGTGTCTAGTGAATTGCCTCCTGCATCCTTGTTCTTATTAATATTCCACCATGCAGGTTGTGATGCCACATTTTAACACCTCCAGGATTTTAAAGCAAAAAAGGCTGCAAATACTCTAGGTTCCCAGTAGCCACCTGGAGTGAACATGAAACCTTCCAACTGAATCACTCCATTTAGTTAACACTCCAATATGTACATATGAAAAATTCAACCAATTTGTCAACAAAGAGTAATTAAACAAGAAATCATTCGGTAAGTGGTAACTGGTTAATATTGTATAATCATTGCCCTAGCTGGGTTGCTCGGTTGGTTAGAGGGCCATCCCAACATGCCAAGCTTGCAGGTTCAGTCCCCGTCAGGGAACGTACAAGGATCAACCAATGAATGCACAAGAAACTGGAACAGCGCTGATGTCTCTCTTCATCTCTCCCTCACTCTCTTTCCCTCAAAATCAACAAATTAAAAAATGTTTTAAATAATGCATAACCATTAACACGGGCTAACATTTTCTGTGTACTTGCTGTTCTGGCAAAAAAAGGGATTTTAAGGATCAAAGGATGTATTTCTCTTAGGGAAGCAGACGTAGAATATTTTAGTAATACACAGTCATGAGAGCATAGGTTTGGAGGGAGAGAAACTAGCTTTGAATCCTGGCTCAGATGCCACTGGACTGTGTGCCTTGGCTAAGTTATTTAAATATCTTTGGAAGTCTCTGGTAATAATACCTGCATTAGACAATTGCTGTGAGAATTAATTTTGAAAAACTACACAAAAATTTAGCACAATCCTTAAATTATACCCAAATTCAGTAAGTGTTAATCATTCAATATATGTTTTTCATAAAATTCACGTTCATGACTGAACATTCTATAACATATGCTTTAAGTGTAATGTTATCACAGGGCAGTTTCTTGAGAAATATAATAAGTAGTTTCCATCAGTAAACATTTTTATTGCCTGCTAAGTGCCGGAAACTTTGCTCATTTTGGGGGGATCAAAATTGAACAAAATCTCTTTCTTATTTCAAATTTGTAATATTTAATCTATGTTCTCATTCTGCTATAGCTCTGGATTAAGAATAATGGCTGCTACTGTTCTTGCCAACCTCGGTGTATTTAGAAGAAGGTCATTGGCTAAAGAACGTGTCTCTGTATGCTTAAAAAGAGGAGAGCTAAGAAATCCACCTAGCAATAGCCTAACCTTACAGATGTTTATTTAACTCGTTATTAACACAGCCATGGATAAGCAGTGTGTGATAAATGTTTTGGAGTCACGTCAGAATGAAGGCTGCTCTACTATTTGTTATAAGTGGCTTTCATCCATACATATTTATTATTATTTTTATTTTTTAAAATATTTTATTTACTTATCTTTGGAGGAGAAGGGAAGGAGAGAGGGAGAGAAATATCAATGTATGGTTGCCTCTCGTGTGTCCCCTGCTGGAAACTGGCCTGCAACCCAGGCATGTGGCCTGACTGGAAATCGAACAGCGATCCTCTGGTTCACAGGCCCGCACTCAATCCGCTGAGCTACACCAGCCAGGGCTCATCCATACATATTTATATACTGGTGTCTGAAGCTCTAGCTATTGCATTCCCATTTTAGGCACGACTTAAGACCTATACAATTTTATTAACCAATGTCACCCCAACAAATTCAATAAAATGTTTTTTAAAAGGAGAAAGAAAAGGACAAAAGGCTGAAGGACCATCTAGCTGATTCTGTCCTTTTAAAAGCTTTCTCAGAATTTAAACTTAAGAACTTGGGTTCCTATAGCAACAGACAAAACTGAGTCATGGTTTTCCCCTCAGCTGCAAGAGTCTAGGATAACAAATAGTTTAACTTCTTTGCCTCTAGTAGAGACAATGAAGAATAGTCATCTTTTGGTCTATTTAACATCAATAACACCATTCTTCTCAGGTATACATTCTGGGTGGCATGCATTTGATTCTTCCATAAAGGATCCTGCCTTCAAGTTCCATCCTCTAATCACATCTAGTGATGCTGTTATTTCCAGCAGGTGTAGACACAGCTGAAACTCAGGGTTTGGCAACAAATAACTTTAAAAGACACGTTGTGTGTCCGAACTCCTATAATTTAGAATGATAGAGAAACAACAGGATACATGAAACAAAATAAAAGACTACCATTTAGGAACAGAGAGAATGGAAAACCAGGGGAAATCACTGATTGCTTTTACATACCCAATACTGTTGCGCAGGAGTAGAATTCTAGCTTTGTCAACAGAGTAAATTCTTTGGTTAACAGATTATTTAATCTCTGTTGGCCATCCACAAGGAGTTCTCTATCTCATTCTTTCCCAGTGCCTCATTGAGGCCTTACTGGAGTGCTGTACTGCTTTAGAAGCTGAGTTTTCTTGGATATAAATTTCTAGGTTCTAGAAGAGCTCTATGTATTGAACACTCATAAATTGTTACCTACAAAGCCCCGAGCTATCTCGGGCTTAGCAAGTTTCTTTATTATTTGCTTTCTGTCAATTCCAAACAGAAGTAAACAGAAGACATGTTTACTTCCAGATGAAAGGTTCACAGAGAAGGAGCCACCCCTCGTCAGGATCTTTGTAGAAGGTTTATCAGGTCTACTGCTGGGACTGTCATTCGAGTTACCAATGGCGAGGCACCACGCCGTGGGATATGGAGAGCAAATCCCACTTAAGCGATTGCAAAAAAGACCGCGTGTTCAAGAAAATGTCAAGCACATCAGGGATGATATAAAATCTAGTGTCAGTCACGAGGATAATATAAAGGGACATTGTGTCAATCATTTCCACTGGGGCAGAGACTGAGACTAGGACCAGAGAAGAGGAATCCTCTCTCCTATAAATCAGTTACCGTAATAATAGTTGTCTTTGAGAAAACAACTTAAATGAGTGGATTCTTCCGCTTGATATTATAAGAAAGAAAAGGTGGAAAGTCAATAAATATAGGAACAGCCCTGGCTGGTGTAGCTCAGTGGATTGAGCGCGGGCCTGCGAACCACACGATCGTGGTTCGATTCCCAGTCAGGGCACATGCCTGGGTTGCAGGCCAGTTCCCAGCAGGGGCCAGTTCCCAGCAGGGGATGCATGAGAAGCAACCATACATTGATGTTTCTCTCCCTCTCTCCTTCCCTTCCCCTCTAAAGATAAATAAATAAAATATTAAAATAATAAATAAATAAATAAATATAGGAACACAAATTTTGTAAATTCAAATAAATGCACATAATTAATTATAAAATATAATTAATTATTTATACTAATTAATGTAAATTAATGTTACTGTTTAATACATAACTCTAATAGTTATGTTCTTATAGTAGAATTTTCTAGGGAAGGGCCTATAACACAGATTATTCTAGAAAAGAAAAAGTTTAAATTCAACCACTAGCCTCATGCATGATAGGGCTTGTTGTCTACTAAATCTGGACTGCTGAGTGCAGAGCCACATGCCAGGCTTTGTCATCTAGACTTTTATGGTCTAAGGCAATATTAACAGTCTCTGCTTTCACCATCCCCAGGTGTATGCAGGTCGACAGGGTCACTACAATGGGGTAAGGCCTACAGGTAAACTGGCCAAACAAAGAAGCTTCCCAAAGGCTCTCCTGTAGGAAAGAGGGAAGCATGTTCCAGGGTAAATTCAGTGGGTGATTGAAATGATACTGCATCCTGAGATCAGGTGGGAAACTCAATCAGCACCTTATGCAATGGTGGAAAAGTGTTGTTTGGGGATTTTAATATCCCAAGAATAATGTCTAGGTGTTTTTATTTTTTTCAACAAGATCAAAGGATCAGAGAAGCCCATATACTACTATGTTTCTATATCCCAAAATATTTCCCAGGTAGATAAGAGCTATAGTCTGGAATTTCGGTATGAGTTTTTTTCCTTCTCCTAGTTTCTCAACACGTGTTAAAAGCCTACTTTGTACCAAAATTGCTCTATATGCTAAAGACGTAGCATAGAACCCAAGTTTCATGATCACATTCTAATAATGGAAGGCAAAAAATAAGCACATTTGTAAGTTAGATGGTGGTGGTAATAAGTGATTGAAAGACAATGAAAACAGGATGGGGAAGCTAAATACATAGACTATGAGGATGGTGGCTGAAGGCTGGGCCAGCATGCATTTTAGATAGAGTGTTCAGGAGTCCTTCTGATGAGATGACATTTAAACATAAATCCAAAAAATATTATTATCAGGAGCAAACTATAATATACTTAAGATTGTTATGAAAAATGTCTATAGTAATTCAAAATAGAGCAGTCTTTTTAGTGAGCTAACCTGTTTAGATTTTGTAAACATTATCCATTTTTCTTAATAACAGGAGGTACACTACCATCCCTTCTCTCTGTATTTTTGAGGGAGTTTGTTGAATTCAAGTTATTTTAATGATACATTTCTCTGAATATATTTTTTCTATAAAACAAATCCTAATTCAGTCAGTGATTTTTTTCAATACTTAACTGTAAATCATGCTGTTCTGTTGTTCTCCTGGATATAAAGACATGATAAGACACCACTGCTTTGGAATGCACATTACCATATTTTTTGGACTATGAGATGTACACACACCCCAAATTGGGGAGGAATAATGGTTGTTAATGGCACTGTTTAGTTCTGTTTACATTGACATTGGTGAACTATGTTATTTATGTTATTAAATATTTTACCACATTTTTTTGCTTCAAAAGTTTTTTCTATTTTCCTCTAGAACCTAGGTGAGTCTCATTGTCTGAAATGAGTAACTGTAATCCCATAGAATGGCAATTCCATGTTGACCTTGACACAGTTCATTATTCCTCAATGACTGATGGTGCGTAATGAAAACCTTGCTATCTCATGTACTATAATGAACATTTGTGTCCTGTGCTCCTGTGGAACGTATTTTGAAGAGAAGAACATCTCTAACAAACACCAACTATTATTTTTCTTATGGTTGAGATTTTTGAAGTTGTCAGTAGAAGAAATACTACTGACTGGTCTTTTATATCTCTATAAAATAGTTGTGAAAGTCTGCTTTGTGGGCTATGTCAACTCGGCTTATTTTTTTTTCATAATGCAGAATGCAAGGATTCAAAACCAAGTATTGAAATTGTCAGGGCTGATCTTATTTGATAATTATTTGAAATGTTTGAAGCAGAATCTTCTGAAGTTTAATACTTGTTATTAGCTTCTCCCAAATGAGGTACATAATTTGTTTGCAGGGACAGCTCTGTGCTTCTTCGGGAACTCCCCGTATCCTCTTTCACGAAATGGTGGGTATGAGTTCTAACAGTTTGCTGCTTTCTTAGCATTTGATAAAAACGAAAGTCAATGACACGTTTACCTTGATTTGTCTCATAAGGTGGAGTCTATCTCAGGTAACAAGACACTTTCTTAGTCTACAATATGTGTAGAATACAAGTTTCCTTCAATGTAAAGAAATTCCAACTCTTTCATCTTGCTTCTATGAAGGAAATGTCTCCACAGACTGATCTTAAAATCTCATTTCTTGATATACTACGGAGCAATCTAGTAATGAGCAGTCTTCATTCATGGCTTTAGCAATTTGTTCTTCAAGTTGAAAGAAACAGATTCTTTCTCTGGTCACCATTGTTGTGGAGTGAGGAAGCCTAATTGGAAGCATCACTTTGTCCCATGTGGATTCTAATCCCACTGAAAAACAAAAAGTACATCAAAATCAGAAAACTATAGGTTAAATCGTTATATTAGGAACACGTGACTTGTTTATATGGACAATGAGTCTCTTAATGCTGAATGCCAAAAGTGGATTCATCCAGCCACACCGGGTGCTAGAGAAATAGGGGCCTCCCTATAAAGGGAGAGGGGTTTCTTTTCATGAGACATTGAATAACATAGTGAATAGGCCGTCTGCAGGCGGATAGAGCCCAATGCAAAGGGAGGGAACAGAGGAACCATGCTTGTTGCGTTCTTGCTCTCAGACTCACAAGTCAGGTAAGTTGTTACTCCTCCACTTTGGGAGCCTTGACTAAGTGGACAAATAGGATAAGGCCCAGAAGTGTTACACAGATATCCTTCCATATGAAAATACAATGAGAAGGGACGGAGGCTTCCTTGGCTCCCACTCCTAGCCTACTCTAATTGCTTTCTGCAACTTATTTTGCACTCTACCTTAAAGAAAGTTATTGGATGAATTAGGACATATATTCTTAATGGTTTAACATTCTAGCATGGAGAAACCTGCTGATTACTGAGGCATGTTGTCCACCTGTTTCTGCTTTTACCACTGGTGTGCTATGCAACTCTCTCCAAGTTCCTTAACTGTATCTATTCCAAAAGAGGCAAGGGCACATACAAGAATATGCATAGGGTGACAAAAATTATATTTGAGTGACTGGTCTGTGCTAGTGAATAAGTTATGAGTTTTTGTAGTTATTATCCCATTTAATTCTTGCTAGGAACTTTGGAAGAAGATATGATTCCCATTTTATAGATGAAGCAATAGGGGGTGACCCAAGTTTATAAAGGCAGTCAGTGATGAAGCTTGGATTTGAACCCAAACTTGTGTGGTCACAAAGCCTGGTTCTTTCCAGGAAAATCATAAGGCTGCTGATATTGCTCTGTAGTCTCTTTAGCAGTGCCTGGCTATTTGTTTCCCCCCCACAGCTTTATTGAGATATAATTGACATATAGCATTGTGTAAGTTTAGGGCATACAAGGTGAAAATTTGATACACATATATTCAAACTGATTACGATGGTAGGATTAGCTAAAACTTCCATCACCTCACGTAATTACCATTTTTTTTTGTGGTGAGAACGCTTAAGAGCTACTCTGCCAGGGGTGTCCAACCTGCGGCTGTGGGCCACGTGCATCCCAGAATGGCTGTGACTGTGGCCCAACACAAGATCACAAATTAACTTAAGCATTATGAGATTTCTCTTGTGATTACGTGTCACAATGTATTTAACGTGTGGACCAAGACAGCACTTTTCCAATGTGGCCCAGAGATCCCAAAAGATTGCACTGCCCTGCAAACAACTTTTCATTATATAATATGTTATTAACTAGAGTCATTATGTTATACATTAGATTTCCAGAATATATTCATATTCTATTCTGGAAGTTTGTGACCTCTGAGCAGCTCCTGTGTCCCCCATCCGCAGCCCCTGGCAATCACCATTTCACTCTCTGTGAATTCATCTTTTTAAGATTCCACATATAAGTAGTATTTGTCTTCCTCTTTCTGACTTATTTCACTTAGCATAATGCCCTCAAGGTCCATCCATGTTGTCAAAATAGCAGGTTTTGCTTTCCTCTCATCTGTGAATAATGTTACACAGTGCATACACTCCGTATCTTCTTTATCCATCTACCCACAGGCAGACACTTAGGTTGTTTCCATATATTGGTTATTGTAAACAACGCTGCAGTGAACAAAGAGTGACGATATCTCTTGGGGACTCTGTTTTCGTTTCCTTTGGATGCATACTCAGGAGTGAATTTGCATCATCATGGGGTAGTTCCATTTTTAAGTTTTGAGGAACCTCCATGTATGTTCCACAGTGACTGTACCCAACCGCATCTTACTGACAGTGTGAGAAGGTTCCCTTTTCTCCACGTTCTAGCCAGCATTTATCTCTTGCCTTTTTGGTGATAGTCCTTCTGATGGGGGTCAGGTGAAAGCTTATGGTGGTTTTGGTTTTCATTCTGCTGAAAATTAATGATGTTAAATCAGACATCTTTTCATGAACCCATTTGCCATTTCTATGTCCTCTCTGGAAAAATGTCTATTCAGTTCCTCTGACCATTTTAAAATCAAAATGTTTGTTTGCTATAGAGTTGTATGAATTACTTGTATACATTAGATATTAACCCCTTATTGAATAAATGATTTGCAAATACTATCTATCCCATGACTAGGTTGGTTTTTTATTTTGTTGATTGTTTCTTTTATAGTGGAAAAGTTTTATTTTGTTTTGTTTTGTTTTGATTTTTTAAAATATATTTTATTGATTATGCTATTACAATTGTCCCATTTCCCCCTTTACTCCCCTTCACCCTGCACACACCCTCCTGCCCACATTCCCCCTCTTTAGTTCATGTCTATGTATCATAAGTTCTTTAGCTTCTACATTTCCCATACTATTCTTACCCTCCCCCTGTCTATTTTCTACCTACCATCTATGCTACTTATTCTCTGTACCTTTTCCCCCTCTCTCCCCCTCCCACTTCCCTGCTGATAACCCTCCATGTGATCTCCATTTATGTGGTTCTGTTCCTATTCTAGTTGTTTGCTTAGCTTGTTTTTGTTTTAGGTGTTGTTAATAATTGTGAGTTTGCTGTCATTTTACTGTAGATGTTTCCTATCTTCCTAGATAAGTTCCTTTAACATTGCATGTAATAAGGGCTTGGTGATGATAAGCTTTCTTAACTTTATCTGAGAAGAATTTTATCTGCCCTTCCATTCTAAATGAAAGCTTTGCTGGATAGAGCAATCTTGGATTTAGGCCCTTGCTTTTCATGAGTTGGAATACTTCTTTCCAGCCCCTTCTTGTCTGCAAGGTCTCTTTTGAAAAATCAGCTGACAGTCTGATGGGAACTCCTTTGTAGGTGACTGTCCCCTTATCTCTTGCTGCTTCTAGGATTCTCTCCTTCATTTTTATCTTGACTAATGTAATTATGATGTGCCTTGGTGTGTTCCTCCTTGGGTCCAACTTCTTTGGGACCCTCTGAACTCCCTGGACTTCCTGGAAGTCTATTTCCTTTGCCAGATTGGGGAAGTTCCCCTTCATTATTTGTTCAAATAACTTTTCCACTTGTTGCTCTTCCTCATCCAGTACCCCTATAATTTGGATGTTGGAACATTTAAAGATGTCCTGGAAGTTCCTAAGCCTCTTCTCATTTTTTGCATTCTTGTTTCTTCATTCTTTTCTGTTTGGTTGTTCCTTTCTTCCTTCTGGTCCACTCCATTGATTTGAGTCCCAGTTTCCTTCCCATCACTATTAGTTCCCTGGGCATTTTCCTTTTTTTCACTTAGTGTAGCCTTCATTTTTTCAACTAATTTGTGACCAGATTCAACCAATTCTGTGAGCATCCTGATCATCAGTGCTTTGAACTGTGCCTCTGATAGGTTGGCTCTCTCTTTGTCACTTAATTGTATTTGTACTGAGGCTTCAATCTGTTCTTTGGTTTGGGCCTTTTTTTTTTTTTTTGTCTTGATGCACCTATTAGGTATGAGGCGCAGAGCCTTAGGTATTCACCAGGGCAGGACAACCCACGTCGCTGCATTGTGATGCTGTTTGTGGGGGAGGGGTTTGAGAGGGAACAGTAATGCTTGCTCTGCTCTCTGCTGGATTCCAGTCCCTTCTCCCACTTCGCCCATGCAAACTGGGCCTTTCTGATGCTGATTCCCATGTGGGTGGGTTTGTGTATGTCCTGGGACCCTGTGGGTCTCTCCAACAAACTTTTCTGTGAGGCTGGAGTGTCTCCCCCCGCCTCAATCCCCACAGGTGTTTTCAGTCCGTGTTTTGAGGCTTTATTTCCCTGCACTGGGGCCCTGGGTTGTGCGGTCTGTCTTGCTTCCCGGTTTTGCCTGGTTTATCTGTGCGTGAATGTGAGACCGCCTGGTCCACCAGCCTCCTTGCGTGCTGCACCTGTCCACAATTCGCCACCTCGCCAGCTGGGTTCACCCGCGGCCACCCCGTTGCCCGGGGTCTTGATGTACTCCCACTTACTTCTGTTTGCTTTTGTTTCTTGGGCTTTGGTGTCATATCAAAGAAAAGAAATGTTGCCAAGATCAATGTTAAGAAGGTATTTCTTTATTTTTACTTCTAGGAAGTAAAAGCTATTTCTTCTATTTTTACTTTATGGTTTCAGGACTTACGTTTAAGTCTTTAATTTATTTCAAGTTCATTTTTTGAGTAGTATATGACACAACTCCAATTTTATTCCTCTGCGTGTAATCATTCGGTTTTCCCCACACTATTCATTACAGAAACTATGCCTCCCCAGTGAGTATTCTCAACTCCCTTTTCAAATATTATTTGACTGTAAATGCTAGTATTTATTTGTAGACTCTAGATTTTATTCCATAGGTCTATCTTTACATTTTAATGCCAATACTATACCGTTTAATTACTGTAACTTTGTAAAATAGTTTTAAATCAGAAAAATGTTATGCCTCCAGCTTTGTACTTCCTTTTCTTAACTTTTTGGCTCTCCAGGGTCTTTTATGATTCCATATAGATTTTAGGATTGCTTTTTCTATTTCTGTGGAACATGTCTTTGGAATTTTGATAGGATTTAATTGCATTGACTCCATTAATCACTTTGGGTACTATGGATATTTTAGTAATATGAATTCTTCCAAGCTGTGCACAAGGTATACCTTTTTACTTATTTGTGTCTCCTTCAATATCTTTCATCAAAGTCTTACAATTTTTAGTGTCCACAGAGCTTTCATCTTCTTGGTTAAATTTATTACCATTTTTTTTCTTTTTGAAAAATGAATGTGAATGGTATTGTTTGTCTTCTTTTTCAGATAATTTGTGAATTTGTTTCCTTATTTCTTTTTCAGATATTTGTTATCAGTGTATATAAATGCAACTGATGTCTGTATTTTGATTTTATATCTTTCAACTTTACTGAAATTGTATATTAGTTCAAACAGTTTTATTTTTACTAATTTTCTCTACAGAAGCTTATATCAACTATACACAGAGAGAATTTTACTTTATTCAATTTGGATGCCTTTTATTTATTTTATTTTATTTCTTTTTGCCTAATCGCTTTAGCTAGAATTCCAGTACTACGTTGAATATGAGTGGTGAGAGTGTCCATACTTGTCTCATTCTTCATACTAGAGAAAAACACTTTTAACCTTTTACCATTAAGTCTGATGTTATCTGTGGGCTTATACAGAGCTTACATGTTGAGGTATGTTTCTTCTGTATTCAATTTGTTGAGAGTTTATATCTTAACAAGATGTATTTTATCAAATGCTTTTTCTGCATTTATTCAGATCAGTATATGATTTTATATTTCATTCTACTAATATGATATATGTTTATTGACTTGTGTATATTGAACCATTCTTGCACTATAGGGATAAATCCCACTTGATTATGGTATATGATCCTTTAAATGGGCTATTGAATTTTATTGCTAGTATTTTACTGAGAATTTTTGCATCAACATTCATTAGGCTTATTTGGCCTGTAGTTTCCTTTTATTCAGTGTCTTTATTGGTTTTGTTATCAGGGTAATCCTGGCTTAGTAAAATGAGTTGGGGAGTGTTTCTTCCTCTTCAAATATTTGAAATAGTTAACAAAGACTAGTGTTAATTTTTGTTTAAATTTTTGATAGAACTCACTAGGGAATCATCTGGCCCTGGGCTTCTCTGTATTGGGAAGGTTTTGATTACCGATTCAATATTCATGGTAATTTGTCTGTTCAGACTTTCTATTTATTTCAGATTCAGTCTTGGAAGGTTATATGTTTTTCAAAATTTATCCATTTCTTCCTGGTGATCCAATATATTGGGATATAATTGTTTATAGTATTAAATTTAGGATCTTTTATATTTCTGTAGTGGCAGTTATAAATACCCTCTTTCACTTATTATTTTAATAATTCAAAACTTTTCTCTTTTTCGTAGTCTAGCTACATGTTTGTCCTTTTGTTTGGCTGTACAAAACTCTGCTCTTAGTTTTGTTGGTATTTTTATTGTCTTTTTGGTTCATTTCATTTATATCTGCTCTGATCTTTGTTATTTCTTTCCTTGTACTGACTCTGAGATTATTTTGTGCTTCTTTTTCTATTTCCCTGTTTTTTAAGTACACTGTTTTTTAAGATCATTTTTCTTAACATAGGTGTTTATTGCCATTAACTTTTCTCTTAGATCTGCTTTTGATATTTCCAATAGATTTCACTATGTAGTGTTTCCATTTTTGTTTGTTTCAAAATATTTTTCATTTCTCTTTTAATTCTTCTTTGACCCATTGGTTGTTCAGAAGAGTATTGTTTAATTTCCACATACTTGTGAATTTCCAGTTTTCCTTCTGTTATTGATTTCTAGTTTCATGACACTGTCGTTGGGAAAGATATTTGGTATAATTTTAATCTTCTTGAACTTACTTAAAACTTGTTTTGTGAACAATCCCGGAGAATGTTTTGTGTGCACTTAAGAAGCATGTGTATTCTGCTGCAGTGGGATGGAATGTTCTGTATATGTTTTTCTGGTCTGTTTGATTTAAGACATAGTTTAATTCCAGTGTTTCCATATTAATTTTATGCCCCGCTGTTCCATACATTTTTGCAAGTGTGACATAAAGTTCCATATTATTATTATTACATTGTCTCTATTTCTCCTTTTATATCTGTTAGTATTTGCCTAACATATTTAGGTGATCTGATGTTGCATTCATATATATTTATGATTGGTATATCTTCTTTATAAATCGACCCCTTAATCATTTTATAATGACTTTCTTTGTCTCTTGTTATTGGTTTTAGCTTAAAGTTTATTTTGTCTGATATAAGTAATAGTTATCTCTCTTTTAGTGTCTATGCCTATCTCTCTTTGCATGGAATATCTTTTACCATCTTTTCATGTTGAATATATGTATATCTTTAAAGCTGAAGCAAGTCTCTTGGGTCTTGTTTTTTTAATTCATCCAGCCATCAATTAGCCTTTTGATTGGTAATTTAATTCATTTACCTTTAAAATAATTATTGATAGGTAGGACTCACTAATGTCATCTTATTGTTTTCTGATTGTTTTGTAGTTCCCCTGTTCCTTTCTTCCTTTCTTACTGTCTGCTGTGTGAATGGTGCTCTTAAACCTTTATACCAGAGTTAAATGGTTGACACATCACATTACAATAGTAGAGTATTCTGCATTTTACTATATACTTCACTTTACCAGTTTATCTTCATATTTTTCCATGTCATTAATTGACATCATTTTATTTCAACTTAAAGAACCCCATTTTAACGTTTCTTCTAAGGGTGGTCTAGTGGTGGTGAACTCCCTCAACTTCATTTTTTCTAGAAAAATCTTTATCTCTTCTTCATTTTTGAAGAACAACTTTGCTAAATAGCATACTCTTGGTTGGAACTGTTTTTCTTTTGGCATTTTGAATATATCATCCCAATCTCTCCTAGCCTGTAAGATTTACACCAAGAAATCCATTAGGCACCTTATGGAGCTTCCCTGATAAGTTACAAGATTTTTTCCCTGCCTTTTTTAAAGATTATCTTTGTCTTTGATTTTCAAAATTTATATTATGATGCATCTTAGAGAAGATGACCTTAAAATTGTGTGTTTCATAAATTATGAGCTTTTCTTTTTAGATTTGGAAAGTCCTCAGCCATTCTTTCTTTCTTTTTTCCCCCCAAAAGTAATATTTATTCTTTTCTTTTTTTCTTCACATTTTTTATTGTTGTTCAAGTACAGCTGTCTCCATTTTCTCCTCACTACTCCACCCCTCCCCAGCCATCCCTGCTTCCCACCCTGATCCTACCCCTCTTTGGCATTGTCTATGTGTCCTTTATACATATTCCTAACAACCCATTCCCATTCCTGCCCCCGATTATTCCCTTCCACCTCGCCTCCAGTTACTGTCAGTTTGTTCTTAATTTCAATGTCTCTGATTGTGTTTTGCTTGCTTGTTTGTTTTGTTGATTAGGGTCCACTTATAGGTGAGATCATATGGTATTTGTCTTTTATAGCCTGGCTTATTTCACTTAGCATAATGCTCTCCAGATCTATCCACAGTGTCTTAAAGGGTAGGAGCTCCTTCTTTCTTTCTGCTGTGTAGTATTCCATTGTGTAAATGTACCATAGGTTTTTTGATCTATTCATTTACTGATGGGCACTTAGGTTGCTTCCAGCACTTGACTATTGTAAATAATGCTGTTGTGAACATTGGGATGCATAGGTTCTTTTGAATTGGTGTTTCAGGATTCTTAGTGTATAACCCCAGCAGTGGAATTTATAGGTCAAAAGGTAGCCATTATTCTTTCAATAAGCTTTCCGCACCCTTCTCCTCCTCTCTCTCTTTTTTTATTGTAGGACTCCAGTGATTCAAAGATTGTTTCTTGTGATGGTATGCTATTATTCATATATTCTTTCTTCACTCTGTTATATCATTTTTTGGTTGTTCTCCTTTGGATAATTTTAAAGGTCCTGTCTTTTACCTCACAGAGTCCTTCTTCTGCTTGCTTGATCTACTCTTCTATTGATGCTATCATATATTTATTCCATTCATTTCATTCTTTATCTCCAAAATTTCTGTTTGACTTCTTTTTTAAAATACCACTCTCTATTAAATTCTCATATTGTTTGTGTATTATTTTCTTTATTCCATTGCCTTTTCTTTCTGTATTTTCTTGAAGCTGATTGAGCTTCTTTAAAATGGCAATTTTGAATTCTTTATTGAGTAAATCACAGATCTCTATATCTTTGGGGTTGATTACTAGAAGGTTATTGTGATCCTTTGGTGATGTCATGTTTTACTCTAATAGTATAATTAATATATTATCTATATACCTACCACATAAATACATATGTATAAATATGTGGATACATCTAAATACACAGAGATTATTTTTGCAAAATGCTGTGTTTTAGAAATGTATATCACAGAGGAAATATAATTTTGATGTTCACTAATAACCATGGCAAAATTTAACTATAATATGGAAATAATTCAATATGGTGATTCCACATAATGAAAGTATATATGACATTGAGACATTAAGAAATTGGGAGCCCTTTTACTATAATATGTTTAGTAAACTATTAGGTTCTAAAGAGATGTCTGAGATTAAATGAGTAACAGTATTTGTCAAGGTTTCAAACTTAATGAATAGTCCCCATATAGAGACATACTTTTGAGTTAGAAGGGAGCATAAAGAGACTCCAGTGTAATCAGAGTAATGAAGTGATATGCCAAGGTCAAATGATTAACTATCCTTACGTATGCTAAAGATTAAAGAACAAGTGTTTATATCATATTGTCAGTAATACTCACAATACTACAAACCAGATTACTTCCCTGTTATATTATTCAAATGTATCACTGTGTAATTTCTAATTGTAAACAAATCAGTAGCACTCTTCTACACTAATTAGAATACTGGAAAATAGTGCTCTATAATTAATCAGTTAATAGCCACTTAATTATTTAATTCAAATGACCAGTATTTTTTGTTTGATGGTGCACCTTTCATTTTTTTCATGTCACGAGAAAAGATCACCTTATAGGTGAAGTAGGCAGAAAAGTTTAGAGCAGAGTTAAGAGAGAACGGGCGCATTCCTTCCCTAACTTGGGAATTCTAGTTAGCCAAAGAACAACATTTGTGAGCTAAGAAGGAATGTAATGACAATGGTTATCCCTTTCGACATACTCTCAATTCTAAGAAAATCATTAAATGCTATGTGGGAACTCCCTAGTGATTTATTCTACTTCCTATTGCCTTCATTCTGGTCAACCACATTCCCAAGATTTTTAATGAAGAATTTCACCAGTGTAATTATACTAGTACGCTATTAGCTTTTCTTCTTTATGCATTTCTCTTCTTTCAAACTTTGTGGCCCTTTCTTGTATGTATTTGACAAAAGAACTACAGAGAGTGTTATTATATCTTAGCTGGAGGAAATGGTCCATAGATTAATGTCTGACATGTGCAGTCTTGGCAACCAAGGTTCACTTCAGCATTTGCTGGGACACAGGAAACCAGCTCATGACTGATAATGTCCAGGAAATTAGTAACTCATACATATGGTAAATGCTCCATTCCCAGTCAAATGATTTATTTAACTCATGGCTGAAGCTCGTATAGGGACTGTTAGCTCAGTAGACTAGCAGGGCTTTATTAACCTTTATCAGACTATTGGCTAATCCATGTTCTCAACTGAAGAATTTAACCATGATATACAATATACTGGAGAATTGTATACCGAGAATGTTAAGGTGTTAAAGGCACCAAAGCTCTATATTCTTTTTTATTTTAACATTATTATAGTTTTCTCATGACACTATTATCTTAGTTTAGAATTCTTTAAAATAAATTGTGAATATATTCTAGTGACAAAGATATTAAACTAGATCTCACTTTGCTTAATGTCCTACTCCTATCTGTTAATTTTGTCAGTGGTGATGTGGTTATTTATAATTCATTGCTTGCGTTGATTGATTTTCCATAGAGCATCAAGGCAAGCTTATGCTGTTTTCACACTCTGTCTCCTTTAATCTTCCCACCCTTCCCCTCCTGCTTCCCTTCCATAGTCAGCTCTCACATACCCTTCAGGAACATGCAAAATGTCAGTTCCTTGGGATAATCTTAATGATACTGGTCTAGGTCATTACTTCTCTTTTTAATGTTCTCATAGAACCTTGCTCAGTTTAATAGAATTTCCCTTCACAATGTGTAGCTTAATTTTACATGAAAGATAGTTAGGCACTGCACCTCTTCCACTCTAAAAGTGTGAGAGTCCTAAGTGCAAAGACCCTGATGCTTCCTGACACCATTGTGTACCTTCTGAACTGAGTACAGTGTCTGCCTATCAGGTAGCAGGAAATAATAAAATTCATTGAGTGAAAGAACTTTGTTGGTGGTTATTATTGTTTTATTGTTCGAATGAAGAAATTAAAGCCCTGAAAGTTTAATTTAACCAAGATCTTACAGCCAGCTGGATGCCAAGATGCCATCTTATGTCTGACTCCAAAACCATTACTCTATTACAGTGCTTTCTCTTAAGACAGTGAAAGTACTGCAAAATATTTTTATAACAAAACTGTACTCTACAAATACTTGCCATTTCTCTACACAATCTTTTAGAACAATGGGTCTCAATCAGAGTCAATCTCCCCCTGCTCCCACCTGGACTATTTGCAATGTCTGAAGACATTTCTAATTGTCACAATGAGGGGAAAGGTGCTACTGCCATCTTATGATACATGAGAGCCCCCCGCTCCCCCCGCCATGTTGGTGAGCTCAGCTACCTACCTTCCTTCTTTCATTGGTTTATTCAACGTATATGCACGGGGTACTTAATGGTGAATGAAACACAATTGCAGATTTAAGTACTAATTGTACAGTCTATAGAAATGAACATATAAGTACATTTGTCATTATTATACATGGTGAACTGTTTTCCAGCTAAACACTGGGGCATATATTGGGGATAATACATTTCACCTGAGATATTCAGGAGTCCTTTCCTGGATGTTGTGGCACCTAAGCCAACATCTGAAAGATGCGTTAGAGCATCAAAACTGCAGTCTAAACTAGAAACACATTCGGTGGTCACAACTGGGTAGGCAAGAGTACTGCTGGCGTCTGGTGGGTAGGGAGAGGCACAGAGGCTGCTAATCCAGCTACAATGCACAGAACTGCAGCACCCCCACCACCCACCACCCAGCAAAGCACACACCACACAAGTAATTATTTGGTCTAAAACGTCAGTAACATTCAGGTTAAGACACCCAAATTCAGAATGGCAATGCCAGGTCTTTGTGATATCATCAGTGCATTTTTCATATTTAACTTAATTTTGTTGTCCTCAATTATTATTTTTATGCATCATATATGGCAATGCAATACTATTTACCTACCTATCTACTATTTATCAGGTTGTATCTTATACATACATGTGACAAGAAACTATAAAATGACTTATTGGAAACTAATTAACATTGTAATACCTTTAGTGGCATGTCATACGTAACAATAATTTATCATGCCTTCTTCTTCTTGAATTCTGATCACAGTCTGATCTTAAGATTCTATACCACTTCCATTTTCCAGCATAGTTTTATGGCCAAACTCACCTTGGGGCCAGAGTTCATGCTTGGTTCATTTTCATATTTGCTGTAGGGCTGGTTCTTCTGCTGATCATGGGCTTTCAGATTTTTATCACACAACACCAAGGTTAACACTGTTGCAGAGGTGAAACAGTTAAGTCTTCAAAAAAGTAGAAACCAACCGATTAAAATATTTATTATACTGTACTACCTGCAAAAGGGCCCTGATAATGAATTTTTGATTAGTAAAATTTCTTTCCATTAGAGTTCCGAAATCCTATATGATTAAGCTTCATCTCAATAATTTGCTGTGAATGTTAGAAATTTTTAGGAAGTGCCTTTCTTCTTTTTTTCTTTTAAGATCCATCTTAGTAGTTAGTGATCATTAGCTTTCTTTCAGGGGTCGACCAGTAGAGGAGCTGAAATTTGACTGGCGTTTGTCTAGTAGTGTGTTTTTGGAAAACAGGATAGAAAATGATGATAAATTGAAATCTGGGTACTTTTAGAAGTCTTTTGGTATTTTTGTCTATGCTGACATACCCCCTCCCCCAAAATAAAGCAAAAGTAACCCTTATAATGACTTTCCTTTCTTTTTCCTTCCACGTGGATGACGTGATTCTAGTTCCTTTCCCTCTGTGCTCACAGTACATCTGTACCATAGCTGGTTTTTGTGCCTTGTACTGAAGATTATGGTACTATCCCTTCACTAAGTATTTTAAGTGTAACATTTATATTCTGCGTATGTGTTTGTAAATTGTCTACCCCCATTTACTTTTCCTTATTTAAATGTAATGCAAAAAACAAGTTATGGATTATGTGGAGCACCTGTGGAGAATATAAATTCATAAGGCAAAGAAAAATATTAAAATTACCACCAAATTTTCAATGTTGTTAACATTGACCTGATAGTAAAAAGGTCAATGCACCAGTGTAAGGGTGTGCAATAGTTTAATATAGGCAAGTCCCCATCTCTAAACTATTCTATATTTCAATCTATGGAATAATATGTGTAATGTTGTAGGAATTCCTTTGAATTTTTTCACAATTCTAAATGGAGTGAGTTCATAAATGCTCCATGTCAGTCTAAACAGTGATGATTCCAGAATACTGCATGGATGGGAGATGAATACATACATCTCCCATCTCTGTGCTTCATGAACTTCATAGCAGACACATGTAGAAGAGGAAATGGGGTTGCAATTGGATGCAGATAACAAAGGTTATTCAAGAAGAATAGAGAGAAAATAGAAATGGGAGATGATAAGACATTGCTTCACAAGTTCATGAACCAGTAAACATAAAACATGGGTATCTATTACACTTGGTCTTGCAATTCAGATTTTATGATATTTAGTATTCTCCCTAATTCCAATTTTAATGCACGATGTCCAGTGTGCAGGCTTCGATGATTTATGTCTTTTATGATAATGCAGCTAGCGTGCTCACTGCACTTCCGAAGATTTTGAAATAACTAGTTGGGAGCTGCTCTGCTGTAGCCGTTTACAATATTGTAAACCCACAGTTTACAACCACTGACCTTTCTTAGTAAATAGGAATGGTATTGAATCATGCATCAATAGTGTTAGGTTGTGAATTATCTGTGTCTTGTATCTTTGGGTTGCCTGATGATACATTAGATCAAGGATGACTGTCTTTTCTCACTCCTAGTTTTGGATCAGCACAAACTCAGTGGTGTGAGAGCACTCCTTTTGGCCGGTCATGCAATTGATGTTTAAAGACTACGTTGTTGGAACCTGCTGCACATCAAAGTGTAAGCAAATGCGTATGGATCAGAACTCAGCTTACAAGCTGATAGACATTCTGGCCATGCCATTTGCACACCAAAGGATTTTGTTCTCAAGGGTTTTTAAGTGCATTTAACTTCTTTTGAACCTCAGCATAAGTCTTACTAGGTCCCAGAGGATTTCAGTAACACATAGAATTTTGCATCAGAGCTGGAGTTGGAGGTGGTTTGCTCATATCATAGGAATCTTTCCTCAGACTCTTGAAATAAAAAGCATCCATGCAAAGCTGCTGTATGTAATTTCTTATAATAACTGAGGTTGATTTTATGAGCGGAACATATGCTGTATTTTTTTTGCATGCAGTCTAAAAGCAGGCATTAAGTGGACATGAGGAAAAACAGTGGCCAGAGTAAACACCTACATCTGTTTCTGAGTTTTTCTGTACTATTCCTTTTTTATTTGTTTATTGCTTCTTTCATCTTCTAGAGCTCATATGCAGACAAATGTTACTGATGCCAATATTTAAGAAAAATACATGAAAGAAAACACTGTATCCATCATATATTATTTTTCTTTAAATTGGGGGAGAAACTCAACTATGTTAATCTAGGGCAGAATTATTTCCATGAAATGTAACTGTTCTATAATACTCAATCCAAGCAATAGGGAAATCATATAAGGTAAGTTAATAAAATAATCTGAAAGAGAAAAAAATAACATTCTTTTCACAGTTAGACTCAATGTAATATTCTATTGATGTTTGTGTGCAAAGAAATCTTGGAAAATGGCAATCATCTTGTTTGGGATTCCAGAATTGCTGTATTGGGTAAAAATTCAAGATACTGGAAATTTATCTTCTCTATTTATTATAAATTTTCAATGTTTATGTGTAGAATGATATAAGTACTAAACTACTAAAATTTTTAATTAATTTTAATTTAATTGTTGAAGTCCTTTTCTGTTTGCTATACAACTGACAAAAAGGATTGCCTAATTTTAGCTTTCCAGATTTTGAATTCTTTCAAATACCTTAACTAGAAAGAAAATGTAAGCATTGTATACTTTCACTCTACTTCCAGAAAATTTATGTTTTACTCTTGTATTTTACACATTGTCTTTGCCTGAAGTTACCAATCATAGCCTATTAAAAACTGAAATGTATGAGAATTAATTAGTAGTTTTGAGAATGAATGGTTGAGAGATAGGATAGAAAAAATGTGCTTAATGGCATATTTTGTGTGGGCGTCTGCCTCTGGTCCTGGCAGGGTAAGGGCAAATGTGAGAGGGAAGCCAGGAGCCTTCTTTTATGCTAGTATAATGCTGGGTTTATGTATTTTTCTATGTTTTATGCATATTCTTTATAAGCATTCACTGCAGAGTGTTGGGTCTAGCCGAGTACTTGCTTCTCAGTCTGTATGTTGCAGGGCTGATTGCTCTTATTTTCCATCTGTAAATGAATTATCAGAAAAATGAAATAAAGGAAAGCAGAGCTATATAAAATACAAGCTCCATTTCTGGTATTATTAGTTCGAATACACAGATAACCAGTCGGTCAAATCACTGGAAGTTTCTAAACGCTTCCTCTGCATTTTTGTTCTGCTCCTCTTCTCAGGGAACAAACAGTTTGTTATGTGGCCCTTGTCTGCAGTCTGATTGGAGTGTTGGCCTGAATTGCAAAAATGACAGTGTTTATATTTAATTGCCAATGTGACATCATCACTGATCATTAATCCCAGACCCCGACCAAAGAACTGGAGGGGGATCCTAGATGCCCCTCATTTATGCCCAACTTTCAGTAGATTTCAAGATGATTCTAGGGGTCCTATAACAGGAGTCACGGTAACCAGAGAGTCTGGTGATAGTGAGGGGATAGAGTGCGGTGACTGGGTCAGAAAGTATCTTCCCAGAGGCACAGCAGTATTTCAATATGCTAACAACCAGTGTAACTATACACAAGCCATACCAGTACCCATCAGTGGGAAATCCTCGGTGTTTCTTATCTCACCTCTTCAGACTGTGCAGAAAAGGGGGCCTATTACTGCCCTGTTGTAGATGGCAAGTCAGCATTTGTTGAGTCAATGGGTGACCGATTGAATGAGGCTTGTAGAAGGGACACTCCTCATTGAAAGGTTTTATTAAGCATGGTAATTCAGACCCTAAGATAGGATGTGTATATGTCAACATAAAGGCATACAGAGCTTCCTTTCTGATCAGATATAAGATGACGTCTAATCAGATGTATGAAGCACAAAAAAGGAAAATGAATTGTTCTCAAACCCATGTCCATGTCAAAGAGTTGTTAGAACACATTTGCCACAGTTGTTAGAATACATTTGCACTGCATGTGAAGTTTTTCTCTTTACTTGATGTAATCCTATTTTTTAAAGATTTTATTTATTAATCTTTAGAGGGGAAGGGAAGGAGAGAAGGAGAGAAATACCAATGTATGGTTGCCTCCCGTGAGTCCCCTGCTGGGAACTGGCCTGTAACCCAGGCATGTGCCCTGACTGGGAATTAAACCCCGATGGTGTGGTTTGCAGGCCCGCGCTCAATCCACTGAGCTACACCAGCCAGGGCTGATGTAATCCTATTTACACATTGGCTGCTATAAAAATCTGGCTTTCTTCTCCTAAGCAGAAATGTAAATTTTTAAAAACCAAGGCCTATTCTAAAATAAGTTGTTTTTAAAACTTTAATTTAGCATTTTCTAGATGCTGTATTTTCTTTATCTAAAGACAATCATCAAGGTAGATGTGGACTGTTGACTGATGAAAAAGGATCCATGCAACATATGAATCCTAACATTAATGCATGTACAGTCTGGAATGACTATGACAAGTTCGTGCATAAACTTCACTTAGAGAACAGGGGCAAACTAATATAAGGCTAAATGACCATGAGAAATACATTTTATGTAGCGGCTACCACAATTTCTCATATTCTTTCTCAAGTTTAGGCTTATGCAAACAATTTTCTCTCACTACCTATCCATACTCTCCTTGGTGAAGGAACACAACAAAAGCGTTTTTCAGGTCTCTGCTGATGTAGCACTTCTTTCAGGGTCACTTTGAGGGACGTGCTCATACCTCTGCTGATGTTCAATTACATGTCTCTTTCTTGAGCCTCCCCAACCTTCTATAATTATCCTGTCAAAAGACTTAAAACATTTTGACGTTGGCTCTTTTCTTCTGGTCTCTTCCTTAGTTTTAGCTCTACACCTGGCATATGGGCGCTCAACAAATATATACTGGCCCATAAAATAAATGATAGATTATGGATCTATTATTAATGAACCTTCAGAAACCATATGGCCTTATTTTAACTTTCTAGAAAATACTCTTCTGCCCCTACTCTTCCTGAGCACAGCTCTGAATAGAGCATAACATCATATTTTGGAAGGAAAAATGATTCTGTAAAGGATTCATGCATTCTGGTAGAATTCCACACATAATTTTTTTTAAGTATACAAGAACTTATCTTTCTACACACATATTTTCTACCCCACATTCCTGACCTTTCTGCTTTTATTAGGGTAAAAAAAAATCCATCCTTCTTTTGATATATTTAATGGGATTCGTCAAGTCTTTGGTGCAGACATGTTTTATTTCTTGAGTAATGAAATACTTCCGTTTGTGGTAAGGCATCTCGTCCTGCCCCAAACGAGATATGCCAAGCCAAACACAAATTGGAATCCAAACACTATGTCTGTGCGTTTGTCAGTTGGGTGATCTATTTCCCAAACCCAAATGCAGCGCAATGGCATATTTTACTATTTGTGAACTTTACCTTCTGTTAATATGATTGAAGCCACTGGAAATGGAAATTGTCAGGGCAATTTAACAAGGGAGCCCTGTAAAACTTATTATAGTCAGGTAGTAAAAATCAGTTTAGAAGGCATATTCTTCAAACCTGAGTTTTATTTGGTAAAACATGCTGGTGCCTGACCTTTTTTGAAACATACCAAAAAAGAGTCATTTAGAGGTCCCTCTTTTCAATTATAAACAGCAGCCTGATTAAATTTGGCTGTGTTTTGTTCACAGTGAATGATAGAATGAGTAAGTACCCCAAACAGACAGCTAAGTGATAGCCATTTGGATGAGTTTGATGTGTATTTTCTGAAATAGCATACTCTACAAAGTAGTAAAAAGTTAATCTATGTACCAGAAGAACCTAAGCATTGATAAATTAAAGAATCTTCACAAGTTCATGATTGAAGTTGATCTTTCAGTGTGTAGAACTAGAGGCAGGATCTCTGCCCTCATAGACAAATTTTAAATTTCTGCAGTTTGGGTTTCAGGGTGGTAAACCAGAAATGTTGCACATCATATGCATTAAAACACATACTTGGGGAATGTATTTTCAATGTAAACATATTAAAAGTTCTGAAGAGTATGAGGTAGAAAGTAAGCCCTTACTCCTCCCCCAGCTCCAGAGATGATCACTGCTGCCCCATTATACATTCAGACATTTTCTCTGCACACTCCCCAGTGTTCACACCTGACAGTTAGCTCAAGGCGTGTGAGTGCAGGGTCTGGGGTCTAATTCCTGGGTCTCACCTCCTAGCTGTGTGAAGTTAAACATGCCCTTGGCCCTCTTTACATCTCACTTTTCTCATTGTCGTAGGACTGCTGTGAGGATTAACTGATGCTTTAAGCTTAGAAGAGCACCATTCTTATTGAAGAGTCCTTCAAAATAAACTATTGACTATCCATGTAAGTCAACAGGATGAACATCTATGTAGGCATATAGCTAGGTGCATATATATTTTTCATATTTATTCCATATAGACCTATAGAAACTGGTCTGCAACTTATTATTTGACATACACATATACCTTGAATGCATTGTTATGTTAATATAGTTGATAAAGGTTTGTTTATAATCACTGTGTAGCATTCTGATTTAAGCACATACTACACCTTAATTTATGACTCTCTATTCATGAATATTCAGTATTTTTCCAATCATGTGCTATAAAAATATTGTAATAGCATCTTTGGTTGTATAATTTTGTGGTCTTATCGAACTATATTTAGAGGGTAAGTGCATAGAATTGGTCCAAAGGTTTATGCACTTAAAATATTGCTAGTTACTGACAAGTATGCTACAAAATTTCCACCAAGTTTTGCTTCTACCAGCAAAACAAAGTTGTCTTGTAAGAGAGCTATTTCAAAGACTCTTTTAGAGCCTTTATATAAGGGGGGAAAAAGGCAATGAAAGAGACACCAAGACAGAAGAAACTACATGAAATTTACAAACTTGATCTAATGGGTAGCATGTGATTGCTTTTGCTTTTTTAGCCGCTTGTCACTTTTTCAACCGAAGGTTAAATGAAGAATTACATTCTAAACATAGAATTTCATTGACATCTAAGAGAGATATTGCAAACAATCACTCCTGTGACCTCGATGTATTATTTGAAAATTGTATAGTAAAGTGATGAATTAGTTTTATAGTGCAATTATTTTAGTTAATATTTTAAGGTCATAAAATACAAAATTTGACTCAAGTACATTCTGTGTTCCCCTCCCTGTGCCTTGTATTAAGAGCACCATGGTCAGCTGCATGGCTCTGCAGCCTGTATAACCACGCAGGGCCCAGGCTCAGTAGGGTCCCATCCATGATCAATAGTCTTTCATCTCCATCTTGAACTTCTAAACAAATTTTGAAAAAGGGCCCCCTTATATTTATATTTTACTGGGCCCCACAAATTATGTAGCCTGTCCTGCTTAGCAATAATCACATTTTTTATAATTTTTCTGGCTCACCTGAAACCTTCAGTGTTTGACGGATTGACTGATTGATTGATTGACTATTGGGAAATGCCTCATAGCTCTACTCATGTCTTACCTCTGAGAAGATGAAATAATTCAGCTGTTTATGCAGAATATCAGCCAATTGTTTGATGCAGACCTCTGAAAAAAGAGTTATGTGGGACTTTGATATAAATATGTTTCAAAGGGATCTTATTTTATGAACAATAAAAATGCCTGGTGTTCACATAGAGGAATATTCTGCAGAGCTGTGTGGAATATTACGGCACACAGACAAAATTATTTCCCCACCTAAAATATTAGGCCAAATGGTACATTGCTCATTTTGTGCTTATGATGCATACTGTAGAGATCTAGTTGTCCAAAAATCCCAATTTAAAAACAAAACTGAAGCTCAGGAAAGTTTAATGATTGTGCCCAATGACATTGCACATTAATAACTGACCTTGAACTTGAACTGAGTCAGCTTTGCCACCTTCTTCTTCCCTAGTCTGGATTTTCTTTCCACATTTTAGTGAATGGTTCTAATTGGAGGCAACGTCCATCATAATATTTCGTGACTGGATTCTCCTACCTTAAATGGAAATAAAAAGCAATTAAAGGTGGAATTTTCCAAACAGTTGCAGAAGTTGAGAGCTGCTCAAATTCTGGAATTACAGTACTTGCCTTCAAAGCCTAAAGCCTATGACCTTGAGCTCTGTGAACTTGGCTCCTTGCTTGTAAAATTAGGAGAACAATCATATTAAATCTTTATCATATAACTTAAATATTAAATATTAAATGAGAATTTAATATTAAATGTTAAATGAGATGATTTATAAGGCATCTGGACCATAGATAGTGTACACGCACACACACACACTCATACACACAAAAGACTAAAACAAACAACCAAAAATATTTAACATATATGACTTTCCATACATGTGATTAGTACAGAAGGACAAGATGTATGTTAAGTCAAATTTTATGTTTTTAATTATATGTGATAAGTCTCTGGCATGCAGAAATGAAAATACTAACTAAATTATAAATTTCTGGTTTATCACAATGTGTACAGAGTATGCTTGTATTTGGATTAACAGTATTCAAATATTATTAAATATATCATTGAAGTAGATTTAAATGAACATATTTATTTATTTATTTATTTTAATATAATTTTTATTTAATTCTTGTTCACGTACAGGTTTCTGTCTTATATTCCCAACCCTGCCCGCCCCCCACCCCATGCTCCCCGCCTCCCTCCCCTTTCCACCCCCCACCCTTAGTTATGGTCCATGTGTCCTTTATACTTGTTCATGTGAGTCCATTCCCTTTTCCCCTATGATTCTCTCCCCTCTCCCTTCTGGACCCTATCAGCCTGTTCCATATTTGAGTGTCATTGGTCATATTTTGCTTGCTTGTTTGGTTTGTTTAGAATCCTGTTAGCAGTGAGATCATATGATATTTGTCTTTCACCGCCTGGCTTATTTCGCTCAGCATAATGCTTTCCAGCTCCATCCATGATGTTGCAAAGGGTAGTAGTTCCTTCTTCCTTTCTGCGGCATAGAATTCCATTGTGTAAATGTACCATATATTTAATTGATATTCTAGTATATGTGTAGTATATAAATTCCCTCCATCAAATATTATGTTGGATGAGTAGAATGTCTTTCAGCTGCTGTAACTTTGAATTGCTGGACAAAGAAAGTATGTCTTGGAGTCACATCATTTTCTTTGGAGGGCTTTTTTTACTACAGCAAAATACATTATAGATCATTTATTGGAGAATATTTAGAAGTGAGAAAACTGAATACCAGACCGATTGTATACGTGAATATTGGATCACACATGAAAGTAATGACAATACTTTTATTTAAAGACCAAGGCATTATCATAAATGAGGTATATGGGCTGTGTGTGACTCATTGTCATCATTAGCAGTAAACACAGAGTTGTGTCATTCTGAATTCTACTTCCAAAGTGACGCAGAAATCGTTAACAAGAATGGCAAACTCATAAGAACTGAAAGCAGTTGTTATTATCTTTTACCACTTCCTCAAATAAATGACAGTCTGCCATATGCCTTTACTCTGGGCTTGTTTTAATTGGAAAAGCCATGCAATGATGGGAGGAAACAATTTTTTAAGTGGACAGCAGAAATCATGGCTTTGGGAGATTTTTAAACTTAAGAGTTTAGGGAATTGAAGTCACTTCAGCTGAAGGAAAGAGAGGTGGGGCCCTTGTAGAAGCTGTGGTTCCAGGCTCAGAGGTCACGTGACATGGAGTCAGTACAAGGAGAACCTGGGAGGCGGTTAAGGGAGGGAAGGGTAGAAAAACCTAGCCAGTTCACCAGTCTCCTTTTTCAGATCTATACTACTGAGGTTTAATTTGTGTACAACAAACTGCATCTATTGAAAAGATGCAAACTTACGTGTTTTGACAGCTGTACACTGCTGGGAGACCATCGCCACAGTGCAGGCACCGGCCACTTTGCCCAGTCTGGGGCGTGTCCTGTGCTCCTCTGCCGTGGATCCCCTCTCCCTGACATGCTGCAGCTGCAGATCAGGTTGAGCCTTGCAGCCTAATGATATCTCTTCCCATATCCCAAAATAAGGGTATCAGCTATGCTTCCCTAGAGATTTTTTAATAATTGTTATAGTTGTTTTCTAGCTTCCCAGGGAAATAAATAGAATACATTTACAGTTCATTGGCCAACTTTATTTAATAAGTAGAAATAATGATGTAGCGGGAACGATTTAGAATGTGCAATATTTAGAATGTGCAATAGTAATGCAAAGAGCAAATGCAAAACCCTCCCAAATCCATGCTGCTATCAGTATATGGGGAAAACGTACAGGTGAAGAGGTCCCCAGAAGATTAATTTTTAAAAATACAACTCCCGGATGCCTTCCTGTGTGTCTGGAGGAAAAGCCATTTTCACCCTCACTACAGAGCATGGCAGCGGTGGGGGAACGGAGGTGGCGGTCACTACATAAATGGAAAGACGGATGGATGGCTGCAAGACAGAAGGTGAGAAGGCAGGAGAGGCCACATCAAGGTCCCTCACTGTTAATCATTCTGAAAAGGGAGGTGCTAGAAGGGAAAGAACGTTCCTGTAAAACGAATGATACGGGTTTAACGATGGAGGGACCCAGGTTTTAATGCCAGCTCCAACACTAGTGTCAGGATACGGTCCGTCTGTCAACCTTGTGGAACTTCATTTTGGTGATTTGTAAAATGAGGGTGACATTGTCAATGTCGCAGAGTTGGTTTAATTAACTAAATAAGATCATGCAGGTTAAGAAACTAGTACAAAAAGTTAAACACACACACAAAAACACACGTGCTATGATTTCATTTATAGAAAACTCACAAGCTGCTAAAACAGGTAAGGAGTACAGAGGCCTCTGGGTTACTGGCAATGTTCTATTGTAGTATCTAGGGGTCACTGTGTGGCTGTGAGTGTGTTGTGTGTGTGTATATACACACACATATACATATTATTTAAATAATGGGAGCCATTTTTATGTTAGAAAAGAAAAGACATATTCATATTTTTTAAAGATTTTATTTATTTATCTTTAGAGGGAAGGGAAGGAGAGAGGGAGAGAAATATCAATGTATGGTTGCCTCTTGTGCGCCCCCTGCTGGGAACTTGCCTGCAACCCAGGCATGTGCCCTGACTGGGAATCAAACGGTGGTTGTTTGGTTCACAGGCCTGCACTCAATCCACTGAGCTACACCAGCCAGGGGAATGTTTTCTTGAATGGCACTGTAAAACCACCTTATAAGTATTTTTTTTGTGTAAATATATTAGTTACCTCTTTTGGGTTGAGGGGTGGGAGACAAGGTGAAAGGCTTTTCAAGGAACACCTCTATATACTTTTTAACTTGTAAAGTATATTCGTGTATTGATTATTTAGTAAACTAAATAAATTTTTGAAAATAGCCCAGAGCCAAGCCCAAGTTCCCCACCCTGTCATTTCTTGAGAGGCCCAATCCTTTGTGATTAGGGACTGGGTGACAGCATAATGATGAGGCATTCAAGACTTCTAGTTCTAAAAAGCCAACTTTCAGACAGAAAATAAAGACTTCTTCTTCTCTTGTGATTCATAATATTACCAGATATATTTTGATTTCTACAGATTTATGTCAGGAATGTCAGATAACAAGCATTTTTAAATACCACAGTAATTTTAGCAACTACCTACCATTGCAAGCAGCTGGCTGCTGCTTTAATTTGCTTTCTTTCCCTTCTATCCCAGCAAGAACATGACAACAACATGCACACACACACAAATGACATGGGGTAGTGTCTGTTGGAAGTGGTAATTACTTCCAAGCCCAAACAAAATTAGGGAAAGACAGAAAATGAAGAGAACACATTTTTTAAGATCTTCTTGTAAAAGGTGTGGGGGATATGTGAAAAGGAAAATATGCATGTACATAAAATTATACTGAGAAAATAATAGGGAAGTAAGCATCTGAAAACACAGTTTTCAGGGAAACACACTTCTCTAAAAAATTGTGATTTACTTATTAGAATTAAGGATAGTTGTAAATTATTTAAAATCAAAACCATAGACATGGTATTGTAGCTTTTTGGTGAGGACCATGTTGTCCCTTTCGTGTGTGCCTATGGTAATAGGATGGATAGAGACGTGTAGCTGGGAGGTCTTTCTGCAGGCGTATGGGCAATGTGGAAGTAGAGGAAGCAGAAATGGAGAAGGAATCTGCCTGTGTTGACCTTGGCCCAGGCTTTTGTCTCCTCAGGCTTCAGTGTGTCCATATATACAATGAGAGTATTACTCTAATTAACTTCTGCTGGTTACAAAATATAGCTCATTGGGTTCAGTTGAACACTCCAAAATTTCTGTGCTGAAGGATTTAGTAATAGAAATTTTCGTTCCTGAACTGTATTATTAATTAAGTAAAGTTTAACTTTTGATACCACCTACAACAAACTGCTGTGAATAGAATCCAGTTCACACCCAACTTACATTAAATTGTTAAATGTAGTATGTTCTGATACAGGAAGTGTTCTTGAAAATGAAGCTATTTATTCTTGCCTTCTTAAGTATTATCTGTTGAGTGTTTTAATATCCCAAGAAACTGTGGTACATTGAATTGTATTTATTAAAAGTCCATGAACCTTTGATCTTACAAAATGAAAATTGGGGATAGAAATATAAACTTCCAAGTGCTTTGAACCCTGAGAAAAATTTGCTGTAACTTAAAATAAGGGTGGGTAAGGATGAGGGGAGATTTTATAGTTCCCCAAAACAAATGGAAATTTTTAATTATACTCCATTGGCAACAGTGAATTTAATAACTTTTATTGATCATCATGAAATTCTTTCTCTTAAACTGGGCCTTTTACTAGCTAGACTTGCATGCCATCCTGCTTATTTTTATTTACATCCATGCATGCCCATTACTAAGAATCTAGGGGTTAAAGTGAGTTTTTAATGTGTTCCAAGTCATATAGTTCATTTGACTGTATATTTTCCAATGACTTTTTGTGATTTTTAAATAAGCCTTTATTTCCACTACTGATGATTTCTCTTTAATATTCAAGTTTACAGCTTCTATCTCACTTCCACTGAGGCAGGAAATGGGTACCTGTCCCCTTATGTCATAGCTAATTAAGTCACTATAATTCCGATAAAGCTCATGTGACAAAGGTCATTGTTCTTTAACTTAGGTGGATGTAAATGCTATACAAATCCATTAACAGAAACATATATATAAGTATAATACATTTGTATACTTATTTTTCATATCTACATTTATAATACAGTGTGGCTTAATTAAAATTTTATTTTTGATGAGTTTCTAAGTTAACTTTGGCAGTCTTTAAAGGGCTTCTATTCAGGGAGTAGAAGAATGCCTATTTAATTTTTTTTCTTAGAGATAGTTGTTAACAAGTTAATATAAAAGTCAGTCCCTGGTTGTTTTAAATTGCTTTTTTTGTGAACTAAAATAACTGATTTACCCTTTTTTATGAAGGTCATCATTTTAGGGAGTTATATTGAGTAGCTTTATTCTTAATTGAAATACTCTGATGACCCAATTATTATATTATTTTTAATTGTGATAAAACACATATATCAATTATTTTAACATCTGACAGTTTAAGAAATCTAATAGTGATTATTTCATTGTACTGTATGCCCCTCAAACACACCCCAGGGACCCAGGGCTGTTTGGGGTTGCTAGAAAAAGGTGGACCTTCTGTAAGAAGGAAGCCAACATAATGTCCTTGAAATTCTGGTCCTTGTCTTGGTAAGTCTTCTGGGATTATTTATTTATGTCTCCTTGCTCCAAATGCCTGCCCCTTTGGGCTCCTGTTGGGTGAAAGAGAACATGCTAAATCCATTTATTAAATGCAACTGATATAGTAAATAGTGGAATACAACTTTAAACTCTTGCCCACTTTAAAAACACTGCAAAAGCCAGAATGGAAACTTAAAACTGTAGGTACTCAGAGCAAGGGACATAAAGGAAAGAATAAACAAATGGGATCTCATCAAAATAAAAAGTTTCTGCATGGCTAAAGAAAACAGCATTAAAATAAAAAGACAACCAACTGTATGGGAAAACATATTTGCCAATGATACCTCAGACAAAGGTTTAATCTCCAAAATATACAAAGAATTCACACGACTTTACTCTAAGAAGACAACTAACCTAATTAAAAAATGGGGAAAGGACTTGAACAGACACTTCTCCAAGGAGGACATACAGAGGATCCAGAGACACATGAAATAATGCTCAATATTGCTTGCTATCAGAGAGATGCAAATTAAAACCACAATGAGATACCACTTTACACTGGTGAGAATGGCTATCATAAACAAAGCAATAAACAACAAATGTTGGAGAGGGTGTGAGGAAAAGGGGACTCTAGTCCACTGTTGGGATTGCAGACTGGTACAACCATTATGGAAAACAGTATGGAATTTTCTTAGAAAACTAAAATTGGACCTGCCTTTTGACCCAGCAATTCCACTGCTGGGATTGTATCCTAAGAACCCTAAACCACCAATCCCAAAGAACATATGTACCCCAATGTTCATAGCAGCACAATTTATAATAGCCAAGAGGTGGAAGCAGCCTAGGTGCCCGTCAGTAAATGAATGGATCAAAAAACTATGGTACATATACACAATGGAATTCTATGCAGCAGAGAGAAAGAAGGAGCTCCTACCTTTTGCAACAGCATGGATGGAACTGGAAAGCATTATGCTGAGCAAAATAAGTCAGGTGTTGAAGGACAAATACTGTATGATCTCACCTTTAACGGGAAGCTAAACAACAAAACAAACAAGCAAGCAAAATATAACCAAAGACACTGAAATAGAGAACAGGGGGACAGCGACCAGAGGGAAGAGGGGAGGGAATTTCAAGGGAAGTAGGGGAGGGATTTAGAGGAACAAATGTAAAAGATACATGGACAATAAGTAAGAAGGGTGGAAATGGGAAGGAGGGGGGAGCACAGGGGTGGGGGTGGGATGGGAGTAATAGACAGAAAACTGTACTTGAAAAATAATTAAATAAATTTTTATTAAAAAAGAAAAAAACTGTAGGTACTCATACAGTCATAAATGTTTAACTTTAAAAAATTAGAGAGGTCTTCATTTCAGAAGGATTCTCTGTGATTAGTGGGCAGCTAAACTGGGCACATGGGGCTCCTTATTGTCAGGAGCTCTGTAAATTAATTTTGATTGTCTTTATGTCATTAATAAAACTACAAATATAAAAGGTAGGAGTTGTATCAAGAGAGAGCCTGCATGCAGTATTTTGTGTTGCACTTTTCAGTAAAGAACCAGAGTTTTGTCTTCATTATTTGGGAAGGACAAATTATAACCTATCACAAAAATCTCTTGACAACTTCACATCAAGCTCTGGAATAAAAATAATATTTTGTTCAGTCAAGATTAAGGTTGCCTGGTTCAGGCATTCTACTTTCCTATGGCAGTAAAATGTAAGCACTGGGCAATTTTTTTTTTAAATAAAAAAAGAAAAATCTCTCAGATAACAGAGAAAATCCTGACTGAAAAGACATCACATACCTGTGAAAAATAGAAAACATACTGTATGAAATTAGCTCCAGTTGTGAGGTTGAGATACCCAATGTAGCCCTTGGCTTACACATTATAAAACCTACGTACAGTTTTAGAGCATCCATTTTGTGCCAGGCACTGTGCAATGTCCTAGCTCTCTTCATTCTAGATGTCAGTATTAGCCACACTAGCCCATTAAAGATACCATGTGAGGATGAGGGTTGCCGTCTGGATATTGTCTCACATCCTATTACGAGTCTTTCAGAGCCCAAGTCTGTGGCAAAGATGAAGGGCTAACTCGGTTTCTAAGGAGGAAGTATGCAGAAGCCACCACTTACTCCCACGGAGAGACCCCACTGCTGCATGAAACTGGGGCCACTGTTGTTTCTACCAGCACGTTTGGCAGACACCTTATACGCCTGGGTTGAAACCCAAGAGCTTCAGTCAGAAACAGAACACAACCTGGAGCTAGTCCTCATCTGGGAGGACTGGTGGGGGAATATTTTATTAGAGGAAACTCCAGTATTGCTCACTGTAGTTGGTTAATTAATGCTCACTAGCAAAATGAAATGGAGGGACTGCCTCAGCTGTTTTATGTCTGTGTTTTCGTCAAAGCAAAAATTAAAAAATGGGCTGAAGTCCACAGTTGATGCCAAAGTAATTGGAACATTCCCCCCCCCCCCCCGCCCCAGAGAAAGGGAGGGACAGGGGTTTTCTTCACAGGGAACTGAGTACGTCAGTGATTTCCTTCTCAGACAAGTTTCTCCACCCACCTCAGGGGCAGTGAACTTGACCGAGGCTGGGTGGTTTCCCCAGACAGCTGGGTTTTACTATATCCCAACCACGACAGAAAAAAAAACAGAGTACAGAGTACCAAGAGCGTAAACAAGTGACTAGCATCTTCCCCTAAACGAGCTGTATTCAAAGGATATAATGGGCCTGATCAATGTATTTCATCTAGTTTAATACAAATCATATTTCATTTCCCATAAGGAAAGAGAAAGCTTCCAAGGTGATAACACTATCTTATAACATAGAGTGTTTCCATATCATTCTTTTAGACTTCTTTAAGCATGAATTTTTTCAAAAATAATTCCTGTGCATTCATGCAAAGGAAAAATATAAGTAAATTATGCTGCTTAAGGAATTCTGAACAGATATTCACAATCAGAATCTGATACTGAACAACTTTATGAATGACAATTGTTATGGTCCATTTTTTTATTGCCACACAGTATGCTCTCATGTACCATCAAGAACATTGCTTGGAAGGATGCTCTGCTAATGTCTCAGGTTTTCTTCTAAGTCAGCCACACTGGGTGTTTTGAGGTTCATGTGCAGGCAATGACGATTGCATCCTAATTGTGCCTGGTTGACAGCTACTTTAAGAAGCATCCTAATTTCAGAGCTTTGAAAATGCGGGGGAAAATGTTCATTTTAGAATTGATGAAATAGGTAATTCACACCTTAATGATGAGAACTATCTTCTACTTTAAAGGCCTGAAAACTTCACGGTAGAAAGTACATAGATTTCAGAGCCTGACAGAGCTGAGTTCATATTTCTTTATTTAGTAGCTATTTTAATGAAGGAAATTATTTAACTCCTCTAAGTCTCTGTGTCATCTATAAAACTTGTCTTAAAGCATTATTGGGGATAATAAGTATAAATAAACCTTTCCCTAAGCAGTCATATAAACATGTATTCTCTTCTTTCTGTGATACGAGAGCTCAGTTTAAACTAGAGTCTTCTCTGCCTTTGAACTTCTGTATGTGATGTTTCCAGATGGAGACTTCTAAGATCAGTCAAGTTGTTAAGTCTCAATAATGAATTGATTCCTTTTGAAGATGATGGGCTCATTCATATAGCTTGGTTTTCGATATGTGTAATTTATCTAACATAAGCCATCCATGTCTGTGTTGTCAACTTTTTTTATTCCTTCTATCAAAGATTTGAATTTTGGCTAAGGTCAATGGTAACTAAGCAGAAGGTCAAAGAATTGATTTTATTCTTTCTCCTACATTGCTTCTCAGTCCAACTTTTAAATAAATGTTAACTCCGAGACTATATCATGGCTTCAAATACGGTTGACTGGGTAAGGCTATCTACTGCGTTTTAGACTAATGTGTATCTTCTAGCACAGGCACTAATAAGACTTGTACTGGAGGGATAAGTCCTGAAAATTCAAATCAAAGTATTAACATTATCATTCCTGGAGTTAATTATGTGTTAAATTCAGAGCAGGTCACAGGAAACCATCAGTTTCTCATTTTATGAAACAAGAAAAGATGGGAAGGCAGAAAATGAAAGCTGTCTATGGACTCCCCCAGAGTGTGCCTGAAACTTGGAAGCCACTGGCTTCGGGTTTTTTTCCAATTTTCCTTTTGATTTCTGTTGTGTCTTCATGTTGCCAACTCCCGGAGAATTTGGAGAAAGCATCTCATTTCCCATAGATCAAGAAACAGCACAAGTCCCTCCTACAGAAAGTGAAGTTGGACTTTTTTTTTTAAAGTGCTGTTTTGTTTTTGTTTTTCCTTCCTTTTGGAAAAATGAAGGCAAGCTGGTAAATGTCACTGTGAAAGTCACTAATAGTTACTGTTCAAGTTGAGGGGCTTTTGGGGAAATGTACTTTATCATCATTGATTCACATGCATTTTATTGAGTTATAAATTTTTATTATTCCAATAACAGGCAATGAGCAGTCTGAAAGCAAGACTTAGGTACAAGTTCACTGTCAGGTTCCCCCAGTGCCTAATACAGTGCCTGCCATGCACAGGGCACTCAGTAAATCCTGTTGACTGTCATGAAAATTAGTGAAAAAAGAGAGAAAAAATTAGATATTCAGAGAATATTCTTGGATTCTTTCTAGGTCGTTCTAATTGGGCAGTTAACTGGCTTACTCATAAATACCATCACCTGCATTTATGGTTAGAAAAATGATTCTTGAACCTTACCCCAGGCACACTGAATCCAAATTTTAAGATCAAGGATGGGAAATCTATACTTATAATTATTACTGTTGATGATTCTTATGCTCAGGCAAATTTTTAAAATGCCATATGATCTCACCTATAAGTGGAACCTAGTTAACAAAACAAACAAGCAAGCAAAACAGAAACAGACACATTGAAATAGAGAACACACCACCGACCGTAACCAGAGGGGAGAGGAAACGGAAATAATGTGGGAAAGAGGGAAAAGGGCCATCAATGAACATGTTTGAAGGACCCGTGGACGGAGCCCAAGGGGGGTGGAATCGCGAGTGGGAGGTGGGGTGGGTGGGGTGGGGGAAACTGGTGGTGTAAAAAGGGAGACAGATGTATTCAAACATTAACTTAAAAAAAGAATTAAAAGGAAAAAAAGAAGAAATGAAAGCCAAGTACTCATTCTGAAGTCAGTTTTGCTTCGGCTTGTACATGGTAAACAAATTTTGCATCATTGAAAACATAACTAAGAAAGACCTTTTACTATAACTAGTGACCCAACATTCAGCTATCTTGTATGACAAAGCAGAGAAGTATTTTGTGTTATTTTTATGCTTATTAAATTATAATGGAAAAATTTTATTAACAAAGAAGAAGTAATGATTTATTTCAGACTACTTAGCAAATTGGAGTATTAAAATGTGATACTGGGTAATACAATGATGGGAGAGGAGATGTTCTTATTTGAGGCTTGGTACCCAAACCACCACATTATTCTTCTGTCAGAGCCTCTGTTGCCTCCCACTCAGCAGCAGAAAAACCTTCAATTTTATTCTTATGAGGACCTGATGTTATTCTCCAGTGCTCAGAACACTGAGTACTTTTAAAGGCATTCGGTTGGTATTGATTCACAGTAGCAGTGACTCAGAAAGTAAACCTTTTCTGTCGGTACTAATTGCATTATACCTATTACTCTCCAGAGAATAAATACTAATACATCACTTTAACTAATATAAATATATGCAATTACATAAAAATGAGAACATTTCTTGAGGCTCTACTTTTAACAGCTTCCCATTGCAGTATGATAAACAGATACGTGATAACATTGCCCAGCTCTGTTTACCCGCGTTCTCTGTCTCCAGACATATGAAATTTTGATCCCATCATTTCATTTCTAGTTGGTTCTTTTTGTTATTATTAGGGTCTGCATCAGATAAAGTGTTATAAATAATAAACATCATTGATTGACCTGATAGCTCAATCGCAGAGGACATAAGAGGTTCAATTTCTCATGTAAGATTTTGATTAACGTTTGTATAAATGTAAGTAGAGATTTTTCCCAATAGTTTTAGAATATCATTACTTTCCTTCACTAAGGCACCTCGATACCCCATAGATCAAATACCAGACTCCCACTAGAACGGAGGCTCGCCATAACCAAAATACTCGCACACGTCCTGGATCACTAGTGGCTTATTGATTCATTTATAATGAGATTTGTGCTCAATGAATAGCTCCGTCTAAACATGTTTTTTTCCTGAGTCCTTGTAAATCACTGTTTATCCCTCATAAAACCTGTTTTGTGGTGTTGAGGAACACGTTTCACTTGCTAATGATCTGTGCAAATTAAACAGTAAAGAGAAGGAGAGGAAAGGTGAACTTTTCAAAACTTCTTCACTCTGATGCATGGCAGCCAAGAAGAAATTATTCTCTGACCCTCCTTCCTCCCCAGCACCACATGCCCGCTGCCCACCCAAGGAGAACTTCCCAGCCACAGAGAGAACAGCATGAATAGAATAGCAGATACACTCACACATGCACATGTGACCCAGAAAAACAAATGGGTGGGAAGGAGGGCTGTACAGGCTGGTCTCTGTTGTTTCTCTGTCAAGCCAATTGAGTTCAGAGCCTAAGCATTAGTTTTGATGAGATTTCCACCGTTATAATTCCAGTACTGTATAGTGAAATTCCGCGTCAACCAAATTTTGCATAGATGTAGGCACTGAGAATTCAAGCAGTTAGCAATGTTCCCAGGACTACAGATCATTTAAATACCCAGTACAACATTTGATGTTTATGGAATTATCTTTGTTCTGTATTAAATTTCTTATTTTTGTTTGCCAAATTTCTTCTTATTGGCAGGAGAAGAGACTAAGAGAAACAGGAAAGGATTTAGTATCTGTGATTGGATATGCTCATAGTTACTTATGCTTTATCTATTGATAATGATGTTTTTTATAATTGCCATACTAGAAAGTTTTCAACTTCTATCTTTCATTTCAAAACCCAGTGCTGCTAAACAGTTGGGACTTGGGTATCTTGGGTTTGGGAGTTTTATCTTTCCCTTGTTCAGTGTGGCTAGTGTTTCTGATGATAATTATGAAAAAATCTCCGGGTGGCTTTGAAAATTCGTGGTGTTATAAATAGCATTTGGCCATCCAAAAGCCAGGGGAAATAACTTAAGTGTGTTTTGGGGCATTTCGAAGACATTGAGGGGTAACTCCTCTAAAATGTGATTTATGAATGTAAAAAACTTAAAACGCAAAGAATTGCTTTCTCTGCATTCTTTCCAACATTGAACTTAGGACTTCTTCTCTGGACAGGACAAAAGCAAGGTCATGTATATTCCCCTTCTTCTTCTTTCCCTACACCTTGTACATTTTCTAATGACACTTTTTTCCTTTCCAATCGCTGGTATATCTGTTTGCAGTTTTATTCCAATGAGATTTACTCTATGCTAAAAGCAATTCTATAAAGATTTCCAAGCAAATCTTGAACTGTATTTCTATAAATCACAGCTAGAATGTTCCCGGGAAATCAACCATAGGTTTTCATAGTACTCGTCCTACTGAACCTCGGTCTCTGCCTAGGCTTCTTTTCTCAAGTTCAAATATCCCTTTAGCCACAGCGCTTAGTCATTTGGGCTGCTGTTACCAACTAACAGACTGGGCAGCTTATAAGCAGTAGAAATATGTTTCCTGCAGTTACGGAGCCAGCCTACTCACCTTCTGGGGAGGGTGTTCTTTGTGGTTCATAGTCCGTGCCTCCTCACAGCATCTTCACACGGAGGGAGCAGCGAAGGGGCTTTTGGAGGGGAGGTCTTTTTGCAAAAGCGCTAATCCCATTCATGAAGGCTTTACCTCATGACCCGAACACCTCCCAAAGGTCCCACCTTCTCACACCACCGCCTTGGGATTATGATTTCAGCATATGGATTTGGGGCGGGGGTGGGGGGGTGCGAACATTCAGACTGTATCAGCTACTTTAATCCCCATATATCCGATAGATAAAGATGATAATTTCTGTATGGCTTTCTGAAAATATGGACACTCATGATGAAAGAAATAGAAGAGTCAGCTTTCTGCTTGAAACTTGCAGTCAAATACAAAAATGTACCTTGATTCTGACTCTCTTTAGCCTACAGATAACCTTCCCGAAGGAGTTATTGGTACTACAGGGGAAAAATGCTGTTGAGCAACAGTGGAAAAATAAAAAGAGTAGGCATAAGGCATTGTATCTTCATAGTGTCTCTAGAATAGATAAGATTACATGCTAGTGTTAGAGTTTGGATGGTCTTGTTCTCGTAGTTCATTCAATTTAAACTATATACTCTGCCATACGCTTTTTTTTCTCACCCCAGGATATGCTTAGAGAGGGGGGAAGAGAGGGAAGGGAGGGAGAGAAACATGGACGTAAGAAAGAACTCATAGCTGATGCAGACACTGGCCCACAGTGTCTGTGTCATTGTGGGTGCAATGAGACATGCACACAGACTACTGAGTCTGGTGGAGGAAAAGGGACAGCGTGGCTTTTCTCTCTAGGGGAGCAAAAGCCGGCTCTTGCTGGGACAGGCCTTTATTGGGTTTCTCAGCACATTACATGATGGTCCTCATTTACTTCGCACAGGTTCCATTTAGGTGGTTCCCTTTTACAGAAAACAAAGGAGCCAATGCCGCTAATCACACCACAGAAGAGGGATATTTGCAAATGAAAGGGGCTAACTGGTGGAAAGGGTTGCATTGGTCCTTGGAAGGTTTAGCATGGGTTTTAGGAAGTTGCTTTGCAGTAAATGTTGGCCACTGGGTGCTGGGCCCACACCATGCTGAATGGTCTCCTACATTTGGCAATGGCATCATGAGGTGGGAGAAGAGCGTGGCACGCCAAATTATTTTACATAATACAGTATTCCTGTTTCCTCTTCAGTGTCTTATATTTTGGAATCCAGAATCAGAATCGAGACTAAATCCAAGTTTGCTACTGTCTTGGACGTCTAGACACCATCCTACTATTTCTGCTCAGTTTTGTGTATCAGCAAGGGGCTCTTTCTTTGGTTTCCAAACTGCTTTTTCTTGGACATTTATTAGTTTGACCAATGGCAGAAACCTGGTCTGACCTGAAAACTGCCTGGAGACACACATCCCGGCCTAGAGTGCAAAGAGAAGGAGAATTCTTTATCTTCCCCCGTTCTCAGGAGCAGAGTGAGCTGAATCTACAGATAAACACCCAACTCCCTGCCACACTGCTGTCAGCAGACCAGAAGTTCCAGTCTGTGCTTTGGCTGATTTCCTGGCTGGACTGCGGTTGGACACAATGGTGCCCAATATCCATTCCGTATTTTATCTGCTGAATATCAATATATCTGCATATGGAAAGATTTGTTTAAATGATCCCACTCAACCCTGGCTGGTGTGGCTCAGTGGATTGAGTGCCAGCCTGTGAAGCAAATGGTCACTGGTTCGATTCCCAGTGAGGGCACTGCCTGGGTTGCGGGCCGGGTCCCCAGTAGGGGGTGCACAAAAGGCAACCATACAATTATGTTTCTCCTCACTCCTTTTTCTCCCTTCTTCCCCATCTAAAAATAAATAAATAAAATCTTTAAAATAAATAAATAAATGATCCCACTCAATCTCACTTTTCTTTCAAAAAGCATTGGGTAATGTAGAGACAACTCACCTGCTAATATCTCATGAAGAAATTTCGTAGCAACGTTTTAATACCTGCATTATTAATTGTTGCCTCTCACCAGCTCCCCAGTGTCCCACAGTAGTGACAGATTTAATGAGGTATTCTTTATCGACTTCCTTTCCCGCCTTGACTTACTCCTCCTGTCTTCTCTGGGTGCTTTCCGATAACATCTCACAAACAATCTACTTCACTTAAATCCGTGTTTCAGAGCCTGTTTCTCAGGGAACTCTCACTAAAAATAACAACCTTTTTCTAATACAACCTGTTAATTTAGGTAAGAAAAAAGGGCCATTCCATTCCTTCACCACGCTCAGTATTGCACTTGTCACTAAAATTTATACCCTGAACTCCACCTTGCCATGGTAGGCTAGGGCTGGTCTTCTTCCACTTATGCCTGGATTACTGCAGCAGAATTTTAACCAGAATTTCCACTTCCATATGGATACCTTTCAGATAATTTATAAACCAGGGCCTGACCAGTTTTCCTAAGTCTCTATTGGTTCCATAGTCCTAACACTTAAAATTTTTAGAGGTTTCTCCACTTACCATTGTAGTGATATTATGCAGGTTTATGACTTCAAATATCTATATGCCACTGAAACCGAATAATTATATTTCCATATCAAAATTCCCTCTTGAACTTCAGTTTTGTAGGTACTACTGGCTACTCGACATCTGTACTTGGATGCCTATTGCACATTTCAAATTCAAAACTTCTGCACCCTTGCACATTCTCATTGATAGATGCTGCGTTTGCTTAGACCTAAAACTTTGGAGCTATCTTAAGTCGGTTTTTCCTTGCAATTAATTCATCCTCAGTCTGTTAGGAAATCCTCGTGTTTCTGACTTTAACATACAGTCAGGATCTTACCGCCTTTCTTCCTTTTCACAAATAAAATTCTGGCACAAGACAACATCATCTTTGACCTGAATTCTTGTGTCTCCTGGTTGTTCTCTTTGCTTCTTGCACTGCCTTCCTCTACCTATTCTTAGGACAGTGAGTGGAGAGATCCTTAAAGCTATGGGGTCGGATCATGGCCCCTACTGTAAAAAGCCATGCAGTAAAGTCTTATCTCACTCAGAGGAAAGCCAGTATCTTTACAGTCACGAATAAGGGCAGACTTGAAGACTTCCTCCTATCACTCTGACCCATCTTCATCTGCTTTCTCCATCTCTCATTTCACTACAGCTGCATTCATTAATTAATGTATTCACCCACCCAACAGGTATTTCTAACCATTTGGTCTGTGTCAGCCATGTTCCAGGCATTAGTGATGTAAAGCATTTCATTGGTTTCTGGTTGTCTGATAGAAGCAAAGGTACTCTGTGTGAGCATTTGTGTTGGAAATAGTTAAAATGTGAGCATCACCTCTGGTGTAAATATCTTAGCCCAGCAGGACCTCACAAGGTAAATGAATGCATTTGCTTGCTTCAGTCTTTCTGCCGTAGAAGGTGATTTTCTGACTAGGTGGAAGGATCCCCATTTTAATTAGCTTTTATTTTCTCTAATGAGTAAAGTAATTGGCTGAAACAAGCATGAAAGATTCATCAGCATAGGAATACAGGCAACTGTTTGTCCGAATTATACAAAGTAGCAAAGGGGTCACTTCAAGGAAGCGGTCAGGCAACATATTATGTCTGTGTGAAATGTAACCATTTCTAATTTCAGGCCCAGGTTATTAGCCGTGTGGAAGCTCCTAATGAGGCTGGAGAAACTCTCACATAGGAGCATCCTTGCCTTTCAGTTATAGCGATGCCACTCAAAGTTTGTTTCAGCAGGAAGCAGCACTTCTGGTTTTTTTTTTCCCCCTGTTGCTCATTTGTGATTTTATTTTTCCTTAATTTGCTGATGGGAAGAAATGGCGGAGTGACATTCCTGGGGACTGCAGTTGGTGCCTGTGCAAATGAAGACAGCAACTGCTGTTGCTAGATTTCCAGAGGCAGGAATTGACAAACTCTCCTGAAGCCTCTGTTGATGCCCTCTGCTTGCCACCACACCCAACAGACTCAGCAGTCAACTTCATTTGGTTAAGGTGTTTAAGATAAATGAAAAGATGCTTTCTCTCTTTGCCCTTCTTAAATGCAACCCTTTCAGAACCTCAGTGTTTTCTACCACTCAATGTTTTAAAAAGTTGCCTGATTATCAAAGATATGTGCTTAGTAAAAATGTAGATTAAAACATTTCCCTTGGAGCTTCTGTTTATTAGGACCTGGGTGATAAGCTTCTAACAGGCATCTCAGATTGTCCGTATCATCAGGCAACTGGAAGAAGCAACTCTCTCGTAGGAACAGGCAGCATGATGGATCTTAGACTAAAAGCACTGGATTTAGTATTATCTTTTAAAGGCCCTCATGTCTTCATAGTGGACTGATTACGGGGACACAGTTTTATTTTATTTTTTTAATATAGACTATTTATTTATTTATTTAAATATTTATTTATCTTTAGAGGGGAAGTGAAGGAGAGAGGGAGAGAAATACCAATGTATGGTTGCCTCTGCCGAGGACACACAATGTATCGTGTGTCCCCTGCGGGGAAGTGGCTTGCAACCCAGGCATGTGCCCTGACTGGGAATTGAACTGCGATCCTCTGGTTTGCAGGGGGACACAGTTTTAAAGTATTTAGTGTGCATAAGAAACAAGGACACTGGGGGAGACCATTTCTGTCTTCGTAAGGTAGGAGTAGCAGCTTTAAGAGCGTGAAGAACAATTTCCTAACACCAAACTCTGCAAGTATTTAAGTCTCCTAAGAAGCCGCTGAGGCAGTTAGATGTGGTCTCCTTTGTCTTTTGTAAGTAAGAAAAAACAAGTATTCATGTTTTTTTGAACATGCATACCATTCAGAGGAATTGTGGGGTGTGGAAGGATACCTTTTCTAAGACAACTGGGTTTATTTTAGCAGAACATCTAGGTAAGGGTCCAAGTGGGTAGGCTGAGCAGTTTGGAGATGTTCTTGGAAAACACAGGAAGAGGAAGCAGCTGCCCTCACTTATGCCAAACAGAAATAGTTGAGAGCCTGAACACTTTTAATATAACTGCAAAAAATATGCTGATGAGTTTCACAGTGGTGATCTGCCTATTGTAACTGTCTTAAAAAATTTGCCAGGACAGGGTCATAAGGCATTTATTTGGTTCTTCTGGAGTAAGACCAGGTATTAAAATACAGTCCAAGTCCCTAAGGCATCATGTTAGAGATATTTCATCATGTGTTTTCAACCCAAAGTCAGATCTCTTTCCACCACCATTGAAACCTGTATGGTTTAATAACCAATATCACTCCAATACATTCAATAAAAAAGAGAAAAGGAAAGTATGAATGGGCACATATAGATTTAAAATGTCAGTATCAACAAAATACAAATGAAAAAGTTAAAAATTCAATCCAAGTGAATAATACATTATGAGCCTGTTAGAGTAGGTGATGGATATATTTAAAATCATTAATCCACCAAGACTGTTAACTCATAACTTTTGATACTCTGATATTATCCAGATGATTTTCTTGAATCTCCCTGGATTTAATCTCATGTGGATTGCAAGATTTTGCCTCACAGCTGAAAAATTGCTTGATAGTCTATCTTCATGATCTTCTGTTAGGCAAGACGTCTCAGAGGTCGCTGCTCGGTGTCTCGTAGCCACTATTGGAGTATAATTCACAATTCTTTCTTCATCCTGGAACCACCAGGAGATAGCATCATTCCTGAAATATTCAACTGCCTTTCAAGTGAATGATTTGTGAAGCATCTGAACCCTGCGAAGATATGCAGAAAGAGAGAGGCCAACACATCCACAGCTTCTCCTACTCCGAAATTTTGTCATAGACATTTCTTGACTTGAAATACAGTAGGAAAGGTTGGAAAATGTGCTATTATTTAGACATTAACAAATTAGTTCGATCTTGAGTCAAACAGGGCTTAGACTGGTTGTTTGTGTCTCATGTTGCAAATTATTCTAAAGTTTGTGGCTTACCAGATATTGCTTCAAACTTAGACATTTTCTTAATGTATTTTAGTGTACGATAAGACATTTTTTATTCGAAAAATTGGAAAAAAGTTTATATTCCTGTACCTGCTAAAAATTATGAAGCAGAACAACCCTTACCTGAAGTTAAAAGTTCTCTTTTTTTGTCTTTTATTTGGAGGACTTGCCTATTTTTGCTCAAGTTATTAAACTGGTTGATTTATAAACATGCAAAAATGCCATTGCAAGGAATAATCCACCTTGAGGAAAAAGGTCTGGATATGGGTGTGTTTAGAAGGCCTATCTCAGCTGAATTTTCATTTAATTTAACTTCATCTTTGAGGGAAAAAATACAGAATTCAATATTATTTATCCACTTTTGCAAGAAGTTGTGAATGAACTTCATCTCTAAGAAAAAAGGAAATGGTCATATGCAGGAAAGATCATTTGGAGGCACTTATTTGAAACTAAAGATTGCTAGATCCTGTCCCAGACCTACCAAATAAAATTATCCAAGGGGTAATTTTTTTAAATTGTGTTTTTTTTTAAATAAATATTTCTGGTGATTGTTATCATCCTGCAAACTTTGGAAACACCACACTGTTGTATCTGTCAGGTAGACTTTTATTTAACCATTATTTTCTGCCTCCAAAGAATTTGGAATAAAATGAGGTAATATTCACAAGAAAGTACTTAATGACAAAAATACTGTGTATACAGCATTATCAGAATGCAACACAGCGTAAATAAATAGTGTCATTGTAAAAGCTGGCCTCAGATGTCCTCTTTTGATTTAGGAAAATGCTTGGGAGTGAATAGAGAAGCTCAATGTCTGTTTGAGAAGAGGACCAGCGTGAGACAAAATGTAACTGAAAAGAATGCAGGGAAGCGGCAGGAGAGTTTTTTCCCTGGGTGTACTGTGGGTCAAGGACAGTTACGTTTTCAGGGAAAGGGAAGGGAGACAAAACAAGGTGAAAGACAGAAGAGGCAAATGCTTCATTCTTCAACGAGGTGTTCCAGGTGGTGGGGTAACCTAGATATATAGGACCAGGGATGCTCACTATTAAAATGTAAGTGTCTATACAGTGCTATCCCTGTCATATAAATCCCTCCCGTGCCTAACTCTCAGTAATCATGGAGGACTTAGGAGAGAAGGCACAGTCACATTCCACGGGCATATGGCTATAAGGCAGAGAGAACACTGGCACATCAGGATGGCGCAGGGGGAAATGCAGCTATGCAGCTGTCTCAGTGACGTCCCCATGTATATCGGGTGACTCCACACACACACATTCACATGCGCAAGAACGACCTAAAAAAATAACTGCAGGAGGATTATTTCTGCCTGTTGAGATTAACAGTGATTTATATCTTCTTTCATTGTGTTCTTCCACTGAGTGTTTATTACCTGTATAACAAGAGAAAAATGATTAAATGCTGGGGAAAGAAAGAGAATTTTCAGATGTTCTCAATAAAGTAGTTTAAAAGTTGATAAAAAAGAAGCCAAATCTAATACTCCATTTAGAATCATACAGCACTGAGAGCTATGCTACACTAGTTTCCATTTCAAAAGACCTTTGTTGGTTAGTTTATCATAACTAAAACCGAAGCCCTGGGTTCTGGAAGGCTGATGAGACACACGAAATAACTTACACTGAGCAGTTGGATCATGCAAGGATCCCATGGGTTCAAAGTGGGAGAACACATTTTAATGATTTTACATTCATCTGCACAATTCTTTTAGCTGTCAATCATACAGTGACTTGTGGCTTCTTTTCCTTCTTCTGAAGGTAACTTTTCTTCTAGTTAAAGAATGCTTATGAAACAGTATTGTATTTAGCCCCAAAACATGCAGTTTCTGCTGTCAGATAAACGGGATTTGAAGGCCACCTCCCTCCCTTACTCCTGGGTGACCCTGGACAAGTTACTTCCTGCCTTTGCAGCTGTGTCTACCCATCTGTAAATGGGGAAAATAGGCCTCTTACTTTGTAGGGCTCCTGGGAAGATGACATCAGTCGCTGCTTAGCACAGTCTGCAGTCAGTTGTACAAAATGAATGGACTCTGATTGATATTTGTCAATGATAGGAACTTCCAGACATGAAAGGCAGCAAGAAGGTAATAAAAATCATCTAAATTCTTATATCCAAGGCAAAAGGCACTATTATTATGGTACAATTTTGTCTTTTTTTAAACAAAAAATGCTGAAATGGATTACTTTATACATATTATATTACAATCTGATCATTAAACTTTATGTAAACTAAATCATTTCCTCTTCCCAAAACATCGTTTTCAGGGACCACTTTTCTATTTGTAATGAAACATCAGACTTTATTTAAATAATGTCTTTTTTGACATACTAGCTGTTCCAATTATTGATGCTTTAAGGAGGATGCACAATCTTTATAACTAATGTCTAATATAACTAAATGTCCATCCATATCCATCATTATTACCCATCAGTAATGAGAATTACTGAACTGAACTGTATCTTTAATATGTATTAAATACATATTCATTCTGTATTGATGAAGTGCCTTCCAGAAAGTTTGTGCCAATTGCCACACCTAGTAGTTTACAAAATACTCTTGAACAATAGATATATTCTCTCTTTTTGCCAAAAAAAAAGGCAATGCCATTTTTTTCTTATGCTCTATTGAGATTGAAAAATGTGGTCATTTGGTTTTTACCTTGTATATTACACAAATGTTTGCATATTTTAAAGAATAACTTTTTAATTGTCATGTTCACTCAGGTGTCATTTGTTGCAGGCACGTTGGGGTGACAGGTGTAAAGACACCAATGCTCAAGTGGGTGGTACCTACGAGGAGCAAGGCCCAGGGGAATGTGCATGGTTTCCCCTGTAGCCCCAGGTGATGCCTATTAATCTTTAGACCTGCCCGTCCCCTTGTACATGGAAACCAAAAGACAGGGAGGTTTGACAAGTCCCACCCACGGGGAACTGACATTTCTTGAGCATTTTTAAAAGTGATAAAGAACTCCCGTCTCCCATTTAAAACAGTAACTGCTTTCACTTGTTGAACATGCATCTGTGACAGGCTCACTGCTGAGGTTCCACTATGATCTGTCACTCAGAATGGGTATAACAAGCCGGCCTGCCAGGGAGGTGAATGAGCTCGCCCGGCTAGAGATGTGGGCTTCATCAGATCTGTCTCAGGCTCTCCGCCCCCCCCCCCCCCCCCCCCCCCCCCCCCCCCCCCCCCCCCGATTTACACCTGCAGTTCATCTCATTACATGTGTGATATTTGTCTTACCTGCCTGTTACTTTTCTTTAACTTGATTTGCAGTGTTTATTTTTGAGGTTTCTTTTAGAAGGAAACTGTATATCTCTATCATAAATGTATAAAATCAGTAATATGTGCCACATATGAATACAATGCTTTAAATTGATTCTCTCATATGTACCACAAAAAAATCATCTTATCCCTCCAGCCCCCATCGTCCGCCGTCTCCTGCTAGCGGCCATCGTGTCACATTTGGGGAAATACCACCCCATACCCCGCTTGCTTCCCGAACCGAAAAAAATTGATTCAGTGAGGACAACAGGATAGGACAATGGAACTCTCTAAGAACCCAGGACCTTTGTGCCTTCCTCTTATTGGTTTCTTACTCTGTTTCTCTTCTGTTTGGCTCCGACAACTTTTGTACAGTGTGAAGGGTGTTTGTTCTTGTCTTGGGGGAGGGGGTGGGGAAGAGCTGCAGAAGTTCAGCTGTGCTCAGAGAAGGTCCTCCACATATCTCATTTAACTTCATTTCACCTGGAAAGGGCTAGGCACACAGAGCATTAAAACAGAGCCACCGGCTTCACGTTCTGGGCAAGTCACGGTCACTTTTCCATCAGCAGACCCCAAACGCAGCTGGTCCGCCCTGGTGATTTCCAGTGACCAACACAGATTAAACCTGTCTGGCAAGGCTTTGTCTGGTAACCTTTTCTTAATCAAATATAATGGCAATTTTAATAAATGATCAAGTCTACTGAACATGTCTCATGTTTTATACGGGATGAAAAGATAGGCACTTTGTTTCTCCAGACATTAAAAACCGAGCCCCCCCCCCCCCCCCCCCCGTGTCAGCCTCTGTTGGTTCTTGTGAGACATGACAGTTATCTGAAGAGAACCAGCCGGATTTAATCTGACAGTCGCAGCCAGGGGAGAGTGCTACCAATCTAATTACCCAGTAATCTAGTCAGAATGGGAGTAATTCTAGGACTTTCTCAGGTAGCTAATCACATTTCCTGTGCATTAGCAGCCACACACAGGGAGCTTTTAGGAAGGAGGTTTGTGGTCTGCAAGGGCTTTGTGAGCTCATAGCAGTGTGATTTCTCCACTGACTTCCCCCCAGGTGGGTTCTTCGGGATGTTTTTTTCTCGCTCTCTTTTCTACCCTTCCCCTTCATCGCTCACATGGTCTTGGTTCACTTCGAGTTCTACATTAGACACGTTTTTTGCAGTCCGTTCAGAATGCGTTGGAAGAGGAAGGATAGACCCTATGACCCTTTTGCTGATTTTTCCCATAGAGGGATGAATTAAGGAGTACCTCGCAATCTGGCGGTCGGATGGGGAAAACGTTATTTTCTTAATAAGGAAAGAGCTCTCGCTTATGAACCACATGTCATTTCCCTATTTATGCTGGTGATTTCTGAGACAGATTTTATAGAAAAGGCAAGAGAAAAGAGACTGTTAACAGATAGTTAGTCTTTCAGTGGCTCTGAATGTCAAGCTCCAGGCAGTATGGATCAAGTATCATTTCCGTAGTCATCGTTTGAATAGGGAGAGTAAAGACAGAGAGAGAGAGAGAGAAGGAGGGGGAAAGGCACACCCAGGAAGCAGAACTTCTGCCGCTGTGCTAATTAATACCCGCCATGTTCTTTCTCTGAAAACCTCCATTTAGGGTAATTTTATAAACCAGAATGTTTTCCAAGTGCATTGGTTTCTGACACTCTAAAATTGAGGCACCTCTGAAAAATCATTATCCGAGCATGAGACCTTTTCCCTTCTACCCCCATGTTGTGGACGTTTCTCAAACTTTTCATAATCAGTGCTTGGTCAGTGCAAATCTGAATATTGGAATCTAACAGTGGGGAATTCCAGTCACTAATCGCTTTATAATGTAGTGATCCCCCCCAAGTTATCCATGATAAATGAGCTTCCCAAATAGCCTCTAGGAATTGTAACATGACACATTAGGCGGAACACTGTAAAAAAGAGGAAATGTGAGATGCTGTGTGAAATTGTTGTAAATCTGAACAGGTTTCAGCCACAATTTGCACCCTCTCAGCTGCAGTGTTTTGTGGACTTAAACATGTTTTCATTCCTGTAGTTGTGGGAGGTGTAAACCCCCAGGGGCTTCATGGTTTGGGTGTGCCTCTGTGCACACTCAGAGACTGTTAATAAGTCACAGGTATGTTTGAGCCTAAAGTCAGGCACATGAGCCTAGAGGCTGGTGGGTCTGGGATGCAGTATGTAGACTGATTTTCCTGCTTCTAATTATGTTGTCTCCTCATTTGTTCTAGGTTCAGATTTTACAAAAGCCTTTGGTATGAGTTTGTTTAATAAGGAGTTCTGTAAAACTGTGGATAAACCTGACTCTGAGACTGTGACCCAGTATGTGATACAAATGTTAGTCTCTTGTTGCAAGCACTATAATTATTTGACTCCCAAGTATAGATGAATGTTGGATTACTGGGCATTTTTATCAATGCTGTTTTCATAAGTCAGAATGTGTACTTCAATCCAGATGAAATGCATTCTTTAGGTCACTAATTGACATGGTTACCAACAGAAATTATATTTAAACATGTCAATATCAGGTCAGTTTATACAACAACTTTTATCTGAGAGTGTGAAATCATTCATGGGAAATTGATACCATGCTGGCAAATCCCTACAGCAATGTCGTTTCAGCAAGGCTCAATTCTTAGAGAATCAAAATGAGAAAAACGTTATGTTAGAGCAATGACTTGAGTGATTCCCGCATCTCTTAGTATATAATTGGCACAAATAAAAAGAACATCATTTCTTACATTTCTGAAGGTTATTTCTCAATAGAGGAGAAAATTATTTAGGAATGCAGGAGACACACAAAGGAGACTGCATATTAAGAGCTGAACTGAGCAGTGGAACCTCTAGGTACTTGCAAATGTGGCACTCGTTTCTCTGCTTTTAAGCCTAAATCTTGAATTATGCAAGTGATTCTGATCTGCAAATCAGTCTACATTGATTTCTCTGTTAAATTAATATCTGCTGAATGAGTTGGTCTTTGTGTCTTATTCTCTGCCAGGGTGTCTGATCTGTCCAAGGAATGTCCCAGGACAAAACTGTCTTTATGTAAAGAACAATGCTAAATTCCATTATTATCATATGTGAATTATCTACCTGCTCTCAATCAAGTTGGTTTCTGTACTAAGAATGCTATGGACTTTGAACTTTAGTTCAGTCATGACAAAGCCATGATTCTAAGTTTTGATTCAATGTGTAGGGGATCTTCCATTTTACTGCGTCATTTTTAATGCTGCCTATTTCCTATCACCTTTGACTTGGCTCCTCTTTTTAAAAAGTCAATCCCTGTAACACATCTAAGATTTAAGGCAGAGTCTACTTCAGGCTTGTGATTGCTTTTCTTTCTTACGCAATTAGAAATTTCCAAGGGAATATTTGGTTTTTGGCAATAAGGATGGCAAAACTCCCATATTGGCATTGTTCAGTGTCTTTCATAATATTTTTTAAAATTGGCAGTTTGAGTGAGTTATTCCTGGCCATTATCCAAACCTTCCCGCAACCCAAATATAGTCTTTTAAGATTTCTATTTTCTGTTTATCCAATTCTTGGTCATGGCCTGCTTTTGGGAATTTATGCAAAGCCCTGCATTGCCTCTCATCTCTTTAGGCAGTCTTGCTGAACATGCATTGGCAGCTTACATGGTAACATAAAACTCTACTGCCCTTTGTGACATTCTCCTGAATCTGTGCCGTCCAACAGAGTAACATGTGCCACATTGCGCCTGTTTAAATTGGAATTTAAATTAATTTCAACTGAATACAGTTAAGAATTCGGTTTCTTTGTTGCACTGGTCACATTCCAAGTGATTCATAGCTGCACGTGAGTCATGGTTCCCAGTCCGGACAGTGCGGGCATCGAATATTTCCACCCCTACAGGAAGTGCCGGTGCTCAGCGCTGCCTTACATGCTCCACAAACTCGCAGAGCCAAGTATGTCCATCGACTTAGAAGCAGGGAGCAATTGTGGGGGTCCAACCCCAGGCTCAGTGCCAGAAAAGAGCAAAGTCAGTACAGGTGGCTGGGACCCTTGGAAGGTACATGCTTATAATGGCACCTCTTTGTGAGTTCTTGTTGCAATTAAATGAAATTACTCAAATATTGGTTTTATTGCCTTTAGATCTTTTGACCTAACTAACATGGTGCCTGTCCTCACTCCGTACTTCAGAAGTAATTGTGGTATTCAAGGAACATAACTTCTTGGGTCTAAGGCCGCGGAGTCTGTTATCACACATTCCCTGCATCCCTTCTCACAAACACTGCCTGTACCATGTCATTTGTTTTTACTTTGCCATAAAGTTTAGCTTGTATTTTAGTTACTTTTTGAAGAGATAGTATGTTCACATGGGCAGTAAATGTAGAGAAGCATCTCCTTCTCATGCCTGACCGTCATTGAGACAGTCTCCCCCTGGAAGTCCAGGCAATCACGTTTTGTAGCTCCGGGGACACAGTTCTCACTTGGACTTGTGCCAACGCCATATGAATTCATCATTACATTTCAGACCAAGTCGTCAAATTGTAACACATTTTTCAACTCTTAGGCACACATTCTTACGTTACTTTAGCTAACTAAGCAAGCTGAGTGAAGTAAATATATGATTTGTGGCCTGTGAAGGTGTGTATTACTTGAATTCTTACAAGTTGTAACAGAAAAAAAAACAACACTGTCACGGGTGATGGGTGTTTATTATAAGCATATGTGGGGACTGAAGAAGTAAAATGAACTTTCTAGGCAGCTGTGAAGTCACTTTAGGCCTCCGAGTTTCACAGTCTGAAATGTTTATTAGACAGCTGAAGAGGTGGGAATGACGTGTTGCCACTCACGATGCAAGGACAAGTCTACTCGTCTTATTTTTTTTTGCCTTCCACCGAGAAACATTTTGACTACCTTAGATGTGTCTCGGTATGCTACTAAAAGAACAATTTTGATGCATTTATCAGCATCCAATGTGGAGATCCTCTGGGTAAACCCATGGTTATGTAGATGCTCTTCATAGCCGTGGATGCCAAAGACTGCAATTCGAACTCCGACACAGACCGTTGTGATGTAAAGTCACCTGGTGAAGGCCCTGGGTTCTTATTCAGAGAGGCTGATTTCCCATTGGCCACTCCCCTCACAATGGGGGTGGGTGGGCAAGATGGGTAAGGTATGCACAGAAGCATTTCAAAGACAGTAAAGAGGAATGAATGGTGGTGCTTATATCGCATTTAATTGTGCATCCTTACATGCATGCTATTATTTAAAGGCATTGTCTGAGAGACAAAAAGAAACAAATATTTTCTCATTTTACCAATAGGATAGCAAACACCCAGAAAAGTTAGTGTATTTGAACTCTTTATGAGAAATCTAACCAGTACTTGAAGCCAAGTAAGCTAATTAGACACTTGCTCTTTCCACTTGAAAAGACAGTTTCATTACTGCAGACACTGTGTCAGTTATATGTAGTGTTTGACAAAGTACTTGCCCAGTGGACAAATGAATAGAACTAGATAAGGAAATTTAATTAATGAGTAAAAACCACTTAAGTTATTTAAAGACAGCACTAAAATTGTCTTGCAGGTATTAGCTAAAAGTGTCTATTTTCACAAAGCTGTACTCTTGTAAGATGTTCTAATCTTCAGTCATACATGACTTGGAAAGCGTAGTGGTCTTAACCACATTAGGAATTTATTAAACATCATGTCATATTTAGGAATACTGGATTATTTGCCAGAGTATAAATACTATTTATTTTATGGAGCCTGTCAGTCTTGGTAGTTCTGTATCCAAGATCAATCCCAACTGCCTTAGCTGTTGGTTTCTTTTGGTATTGCCTAGAACAAAATTCAAAACCGTATTTATTACCAATTGGCCATCAAGCTGTCTGTCACACAAAAGGCTATCTGACTCACTTAATTACACCCCTGTGTCTTAGCAACCAGTGCTTGCCTGCATCAGAGCCACTGATTCCAGGGCATGCCAATCAGAACGGGACTCATGCTTAGGCCCCTACTGTACCTGACAAGATTAATTCATATGAAACATGATGGATGTGCTACTTTATTTAATTAGAAAGAACATCTAATTTTTTCATTAAAAAATGAAAGGACACTCAAAATAGATATTCAGAATCAATTGTTTAAAGAAAAACAGTTTGCTTTTTGTGTGGGCCAGGACAAGGGATGTTGAGTGTGATTATTGTTTTTTTTTTGACCAAAGTAAATGGTAGATTTTGGCACAACTGATGAAAACTTGGGTTAGTCTTATATCAGGATAAATTTAGATTTAAAAGTTTGCCTAAGGTTTGTATGTGAAAATACAGCAAAAATAAAGGCAATATTGATTTGTATCATCTTTTAAAATTAAGGAAACGAATGCACACAAAGGCTTACGTACAAACATATGTACAAGTTTTGATTGATGGGTTAATTTTAAAGCACTGTCAGTTAGTCCTCAAATAGTAGTCTGCACAATCCTAAATAAGACCTCTTTTGTCATGTCTTCACCCAGTACTTTAGTGATATAAATCCTATTGACTACTTAGTTTCTCCTTCAAAGCAGAGACCTGAATGCGTATAGCAGCTGCAGATCGGGGAGTTGGTAGTTTAGCAAAATCTCACTCCATTCGGCCCCAAATACGAGAAATCACATCTCATATTCTGAGTCTGATTGCATTCTAGAAATAAATGATTTGATTTCATTTAGAGTACTTACATATATTTAGCCTTTTCAAAAGTAAGTGCCAATTTTTGCTCATTTACTTTTGGTCAACTTAAAACTTTACTTCGGCACACACCCCTGCTCACACATACCACAAACAAGTAATGGTGCTTTCCTCCTTCAGTTCCGATAAATAATGGCCATAAAATACTAGAGACAGTAGAAACTACCCCCCTTTTTATGATGCAGTGATCAGAAGGTGTCTTTCAAGAGATGTGGAAATTTCCATGTATTGACAGATTCTCAATGTCTTCTTAAACGCATAAAGCCATAAAAATGAATGTGGTTATAATTTTCTCAGCTACAAATGTATCCCTGTTTGGTTTTTATAAATCTAAATTCATAAACACTTGTACCAAAACTTTCCAATTCTCCCACAATCTTCTATCCTCAGTAGGAGTTGAGAGGTGAAGTAAAGAGAAAGCCTGAGATTCATATATAAGTAGCAATTAATTAAGCTATCACCAGCTGCTTTTAAAAATATATGGAAATCAGCCCTGGCTGGTGTAGCTCAGTGGAATGAGTGCGGGCCTGCAAACCACACGATCTCGGTTTGATTCCCAGTCAGGGCACATGCCTGGGGTGCAGGCCAGTTCCCAGCCGGAGACTCACGAGAGGCAACCATACATTGATGTTTCTCTCCTTCTCTCCTTCCCGTCCCCTCTAAAGATAAATAAATAAAATTAAAAAAATAATTAAAAAAATATATGGAAATCAGGTAAACAATGATGATAGGTAAGAAAATCAACACTGTGTTTAATTTTTATGCCTAACTTAAGCCATTTCGTATTTGTTACAAATCAGTAGTTTCAGGCTCCCTTGCTACTGGTTTTATATCTGCATGCCTGGTATGTATCTGAGGAGAAAGAGGGGTTCATTAAGAATCTGTGGTGGAATTTTATTGCCTAGAGACATAGAATAAGAGACAAGACTAAAATTTCTCAAAGCAAATTCTGTTTGGAAGGGCCTAGATCAACTCATGGGGGGAAAAAAGGTTAATGGTGTTTAAACAGGCAAAATATTTGGAATTCTGTTTCCCAAATATCTCTAAGGTTTGTTTAATGACTGAAGTCCTCAAATCTAAGAGGACCCAAGGGAATCTCAGTATTTACCAAGCCACAAGCTCTCTTGTGAATTTCTGAACTCTGGCAATGCAAACTTCATAGTATTAATTTTCTGCTTTTAGAGGCTGACCTCTAAATTTCAAAGCTTGTTTATTCTCTTCAGACAGAACATTGGAGAAGCTTACAAGATAATTTAGAGAAAGCAAGGTAGTAGATAGCAGCATATTTTATGTAGGTGGGAATGTGGAATAGAAATCAACTTCTGTAGCCAAATTCCACGCAAAGAGGATTAAGAAGATGACATATTTGGAGCTATTGCTCAGAAAAACAGCAATTATTTGGAAAAATACAATGAAAAATACCTGGAAAGAATGACTTGACATGTTAAAATTTGCTTAGAAATCTGTGATAGTGACATGGAAGCTCGGCTTTAGATCCATAGAGACCTGGCATTTCATTACAGCTCCGTTGCTTATCAGCCATAAGATCTCAGATAAGCTATTTAAACTGAATGGCATTTTCTCAGCTATAAAATTGGGACAAGTATACTTACATTGGGTAATTGTTTTGAGGACTACAGATATTGAATAGCAACTATGTAATGCAAAACTTTAGCAAAGATTAAGTTACAACTGCTACTATTACTTATCATCACTGGAGATCCACAATTCTATTTAAAATCTGAGGGATGATGTAGAGCTGAAGTTAAGCACCTCGGAAGTATGTTTAACATCCCAAGGCCAGAGAGGTGGTAACTTCAGAATTAATATTGTTTTCTTTCAGCGAAAGGATTCTGAACCGTGGACCCGGATGAGAATGTGTGTTCGTGAACTTCCAGGGGATAATAGTCTTTGTGCCTAAACCTTAATTATTATAATCATCACTCTCACATTTATAACACTTTCATTGTGGTACTGGCCCCTATCAGTTGGGTGAATATATTTTTTCACCAAATTATCCCTGCAGCTACTCCTCAAACCACCAATAGCAAACACCACGATATATGTCTAGCAATCATCCTGTCATAATTCCACCTACTCTGACTTTGCCGTGACCACACTAGCAGGCTTGGGAAGGTCTAATGCTTTTCACAGAACAGAAACTGTTCAGTTCTCTACTCCAAGGTCTGCTTTGGCAAGCCACATTTTTCAGTGTCTTTACAAACCTTGTTATGCATTCATTCAGCCCGTATTTACTGTTCTCTGCTCAAGAATTCGGAAGGATGTATTGTTTTGTAGCCCTTCTAAGTGGCCTTCATTCCCCACTCCATCTCTGCAAAAAGGGAGATTGTCAGTGAGTCAATTTGAAAGTACCACTTAGCTGGCACCTCTTCTCCACCCCCTTTTTTAACAGCTGCCACTGCAGACACGATATTGAAATCAGAGGGCAGGGAAGATTGACAGGAATGACACTGCATATGATCCCTGTTCTTATTGTTTGAGATCCACTTTGTAAATGGGAAAACTGGGACATAGGAGGGAGGGATTTGGTAATAGAATCTATCTATCTTTTAGATATCTATCTATCTATCTATCTATCTGTCTATATTTTACTCCTTGATGATGTATAGTAATGGTACAGCCACAAACTCATGTGCCTTCAGGGACACCAGTGATTTGGGGCCATACAGTTGTCATGTGGACACTGTAGCAAATTGGAGAGTGGATTCCTGGAGGATAGGGGAATGCCTATACTCATCTAAAATTTTAAGGTGCCCTGAAATATTGGAATACGGGCATGGCCGTATCTTGTGACTTCCTAGAAGCCCAAATACACGGATTGGGATGTGTATGTGTGTATGTATGTTTACAGGTGATTTCAAACACTAACAACTATTTCTTAAGGCAGTACTAGCCAAACAAAACCTGGCCTCGTTGACCTCGTGACCTCATAATGTTGCTGAACAAAAAGCAAACAAACAAGAAGTTCATCGGCCTGTCACTACAAAAGTAAAACTCATGAGGCAAATGCTGGTGCAGAAGGAAAGAGGTTTTACTGAGGCGCTGCGTGATTCAGCAGCATGGCGGACTTCTGTCGCAAAGCTCATCTTTCTGCTCTGGAAAGAGTCCAGTCATGCTCAGCAAGACGAAGACAAAAGTCAGTGTGCAGAGTTCCTGTTCCCATTTGAAGGAGAGTCCCGTCGAGCCCACAGCTAAGCGCTCCACATTCCCCACCAGGTAGTCTAGCTTGTTTCTGGCTTTTGTTCATTCCAGGAGGCCATGGGCTATGCACCTGCTGGGGTCACAAGGCTGCTGCTCCTGGGAGAGAGTGTGTGAATGCACCGGTGAATCCTTGACCAGTTTGGCGAGAGAGAGAGAGAAAGAAAGAGAGAGAGGGAGACTCCTTCTTGGAGGCCAAGGCCACGTGATTGCTAAGGCCATGTGGCCTCTGGAGAGAACAGGCCAGTGCACCACGGCAGAGCAGGTTGTGAGCCAGTAAGCCGCAAGCCAGAGAGAGCGGGAACCAGCCACAGGGAAGAGAGGGTTTCTTTGTTCCTCTGGGGTTATATTAGTTCAAGCGTGGGGCAGTCCAGGGGATTTCTCAAAATGCTCAATCACCTTCCCAGACTTTCACGTGTTTTGGGTGGGTCCACCTCCTAACCAATCCTTTCTTTCCCTGAGCTAGATGACTAGATGACAGACCATTTTGGCCTCTATGGCGCATGCGCCTGCCTTCTTCTGGTCCCACCCACAATCTGGTAGGGGAAAGGGGAGGGGAGCAACTTTTTTCCTCTTTGCTAGCCTTCCATCCAATTGTCTTGTTAGCTTTTCACTCACTCAGTGTAAGACCCTCTCCTCTGCTTCCGTCTTGGCTGATGGGAGAAACTCCCTGACACTCTGGACAGACCTTCTACCAGTAACTAAGATTAAGGTTTTGCCTCTAAATCTACTTTCTTTGCTTAAAGTAGCAATTAAACTGCAGCCCTTTTATTCTGTTCTATAGTCTCTCTCTCTCCCCCACCCACTCTTTCTTCCTCAGTGGCTTCATCTGTGAAATAGGGATATAAGCATTTGTTTTTCTGCCTCCAAAAGATCAAGGATCATGATGCATGCGAAGATTAATGAGGTTATTTGGCTAAGAGCATCTTGCTGGGTGGAAGAACTATGGCTTATGAATACTAATAGCATTTGAATCATATGAGCTTTCATGGAAAGAGAGTTGGACCATTTAGCTTCCCCTCTGCAAGGGTTTGTAAAGAAGAAACTAAGGAGAAAGAAGCTGAGAGTGTTTCTTCGTGACATCTCCTGTAGTGAATCCTGAAGTGCAAATGAAAATTCTGAGAGTTTGTTTGTATGAAACTATAGATTCTGTAGATTGGCAACCTGAAGAGAGCCAACCCCTGGCTATGTAAGCATGTGTGTTTGTGTCTGTTGGAGAAGGGTAAGCAGGTATGGACGGAGAACAGAGCTCTGTACCTAAGGTTCTGCTCACAGCATTTTTTATCCTCTAATCAAATTGTCTTTTTATTGTTGGACTCTCACCTTTCCTTGTGCATTCATTAGAGGAGACTACTGATGTATACCCAATATATTATTTTATCAACCCAACAAAAGTTAATTTTTCTCTGATTCTCCTAGGTGACATTTCACATAATAAATCAGAAAACCAAGTTTCATATATTCTGTGGCTCCCTCATCCCGTGGGCCTCACCAGTAGTTGGCAAATGGAGTAAGAATGCAGTGAATTACATATGGAAGATCATTATAAGCCAAGCCTGAGAGTAACACATGCCACTTTGGCTCACATTCCCTTGGCTAACTCATTCACATTGCCACACAAGAGACTCTGGGAAATGTAGTCAAGTCTGCCGCAGGAAGAGAACATCATTTTGATTAGCCCATAATCACTGCCAAGGCTGAAATATCTTTAGTGTTTTATCACCTGCTAGATGTGTTTGAGTCCTTGAATGTAAGACACCGGACTTAGAATCCACTGTTCCTTTTATTTTGTTGCATCTTTGCAGCTAGTATGCTGGCTTCCTGGTTTCCTGTTAAACATTTTCATAAGCTGTTTTAAATGTTTTGTTTTGTTTTAATGTTCCTATTCTTCTATACACTAAATATATTTTCCATCCTGTTGCTTAGAAGAAAGATTTTTGCTCCATTGCATGTTTAAGTTTGAATACCTTTGTTAATAAGCATTCACGGTGACTAACATGGGCTGTTACTATCTGTGATTTCCTTAGCTATGGCTTCTGATGTAAATCATTGATTCCCGAGTAGAAATCCAAAAAGGTGTCTGTTATTTTTGGTTTTTAAATCCGAAACTGTCACAGGGAGTGGGCGGGCAGTGTTCTCTTTGGAGTGATGTGTAATGTAAAAATAAAATGATTGACTATTATGGAATTACACAGTGACTTTGATTAGTGTAGGCAGTCAATACTAATCAGTGTACACAAAAGAATACAAATGTTCTTGCTCTTTTAGCACAACATTGTATATGGTATGACTATTAATGGTTGAAAAATGATATAGGAAAGAGATAGATATACAAGGTCTGTCGGGAAAAAAAAATCCAACCACTGTTAATATAACCAGAACAGTTCACACAACATTGAGGTAACCTGGCAGCCAAAGAGAGACTGGAATGCGCATGTGTGGACAATGACTTCAATGAACCGGTCCGTGGGGGCAGTAATGCTGTTGAGGGAGTGTGTGCGCTGTGTAGCTGTCCCATTCAAAATGACTGAGCAAGTAGAGCAAACATTCAGCATCAGATTTTGTGTTAAGCTTAAACATTCCTCTGTGGAAACTATCTGGATGGTTCAGAAGGTCGCAGCCGTGGGCAGCGGGTGATCGGCAGCTTCACTACAATGATGTGTCCACGTCTCATGCAAAGGTTTTTGGTGAAACATCAAATCACTCGTGTTACTCAAACCCCTACAGCCCAGATTTGGCACCCTGCAACCTCTGGCTTTTCCCAAAATTAAAATCACCTTTCCAAGGGAAGAGATTTCAGATGAATGGTGAGATTCAGGAAAATGTGATGGGGCAGCTGATGGACACCAGGAGAAATGTGTGAGGTCCCAACGTGCCTACTTTGAAGGGGACTGAGGCGTCATTGTTCTACATACAGTGTTTCTTGGATCTTGGATCTTCTTCAATATATGTCTCTATTTTTCATATTGCATGGCTGGATACTTCTGAACAGACCTCATATACTCACCCAAAACTTGTGCTGGTCATGTGGATTAGCAATTTGAGGACCTATACAAAATATAGGCTTATTGAACTTTTGACAAAACTGCTGTTCAAAAATCCATGAGTGGAAACTTTTAAGATATTAAAATACAAAAAAGTGACAAAGATATTATTATCAATCTATTGGTGTTAGAGTGTGGTGATTAAGAACTATGGGAATGGGATTACCCCAATTAAATCCTAGTCACACCAAATTCTGTCTGTGATTCTCAGCAAGTTAATTCCGAAACTCCACTTTCTCTTTGGTGAAATGCAGATGATCACAGAAATAGAACTCATTATGTCATGAGGATCAATAAGGTGTTTGTGAAGAGCTGATGGTAATTCATGTCAAATAGAATGCTCCCAATAAGCACATACAGAGAAAAAGGATCTTCTTACACACACAAAAATAGTCAAGACAGTGCTTAACATGCTGTGGGCCTTCCAGCTGCCTGAATATCATTTTAGTATGGAAATTCCAGTTTTTTAGGTCTGTCATAGAGCCTGGGATTTTCACTTCTCGCGTGTCTATAGATTATACTTTGCTGGTGAGCGAGCCTCTTTTAACAGAAGGGAGCTAAGTTTTATAGTTACAGCTTTACCTAAATCTTGGATTAGCTGTTTATCTATAAACGGGATCATTTGGTTCCTGGCAGATGATGACAGAAGTCTTCACAGGCAACATGTCTGCAAAGCTTCTGATGTCGAACCAGATGTCTGAGAAACAAAAGAAGTAATCCAAACTTCTATGCATGTCATACGTATTTTGTGTCAAAAATTGGCATCGTCCAGGAATGTGGTTTGGAGGCCAATGATGTAGGCTTGATATGCTTCAATGCTAGTGTGACTTTTTGAAATTCTGATTTATTGGCTGTTATTTTATGTTATTTTTTACAGATGTTTTGGGAACTTTTGTCTCCTATTGGTTGTGCGGGCATTATTATTTTTTAATATACTGAAGAAAAAACTTAAAATTTAAATGGGAGAGAATAATTGACTTTTAAGTTTGTCTCGTCTTTGTCGGCCCTGTTTCTGGTAAAGTTCTTGCATCTCTTTTTGGGTATTCCTCCTAGAGTATTCAATTTAGGTCACTACTGTTTTCATTAATATCTTCTATCTTTTTCCATTAATTGTCCACTTAGCAGTATATAATCCTGCTTAAGTCACCAGCTATTCATTATTCAGATTTTGAAACTTTTCATGTCTGTTGGTCATCTTGCTAAATATTCTTTTATTTTTCTATTTGTTTTAAGTAGACATTTTTATTTTAATGGAATTGTATTACTGAGTCAAGATTTTGGTTAATGTGGGCAATAGCCTGTGGTGGGCTTTGAAGACCCCAGAGAGGGTTGGATTCCCTCATTTCCCTTTGCTATCCCTGCATCTGTCTTTGTGCCAAATCTCTGTAATGAATGGCACAATGCCTATAAATCAGAGAAATGGCTAAAGAAGCTCTCAGGAGCTAGGAATTACCTGATCAAAATCTCAGCCCTGATATCTTATCACAATGTATTGCGTGGCAATTGTATATCCTCAAATACACATTTGTCTTCACAACAAATAACCCTATTTATTACCACATGTTGCTATGTATAATGCATACTTTTTGCCCGAATTTTTGAGGGAACAATAAAGATGCACATTATGCATAGGTGTTATTAATTCTGATTCTATGTAAATGTTTTCACTATTTTATTTATGCTTATGGGTTAAAAGTGTAACTCTAGAAAGCAATAGTGATATCCATGTGCAAAATAATACCTTGAAATACAATAATTAGTTTTGTTTCTAAAGATAAATAAATAAATAATTGAATTAAAGAATTAAAATGAAAGATTTTTTTTTCCTGAAAGCTTAGGCCAAAAATATGGGTTCACATTTTACACTGGGGTACATTATACATGGCAAAATACAGCATTTTGCATGATTATCAATTGGGTAGTCTACATATCATTTAATAGCTTTTCTATTTCCTTTTTAAAGAAAATTTCTATACTTAAGGGTTTATTACAAAAGATTGTACTATTAAATATACAACATACGGAGGGAAAAAAGGCATATGATAACTGTGGTTATTTGCCACATGTGTTTAAATAAGTATATAAGATTTATAATGTCATGACCCTTTTGGAATTAAACACAATGAAAGACAGCCTAATTATACATTTTGACATCTCCTAGTGCTTTAAACAAAAGGTATCCATTTACGTTACCTATTTCTAAGCACTGGAAAGAAGGAGAGAACATTGAGATTAACTAACAGTATGTAATGTTTTATTTTTCTCTGGAAAAACAGACAATGTCTTATATATATATATATTAACTCAGCCCGTTTCACATGTACGAAGTAGGAGAAACCCAGATTCTTGTGGTTAAAAAAAAACAAACCTGACAATGGAAAACAAACAGGCATTCTGAAAGTGACCAAAAGTTAATGTTGGAACCAAGCTGTCAACACAAACTGCAAAATCACTCACTTCCTACATTACAAAACTTGGGACTGAAAGCGAGCGATTCACACCCAATAGTTCTCTGACTGTCCTAATTTGTTTGGTGGCTCTGACCATCTCCAAATAATTATTTTCTTTGAATTCTACCCATGGGATTCTTCCCACTCCGTAAACTGCCCCTGCAGAGGTTTCCTCTCCGTGGGAATTTGGGGGTTTGAGACGTGGGAGTGAGAGCTGCTGCGAGCCAAGGGGCTGGTCCCCCAGTGGGCTGATCACAGAACACTTGTGCTGCTCGGGCACCATCTTTACGTTTCATTCATTGATATAAATGATAAAAATATATGATTCTTCCAAGGATATCTTCAGTTGTGAATATAAATCTGACCTGCTGTTAATACATGTCTAGGATCTGGGTTGGTTTAAATGTGTTATCTACCGAGATGGACAACAATAGAGTTTCTGGAGGCAGAGGTTTTTGTCAGGCAGATAGTTCGTTCTTTGGAGACAAATGTCGTGCCTTATTTTCTTTAACACTCTTGGTCGTGCAATGGTCTCATAGAGTACACACTCAAAAAAATGTGTGTTGAATTAATGATGTCTCTCCACACTTTCCCCCTGTGATTTATAACGTAATAAATTTAAAAATGGCTTCAAGTTTTAAATCATCACTATGAACGTTTCATGACAAAGGAGATTTAATGCCTCCAGCCCCTATATAGGGCACAAATGACTAATAACTCCTGAAATCCCTTAGTAGCCAATGTTAACATATTACAACACTTGTAATTAATTTTTTTATGTATTGAAGACTTGCTTTGGATGATCAATAATACCATTTTGGGAAGTATATGAAAAAAGAGCAATTTTCTATAGTCTTGCTTAGCAAAGTGACCATAAAGATGTTTTTGTAGCCTTTACTGAAACATTTTTTTCCTGATTCTTCTGATACTTAATGGCATTCTTCCAAAAGGAACCAAGAAAGTCTCTCTTGAGGCTGGATTAATACAATACCATTGAAGGGTTGGTTGATGAGCTAAACACTGGGCAGACTCCAGAGGCAGTACGGGGAGTGACCAGTACTCCAACGGCCTCAGAAGGCGTTAATCTAACCACACCAGGGCATCAGTGGGAAGCTCCTTAACATCTGTTGTGATGAGTGATATTCAAAGGCTATTTATTTTTAAGAAGTTGGTATTTTAGATAAGGCCATAGCAAGGTTTTCCTTTGTTCATGTGTTTCTTGGGGACAAATTCTTTTGTAGCTTATGGGTATGTACCCAGTGCCTAGCACCATACCTGGAGAAGCAGGAGCTTAATAAATATTTAGATGAATGAATTGATTACTCAATTGGGCAATTTCTATGGATTCTATTTCTTACTTTCATAAATTTATAAAAAATAAAATTGTTAAAAATAGTTTTCTACTAAGTACTGCCATTGGATAAATCTATACGTATGAACTCCTTTAAAAATGGTGAAATCATCTATCAATAGTAGCACTCACTCTGACCATGAATTTCACTAATTTGAAGACTAAGAGAAAATATTGTCTCCAATGTGGAGAAATTTGATATTTAAGGAGATTGGATGTCAAGTACATTGTTAATCAAGGTTATTCTTAAGCTATATAATTAGTGTGACTTATTGTTGTTCAAGTAGAGGAAACAATTCTTTATAAATCTGTTAGATGGGTCCAACGAAGTTAGGATGATTAAGCTCTCTCCGGGGACACAGAATTGAGACAGGAAAGTCTCTCTTATTAAACACTGACTTGATTATAGGCTCCTATAAAAAGAAAATGGTTTATATTTTTAGATTACTAGACATTAAGAAAAAAGAATATTTAGATGATATTTAAACACTTTGAGCATTAAATCTATTACTTGAAGCACAGTTGTGAGTATATGTGGATTGAACCGCAGTTAGAACATTTTTAGGTTAATGGTGTTTATTTTGAACATCATATACAAAAATGTTCATAGAGGCCACATTTGCAACTCTTCTGGATTTCTGCCCAATACAAAAATCCATTATGGGGAGAAAGAGAAAACAAAAAGAAATTTCTTATTTGAGCTGGCTAGAGGAAAAAAAAAGGAATAATATTTAAAGCCATAATATGAGTTGGAATAGTAGAGGAAATTATGAAGAATAATGTTTAGGGAAATGAAGATTTGGGTAATACCAGCTAAAAAATGCGTAAATAAGTAATGAAGATACTAATAACCAGAATTAGGCATAGCTAGCCTTTTCGAAGAAACCAGTTCTTACCAGACTTCTGGAAGATAAATATTTAGCTGATTATTCTGTGTGTGATAGGCTAAGTGGATTGAACCTCTTCCTTTCTATTTTTACTGACATTTTATAAACATGAGGCCATGGGAGAATAAATAAATTCTACATTGCCCCCAAGGAAAATAGAACCCATTAAATAACAGTGACTCATGTAATAATTGAATTCTATCATTTTTCTTCATAAAACCTTACTATATTTTAAAAGTAAAATAGTTTACATATTTTAACCTGAGCTACATTTAATGATTCTATTATTTTGTTTCAAAGAAATATTTGAATACTTCAGGATTCTTTAGCTCTGCCTCTTCCCAACTTTGGTCCCTCCCAGCTTAAAGTAGTCAGTTTCTCAGGGATGATATTGTGAATGTAAACATTCTGATAATCTTTGCAAACAGAACTGATGGCAATATAAACAGTTGCTCTAGATAAGTAAGCATTAAGTTCTCTGTTTCACTTTTAGGGCTTATAACTTCCTCAGCACCCATTTCATTGTGAGAACCACTTGTTAGTCAGCAGTTAAAAGCAGCCTGATCCTTTTCATTTCAAATGTTTTATATGCTCAAAGAAGAAAAAATTTAATTAATTAATTAGTTGATTATCACTCATGTCTGGCACTGTGATAGGGGTTCTATATGAAACTTTCCGACTGTGCAGGGCAGATAACATTTCTAATCTTAAATACCAGCAGCATTATCTGAAAGTACCAGTTCATATATGATGTTTAATAAAACTTCCTTCAATGGCTTTCCATCTCTGTCAGAGTAAAAGCCGGCCTTTAGCATAATCTACAAGGCCTTCGAATATTTCTGGCCTATAGTTAACCCTCTCCTCATCTCTCCTACCAGCTTCCCTCGCATGCACTCTGAGCTCCCTGGTGCACTGGGACTTCCACGGACGTACTCTTGTGCCAGAGGTCATGCACACGGCATTTCCTCTTCCTGGACCAGTGTTCTCAGAAATAGTCATTTGTCTCCCCATCTCTTTTAGGTGTGTGTTCAAATGTCACCCCTCAATAGGGAATTCCCTGAATACCCTGCTGAAAGTTACGTGACCCTTATTCCAGGATTTTCTATTTTCACCTTCATTTTCTTTTTCTTTTTTTTAAAATTTTTAACACATTTTATTTTTCTTTATAGTGCTTGTAATATATTAAGTCATTTGCTTTTTTAACTGTTTATTTCTACCTATAAGAACAAACCCACCCTGAGAGCAGGGATCTTTGTGATTCTCGCTGCTGTATGCCTGGGGCAGAGACTGGTCCCTGGCCCCCAACAGGCATTAAGTGTTTGTTTAGATATTTGTTTAACCAAGGGATAGATGCACATTCACTGCATTTTATATTTTCACATAGCTCTTGAAATTTTCTACCACATCAGTAAAAATGTATGTTTGGGGGTTCCAGAACATTGCATGAGAATAGATGAAAAGGTAGCTCATTTTTATACTTGAATGGAGAGAAATGGCATATAATCAAGTATTTGATTATGTAAAACCAAAACTATCTTTTAATCATTCTCTCTATTAGTTGAATATTAATATAATTCAACATAGTGTCATTTGCTTCACTAGAATTAATGTCACAACTTTTTCTTAATAGCTCTATAAATTTGCCAAGAGAACACATTTATTTTTTTTCAAATAGATTACTTTGTATAGAAATAGGTTAATATTTAGCATTCTTATAAATATAGGAATCAGTCTATCATAGTTATTAATTATTAGCCCTCAAAACATTCTTGGCTTTGAAATTCAATCATTTACCTAAGCCCCTCTGACCTGTCCAATTTAATGATCGACTAAAATCAGGGATTATCTTTCTAGCACAGAACAGGGCAAACGAGAGTTAAAAAGGTCTTAGTGCCCTATCTTATACTCAGTGAGTCAGTTGGTAAACTTACCTGAATGCACAAAATAATGTTAAATATTTAAGTAATTCTTTCCCTTGCTTAAAAAATAGAAAAGAAAATTTGGAAATAATGTGTTTGTCCCTGCTCCCAGTGAAACTGGGAGGATAACAAGTGGAAAACATCAATTATAAATAGGTAGGGTCTAGCGGTCTATATGTGATGGAATAGAAAATAATAGAACTCCTACCTACTATTAGGTTGCCACGGACATAATTTGGGAAATACTCATTTTTCTCGGGTGAGAATCCATTCCTTGATTATGTTTAACTCTCAGAGGGTTTTATGATCTACCCCAGTGTTTCTCAACATGTGATTCTCTAAAGTAAAAACATTAGTATTCCCTGTGAGCTTGCTGGAAATGTAAATTCTCAGGCCCCATCCCAGACCTCTGAATTAGAAACACTGAGAATGGGGCCCAATTATTTAACCGTGGTGCTTTAACAAATCTTTAAAGTTAAAGCTAGTCTTTAACTTCATTCTGATGAGGCTTGTCTGAGATAGCTGATTGATCCTATTGAGTAAATACATACAGAGCCTTGGTTATGTACAATATACCATGTGTTGTTAGCGGGGAGGAAAGATGCCAAATATACATTCTTTGTCATAGCGGAAATGATGCTGAAGACACCAACTGGCCAGACTCTGAAAGGCAAGTCTTCTGAAGTGACTCTGCTAGCATATATTTATATCACTGATGAAGACGCGCAGGACGGGGAAGATGCAGGCCTTTCTCGGGCTCTTCTGTTCATTTTTATGGGCAGAAATCTGTAAGCCCATATTTGTAAATTTAAATTTGTAACACAAAAGGTGAAAGAGTATAAATGAAATAGGAAGACTTCAGTAATCCTCTAAGGATAGCAAATCCCACTCATGAAAAATTGTAACACAAAGCAAAAAGAGTGTCCTTTTTAACTCCTGTCTATATAAATGTTGACTTAGGAAACAGGGCAAGAAGTAACCTATCGGAAAAAGGGTAGCTGATGCTTCCCGAGATACTTGTTTCATTATTTTTGAGCTTTGTAATTAACCCCCTATTCAGCCTTTCTGATACCATTCTTACTGTATTCATGGACAGAGAATGTTCATGTTACATCAGTCACTATTCATACAGAAAAAAGACAGAAACTCCTCTAGGTATTTGAGACTTAGGACTTCTTATAGTAGAATTGTTTACAAATAGTGATGGAAAGGAAACTGGGACTCAAATCAAGGAAGTGGACCAGAAGGAAGAAAGAAACAACCAAACAGAAAAGAATGAAGCAACAAGAATTAAAAAAAAATGAGGAGAGGCTCAGGAACCTCCAGGACATCTTTAAACATTCCAACATCCAAATTATAGGGGTACCAGAAGGGGAAGAGGAACAGCCATGAGTGGAAAACTTATTTGAACAAATAATAAAGGAGAACTTCCCCAGTCTGGCAAAGGAAATAGACTTCTAGGAAATCCAGGAAGCTCAGAGAGTCCCAAAGAAGTTGGACCCAAAAAAGAACACTCCAAGGCACATTATAATTACATTAGCCAAGATTAAAATGAAGGAGAGAATTCTAGAAGCAGCAAGAGATAAGGGGACAGTCACCTACAAAGGAGTTCCCAAAAGAGAACTGTCAGCTGATTTCTCAAAAGAGACCTAACAGGCTGGAAACAAGGGGCTGGAAAGAAGTATTCCAAGTCATGAAATCCAAAGACCTACAGCTGAGATTGCTCTATCCAGCAAAGCTTTCATTTAGAATGGAAGGACAGATAAAGTACTTTTCAGATAAGGTCAAATTCAAGGAGTTCACCACCACCAAACTCTTATTATATGAAAGGTTAAAGGAACTTATCTAAGAAGAAGAAGATAAAAAATATGAACAGTGAAATGACAGCAAACTCACAGTTATTAACAACCACTCCTGAAACAAAAGCAAACCAAGAGGACAGCTAGATCAGGAGTGGAACCATAGAAATGGAGATCACATGGAGGGTTAGCAACAGGGGAGTGGGAGGAGGAGAAGGGGGGAGAAGGTACAGAGAATAAGTAGCCTAGATGGTAGATAGAAAATAGACAGGGGGAGGGCAGGAATACTATGGGAAATACATAATCTAAAGAACTTGTGACACATGGACATGAACGAAAGGGGGGGGGGAGTGATGGGGGAAGGGTATGCAGGGTAGAGGGGAGTGAAGGGGGGAAATGGGACAACTGTAGTGGTATAATCAATAAAATATATTTTTAAAAAAGATTGTTTACAAAAAAAGTTAGATGAACTGGAGGAAGAAAGAGAGAAGGACAAATTAACTCAGAAATTGATAATAAGGAGAAACCACTATTGCCCCTTAGGCTGTCCAAGTGAAGCTGAAGAGGTGGTGTTAGCATGTAACAAGGGCGTGTTCATCTCTGCAACTGCTGTGAAATCCTGCTACTGCCGAAACTCCGACTAGTGCCATTGCTAGAGCTGCCAGATGCTACTGCTGGCCTGGGCTGGCAGGCCAGCCATCTGGGGCAATAGTGCTAGAGCTAGCTGCCCAACTGCAGTGGCTGGAGGTTGGCTGGTAGAACTCGCAGCTGCCTGCTGATGCTGATAACACTTCCAAAGCCAAGAGAAGAGAGCACTTTTGCTTCTTCCTATCTTGCAGTCTCCCACTGGCCCCTCCCATTGGCATACCTAACCAGAGGTCAGTCGGAAAATCTGGGAAATGCAGTTTCAGGGCCCCAGCATCTGGGATACAGGTCAATATACAAAAAGGTACAATGCACCTTCAGAGCTTACATAGTCCATGGCATTCTACATGTGACTTTGTCTTCATATATTCTCCATTCATACAGAGCAGAGGTTTTCAAAGTACATCGGAGGAATAAGTCCATTGTAAAATAAAGGCAAAGCTGTGGCGTAAAGTGATATTGAAATATTAAATCCCTCCCTGTAGTGGGTATCGTTGTACCCATCTATTTTCCTTTGCTGGGTTAGTATGTGCCTCTCCTAGTCATTGGAGATTTGGTTGCTACTGGCTCACAACTGCCCTGTTCTCGGGAGAATTTCCTTCAAACTCTGGGGGAACTTGCTTTATTTTCAGTCAATTTATGTAATAGCTATGACAAATTTTAATTCTTTGTATGTATATCGCAACTTTCTGAATTTCATAAACTAGTAATTTTTAGAGAAACCATTTTGAGTGATTTGGTCCAGTGCCTGTACATATTTTAGAATGTCTTTTATGTTTATCCATGCATAACTTTACTGGGTATACAATTCGTAAGCCATTTTCCCCTTCAAAACTCATTGTTCTGTAGGTTTTTGTTTTGCTTGCTTTTCTTTTCTTCTTTTCTCTTTTTCTTCTTTGGTATTCATCTTGCTGAAGTAATTCTGATTTTCTACTTGATAGCTAAATCTTTTTCTGGTTGGCTTCATCAAGAATTCTTTCTAAATCCCTGAAACTCAATTGTTAGTGCTGTCTTGTATCAATGTTGTCCTAAAGTGTCCTATTCCACTTTGATTTAGGTTTATGAAATTATTATTTCTTCAAATATTCAATGAAATCTTTGAATATTTTTGTTCAGTATGATTTTCATAAAGCATAACTGTAATTTGTTTTCAGGAACAGCTATTCTACACCACATTCCAAATTTCTCTGTATTCGTCAGACACCTGTTAACATCAGTTATCCAGAGTGCATAGTGTTTTCCCTGTCTTATTTAGAAAACCTCCGCATCCCCATTTTTTATTCTTAAAAATTTTTTTGTTGGGTTTCCTGGAAAGCATGCTCTTTTTGCTATAGGCAGTCTAGGGTACTACTCTTGAAAATTAGGTGTGATGAGGAATAACCTAATAAGAGCTGTGGGCACTCTTGGGGTTAGTGTAGTGTAACAGGAAAAGCCTCAGAGTGGGAGTTAGGTCGAATTTCAACTACATCTCTGTCTGTGGACCAGTTAGATGACAAAAATGCCCAGAGTCTCCGTCTCTTAACAAGGTTACTGTGAGGATGAACTAAATAACCTACCTGACGCTATGAGGAAGTAAATTACAGGCAAAGTATAAACAGAAGTGCTAGCTACTATCATCTTATTTATTTAAAAGCAACCATAGGGCCAAGACAAGGAAGACGGGTCTGTACCGAATCCAGGTGGCAGCCCTTCCATGATGCTCAGCTCTGGGTTAAGCCTGTGAAAGGTCTCTTTCCAATTCTTCAACTGCTGTCAACACATGATTCATGGCAACTTTAGTTGACATGAAATATTCTATTGGATTGGGGGATGGTGGGAGAAAGTTAAAGACAAAGAATTTCGAGAATGTATCATGTGAGAATTCGGCTTTCAAGTAGGTGCGTGCGCTCAATTTTGAGGGAATGCAAAGGCAATTTATAAATATTGTTGGGAGTGAGGAAGCAGTCCTTTTACCCAACACTGAAGGAGCCAATAGGATTTTGCTTGGAAGAGAAAAGTCAGAGGGGAGATCTAATGGTCCACTGCATGTGATAAATATGAGAGTGATATCTGGCTAAGATCCTTTGTCTCCAGTGAGTACAGGGCAGATGGAAATCGGCTTTGGGTGCATCGAGAGTCACCTCCAGACGGAGAAAGCTGGGCTGGGCATCCTTCAGGGGTGGCTGCTCACTGGGGGTCTCAGGGGACTGGGAATGGCGACTTGTTCTTTTACTCCGTAAGTGCTTCCTATTATCTCAGACTCATGCACTATCTCCACGATGAAAATGGTATTGCTTTGATTAAGCAACAGAGTATTCCGTCCCACGCAAGGTGATATGGGAATTGAAAGTTTGATATAGTGAATTAGCTGAGTTGCCTTAAAAAACACTGATTGACGTGGGGAGAGAGTAACAGGATCCTGGAAGGGGAAGGAGTTTACATCACCTCAGAGGGGACAGAGTACAACCTGCGGAGTCTGGGGTCCCATGAACCGCCCCATTTTATTGAGATTCGACCCTCAGGGGGAGCTATTAAGGACTGACCGGTTGTTGCTTCAGCTGATGAAGTCACCTTTCTGCATATCTTTAAAAGCTGGGCAAGTGATTTACAGTTATCTTACGTTATTTCCTGAGCTTTCCAACAACCACTGAGCTGTGCTCGCATACATCAGGAAGGGCCAGGCTAGCGCTGCTCCAAGTGGCCCAGTGGTCGGGGCAGCAGTGGCACCTGGGAGCTTGTTAGAAATACACATTCACGGGCACCACCCCCACCTGCTCATTCAGAGTTTTCTGGGGATGGAGTCCCAGGATTCTACATTTTAATGTGCATGTTAACAAGCCCTCCAGGCTACTTTTTTTGTGCTAAACTTTGAGAACCACCGATTTTAACTGCTCTTTGCTGGGTAAGAACATACCTGAGCTTCTGATGTTTGTGTTTTGCCCCTTGGCCCTACATGCCCACATGCGAACAGTGTCAAAGCAGGGTCAGACATTTCTTTGCTGGATCCTTTCATTTTTATATTTGTCAGCTAACCTCTTATTAGTATTTATTAGTGTACAGTTTGCTATACTATCCATTGCCAAGATCATGATTAAGAAGCTCATTCAAATGCATTTAAAATGTTTAAATGGGAACAATCTGGAGATGTAATTGCAAAATTGGATCTAGGAATTAATTTGTAGCTCAGACCAGCCAAATGGATTTTCCCATTTTTCAGTTCACTGTTTGTACAAGGAAATTAAAAAGTATGGAATCGTGGGCTGAGCAGTGAACCCTGGAAACATACTGCAGTGTGCTCACTCATTCTCATTAGGCATATAATATATCATCCTGCTCCTCCGGACTTGTAGTTCCAACAGCCAGACTAGAGCAACTGGAGGAAAAAAAATTTATATATATATATATATATATACCATTTCATATATAAAATAAAAAATATATATGAATATACATATGCAACCATTTTATATATGTAAGAAATATATATGTTCAACCATTAAAAATTATTGCCAGAGCATATGAGTTCATACATTGCTATGAGAATTAATAGAACAGGTTAAATGTCCTGTTTATTTAAAATTTTCCTTGTTAAAAAATACCCTTGTTGTAGCATGCCGTGCCCAGCTACCGTTAAACCACTAAGCTGGGGAGAAGTATGGTTGAGAATTGAAATGTATTTTTTTGTAAATTTGATGATGGCCACCGCTGGTGAAATACCATTGTGCGGCCTCCTGCATTCTACCGGTGAGAATAGGTTTTCACGGAGCATTTTGCACTTATTTTATAAAACCCCATGAAGTAGTTTTGACTACTTCATGCCCCACAGTATTTGTCACTTAGGCTCTGAAATCCCCAAAGGAGATTTGACAGAGCAGTCTATCAACCATGGTTTGCCTGGTCAGCATTCATGTCTGTGTACTCTGGGAAAAAAAAAGAGGAGATAAAGTTGGTGATGTTCTAATCAAGGTGGAGAAATGTGTTTTTCTATTTGCATTTGAGTGATACCCTAGCTAACAAAAGTGCTGGGTTAAGATACGTTAGTGTAGATCACTTTTATTGCTCTGGGTGTAAAGAGAATAGTGGAATATAAGTAAAATAGTGTGTCTTTTCCTCCCCTGGCTAGAGTTGAAAAAAAAAATCGAGACATTTCAAGAGCATTCCCATTAATTGCACTTGTGCAAATGGTGACAAGTACTTTTTGCTCCCAATCAGAAAGAAGCAAGAGGAAGGACGACTTGATCTCAAGGTTTTACCATAAGATAAGGTATACATTGCAACTTTCCCCATTTTATTATGACATTTTTCAAACATACAGAAAAGTGCAAAGAAATTTACAATGAAGTCACTTTCTAGAATCTACAATTAATCTATTACTATACTTGTTTTATTCTATTTCTAGTATTCTATCAATTCATCAATTGATTTTAATTTTTTTAGTAATACATCATTTGTGGACCTTAGCACAGTTCACTTTTAAATACTCAGCATGCATATTAATAACTAGAGTTCCATTTTGGGGGGGGCATATAACTTTAATACAACAAAATATATACATCTTAAGTGTGCTATTATGAATTTTGCCAGAAGTATTTACCCGTGTATCCCAGAGTCCCATACAAAGTATTGCCATCATCCTAGAAATTAATGTATATATGTCTGAAGTCATCTATACATACCGCTAGACCACTGATACTTCTTTTACATTTAATAATGAGGCTCCCCTGAGACTTTGCATTATAACTGCGGGGACTGCCATATTTATCTTCTCCCTGGCGTCTTTCTCTATTAAGCATACTCGGTGAAAGTCACATGATTCTCAGTCTAATTGCCACCTAATGTATCCTGGACTTAGTTCATCGTTTCTTAAATTTTCTAATGTGTCATCAAAATTAATGGAAGAATGCAAAAGGTACATGAATCAAAAGTCCATCAGCCTCCTCCCCTCAAAACCATGCCCAGTAAAAGTGAATAGACTTGTGCTGACTGACCAACAACTATCTCCATGCTCATTGGTCTTAAGGCAGGATGGCCAGACACAGGGAGGCAATCAGAACAAATTGTGTTTCACGTGCTCACAACTGTACGTCAGAAAAAGCTACCCAGAGTTTATCCTTGAATTATTATTCATTAATGATTGTGTTATTTTCCATACAAGCCACTGTAAGCCTACTTTTACTACACTCTGTTTTAAATCAGCACCGGTTCATTGATAATGGCTAGTGGTTGCTGATTGTGCCATGCCAAGCAGGATCCTAAGGCTCTTTCTGTAGCCAGAGGGATGGGACCACAGTTGCTTAGGGACGTCTCCCAGGTAGAAGCTGGGGCTGGGAAGCAACACCAATGACGCCATCTCTTTGGCATCCTGGGTTTAAGTGCACTCCTGAATATTTCCATGTGGTCATACCGAAACACTTCTGGATCAAACCAGACAATTGAAAAGGGCCAATGGGCAATACCACTCTAAAAAATTTCTATCCCAGTTCATATTTTTATGTTATTAAAATGATCAGCCCTGGCTGGTGTGGCTCAGCAGATTGAGTGCTGGCCTGTGAACTAAAATGTCACCAGTTAGATTTCCCATCAGGGCACATGCCTGGGTTGCAGGCCAGGTCCCCAGCTGGGGGCGTGTGAGAGGCAACCAATTGATGAGTCTCTCACACATCAATGTTTCTCTCTTTTTTCCTCCCTTTCCCCTCTCTCTAAAAACAAATAAATAAAATAGTTAAAAAATAACATGTAAAGTAAAATAATCAGTGTTGCTTTGTAACAGTTGTACTCAAGAAGAGGGTGTCTCAATGGGATTTAAAAATACAAATTAGAAAAAAAGTCAGAGAGAGGGGTAGGGGGGACTGAGACAGAGCCCAACGTGCTCTGTCATTTAAGAATGAAAACACTTTGGTATTTGCCTTAAGGCTCATACACTCCAGGAATTACGCTTTATATGCCAAGTGTCAAATCCCAAGTATAGATGCCATTCAACTTATATCCCAATCAACCCATTGCAACCTGAAAATATTTTAAGTTGAAAATGCATTTAATACACACACTTAACCTACAGAACATGGTAGCTTAGCCTAGCCTCCTTTAAACATGCTCAGACCACTTCAACAGCCAACAGTTAGGCAAAAATCATCTCCACAGAGCCTCTTTTATAATAAAGGGTCAAATATCTCATGGAATTTATTATCCGTATTGATTTCACACCATCATAAAGTCAAAAATCCTGAGTTGAACCGTCTTAAGTCAGGGACCATCTGCAGGGACACAGTTTAATCACTGCTACCGTGGGGCAGTAACGCCCAGTTCAACTTCACTGATTTTCTCTAAAAAGCAAATAGAGCTTGGGTCAGTCCAGATTATTTGTGGCATGTGGGGGCAGGATGGTGGGGTGAGGAATCAGGCTCCACTTTCATCTTTTTACTAGACGGCTTTATTTATAACACTTCAGCAGATGTCAAGACGATTTGTTTTGTTCCTCACAGACTCCGTGTGATCTCTTTCTCTCCACCGCAGTGTTCCCCAAGTGTGAGTTGCTTGGCTCAGGATCATTTTCAAAGACTCAATTTTCAAAGCAAATACACACACAAGTCAGTAGTATTTTCAAAAACAAAGGTTATCACGTTTTTCCAAGGGGGATATATGAGAGAAGGGAGGATGCTGAGAAGAGAATGTGAGTTTATTTCACATGGCAGGTCTCATAAAGATTGCATCCATAAATGTGCTGCCAAATTGAACAGCAGAGGGGGAGGGATGGGGGTGGGGCAGGGAGGGTGGGCTCAGATGAGAGAAAGCTAAAGGAACCACTTCAGCAAAGCTGGAAGTTTAAGGAAACATGCCTGTAGGGTAAGTTTTCTTACCAAGTCTCACTTTAACTGTTGACCAGAAATCCAACTGGGGGAGACATACACCCCCCCTACCTCTTTGAAAAGATATTTTTTTTCTTTTTTTATTTCATCAGGATTGCCGAGGAATGTTGCTGCTGATAAGGCTACAGAAAATATTTCTGGGAGTGCGTTTTCAGAACTTGGGAACAGAGACAGTCTGTCTGAACCCGGCTCAACTTTTCTTTCTTATCACTTTTTAAAAGCATGTTATCTTGAAGAGCCAAATTAACATTTCATGATATGGTTTCTCAGCAGCCGATATTGGGCATCACAAGGCTAGACAGGAATGACTAAGCAGTTCTGTAAAATGACTGTCCCCAGAGCTGCTGGCTTGACAGTTTGAGTGTCAATCACACATCGAGGCTGTTCGGTCCTCTCTAGATTTATGTGGCTCCTTGAGAGGAGAACTGCTTGTTCCAGGAAAGGTCTGAATAATATCAGAAACACAAAGAGCCATAAAATATATTATTACCAGAAGCCAATTAATGATTCACATGGACTTGTTACACATATAGTTTATATTCTGTTTTGAATATTGCATTACACAGAATTTTCTCAATGCATTCAGAGATATACTCAATAATTATCCCCAGGCAGCAATTCTCGTCATGTGGCACTGCTGTGGTACAGTCTACCAATTCAAACTCGGAAATAAAATAAAATTAAATTAATGTAATCCTCATTTCCCAAAGATGAGTAACCAGATTTAAATCCTGACTTTTGATGACTTTAGTATTCTTGACACTGAAAAGTTCCAAATGCCGTATTATAATGCACGTTAATGTTTTAAATAGATGAGGTTTTCAGAACCACATGGCTCTGTGAGGTGTGGTATATCAATACATTTCTGTGGGTAGCTATATAATAATAAGTTTTACCACATGGGTATAGCATTTATAGAAGAAAATAAAACAACTTGGATCTGGTAAAAGACCACCTTTGGTGGATTTATTTAGTTATGTATAGTATTATATGTAGAAAGCTATAGACTGGCCATTTTTCACAGAATACTTTTTTTTGCTTGTACTTTTCTGTGTTTTTTTCTAGACAAAGCAATTTAAGCAATAGTTTTTCTCCTGTAATCTGGGATGTTACATATTTTTCACATGCGATTGCTAACTTCTATTTGTTTTACCATAGGGTAGCAATTTTTAACATTGCATATTATCCAAAAGTTTAATGTCATTATCCTACATAGCTTCTGATATCAAAAGAATATTAGATAAATCTCGAGAAGTATGACTCAGGCCAATATTCAGACTACTGAAATTTAAGGTTTATTATACACACACGGAAGGAGCTAAATGTCTGGTCTTGGCATGGTTCAAGAAATAACACTTCATTTACCAACTGTGTATGTTTCTTGATGAACTCAAACAGAATTCTCTTTGGTGTGTTCTGCATGTTTTATTTTCTTAGACCTTAATTCTGTGTGTATGTGCATATACATACAACTTTTATGTCTTCCTGTGTAAGAACAATTTCCAGTAAGCATTTTTTATAAAGGGAGTTATAATACTTTTGCTATGAGTTTTTTGTTTGTTTGTTTTTTTCTTTCATGTTTAACAAGATACGTAGTATGTTGCATAACTTGCATTCCAAGTTCACATTCATTTTTGTCTCATGGGGTTCATATAAGCAAAAAACAGGTCATAGTTCCATTCTTTAAGAAAGGAAAGAACATTAGTTACAACCTTTCTTTAGTTGACACAAGGTGAGTGCTGGCTGGCACCCTCCCTCACCCATAGAGAGGAACAGATACACAAATAAATATATAAAGAGGTATATGCATAGATTTAGAAAGAAATCATTTGCAAAACAACAGGCATGAACTTCAGGACTTGGTCTTTAACAAGCAGGCTTAATGAACAGGAAAAGTTTACATTTATTTAAGGAGCTTTTCTTAAGAGCTGGTGCACCTTATTTTAGGACACAGTCATGTCTTGCCTGCTCTTCACTTTGGTAAGAGAACTCCAGGGGCCTCTACCAGGTGGTCCTTGTTGGGTAGTCCCTCTCATGGTTACTCCCACCTCACCTCACCATCTGCGTCATGACCACCACCATCACCCAGTTCTGCAGCTTGGTGAATAAGGACGATCTAGTGTGGCGTTTCCATCAGATATGCCGTACCAACAACCCTTCCAAAAGTGCTCAGTGAGCCCAACTTCAAATTGTATGCAAAGCTGTTCCCACGGGAAGCTTCATTATTGAAGGCAGGCACTTTTGACCTCAGACCAGCAGGCCCGAAAGGTGAGTGCCCATTAGCACTTGGCGCACATCCAGGAGGACTCCCATCCCAAAGCTTTTTCTGGCTACCAAGGCAAACAAAGTAGATTTTTCCTTTGAGCTCTCACTTGCTTCATCTTCTCTTATCAGTTTATAGAGCATACTGGAATCTAGTTGTTCTCAAGTGTCCCAATGAAAATATGGTCTCCTGAATCCCTCCGTATAAAAAACTGTTCTATACCATCTTTGCAAGTTGAGTGTCTTTTAAGTGGCTGATATGCGTATTCATTGTTGGATTGAATATCATGAATGTCTCTAATATTTTGAGTAAAAAAGAATTCTGAGTTAGGATAGAAACGAATTAATTGCAAGAACTAATGTTTGCTTATGATTGTACATATACCTTCTTCTTATGTTACACAGCCATCTTGGTACATGCAAACTCTAAAATAAGGTGTAACTTTAAACAACATAATTTTTAATGTTTATTTTTTATTGTTTTCTTCAGTTTCTGTGTGCAGAAAACTTGGGGGATTGGGAAAAATTAATTCATTCTCTTATTTAAGGATTAGGGATCGGTTATCCTTAAGAGACATGGCTGTTCTCTTTGTTTGAGATAAAATGGCAGGCTCTAGTTAGATATTCCACGCTACCAAATAAACATCACTGGTTTGGTTTTGCATTCAGAATACTACCAGGAAAGAAGGAGGATGTACATTTTGGTAGTACAGCATATTTTCTGGATTTTCTATATATATATGTGGCTTCTTTTTGAGTCAGATTTGTTTTTCTTTCCTTTTCAGGTCTAACACTGTTATGCAGAATCTTGTAAATTGTGTCAACTGAGCAAATTTTTACCTATAATATAAGTGATTTCAAAAGCCAAAAGCGTAAGGGAATTTTTCTAAGTCCCCAGAACAGCTTTCTGTTTAATCCAGTCCCTTCAGAACGTATCTGATGCCCCTGGTATTTGAAGCTATATGATCCTCTGCAAATAATCAAAAGGAGAGAATCTTCAAAGAATTTAGTCCTCAGACAACATGTATTATGTTATTTAGTTTTGACAAGGTTGTCTAGGCAGTTGAACATTATTATCTACAGGATTTCTTTTTTCTTCAACATAAAGACATTTAGTTCAGATTTGTAAAGTATGTCTATGTCATATTTGACATGAAGGGTCTCTAATCTCCATTTTACTTCATTATATAAGCACCGAGCTGGTTATTTTTTGAGAAATAAACGATAAATAACTGATAATTAGACAAAAAAAGGCTTTAGAGGTATTCTTTGTTGGCATGCATGGGACATGCATGCATGTTTCTTCTTTTTTAACTGTAAGATATATTATAAAAAATTTGACTGGAATAAAAAAATTGAGGTCATCAAAGTTTGTATTCACATTTTCTGGGTTACTAGGGAGATACCAATACTTAAACAATCCTAACTTGCTGGAGATGAGTTATGAAAGCTAATAAAGTGATATCCTGCCTATTTAATTGTGGTGGCAACTAGTTTTGAAGGGATTATTAACCCCATGAACTGAGGTCAGTTATGTACAGTGTAGAATTATAAGTACACATACTAGAAAATTTACAGGTGTTTTAATAGTTTCTTGCCAGAAAAGACAGTTAGCACATTATTATTTAATGGTACTTAAGAAAACTGCATGAAGTAGAAAGAATAATTACTGTCACTTTCATAAAACACTCAAATGGATTTTATTTTCACTCAGGTCCACCCTTCCTGTTTGATAAGATGGATTCATCAGACTTCACTTGGTTTTTTTCTTTGTTTTTCCCACCTGTTATTATATTTAGCAGGATCATATTCTCAATCAATCAATTGTATCCCAATGGTTTCATGTGCATTAATTTCATTTCCCCATTTTCCTAAGGAGAGAGAGATTCTTTGCTTCTTTCGTGGTTCCTTAAAATGTTTGTTATTAGAAGTCGAAGGGTGCAATGCACTTTTGGTGATAGGAGTCCTTTCATCAGGTTAGAAGAAGACAAATGGAAGAGACGCTTCCATGTTGTGATGCTTTTAAAGGCTACATCCATCCCCACCCACACCTTTCTCGAAGAGTATGGTTTTCCACATTTTAAACATAATCTCTAGTTTGGTGTCTCAAAAATTGTTCGTGTTGATTCATGGAGATAGTCAGGCCACATAGAGACTCACATGATGTTTCTTGATGGAAACCGATAGATTTTTTTTTTTTAAGGGAAATTAGAGAACTGAGAATTGGTGAAGAAGGTATCTTCAGGGCTTGCACTAGACAGCCTCACAGCTGCCTTATCTACTAACTTTATACCATCTCTGCAGGTAAACACTTAATTTTTAATTGTAATGGTTTCCTGCCTCCCTTAGAATTTGTGAATTTGTTGGTATATATATATATATATATACACACACACACACACATACATATACACACACACATCTATCTTCAAATTCAAGTATATATAGTCACAAATATATGTATATCCAGTGTATAGATATATACATTGGTTTTACTATATATATATATTAAACGATAGTTGTTTTAGGAAGTTAAACATTTATTAGAATGCCCTTGGATATTCTTTTTGCCTTCAAATGTAGCAAAATGCATAATTGCAAAATAGCATGTACATCTTGTTCTTGTCACTGCTTCTGTACTCTCCATGCCTATCGACAGGAGTTAAATGGAAAATATTTAGGGTTCTTTTTCTTTAAAATGTTTTTTAATGCACAAATTAACTTATGAGAAAATATAGCCTAAAGCTTAACTTTATGACCCATACATTTTGAATATTTAAAATTGGGCTAATAAAAAACAAAACAGTAGATGTTCTCAGGGGGTTAATTTTACTCACATGGCAAGAGTTGATGGTTTGTGAGTTTTACAACATTTCATTAGTAAAATTTTACCAGGGAAGCCAAGTGGAATATATCCAAGGTTTATCGTAAACTGGCAAAATGGAGTTCTCGATAGAGAGTGTTTATATGTACTGATTAACTTGAATTCTTACCTCCTGAGGAAGCACTATGCAAATGATTTTATTTTCTGGGTTAGTAGACCAAGAAAGAGACAGAAAAGAACTTTTATTACAGAGCACTCTTGGCGTTTGCAGCCTTGTTTTACATCTTTGTAAGAATCTCCTGTAGGGGAGGTGTGAGAGGATAACTGCTTCTTTGCTAATCCAGCCACTGGCTACCCCAGCGGGTAGGAATGAAACACACTGCTGAAGATATTAATTATCTGGTACATTTTTGGAGTGTCAGTTTTATTCTTCATGTCTTCCACAGTACACAGAATAATAGAAATAACTTTTGAGAAAAAGTAGAATGATCTATATTTTTAATTTTGTAGGTAAGATTTATGACTCAGATTGTCCTTCACTCCTATAAATCTTTAATCACTTGATTTTTTGCTGTATCTTTGAGACTGGTTATATATTCTCATGGTTCAGTTTTAACAATTTTCAAGTGCCAAATAATCTCTATATTCAAATCACCAAAAAGAGTTCGGAATGTAATTGCCACTAGTTAGTGCTATAGTGATCAGAAATTTTAGAAGCTCAGAATTCTCTTTCAAGTTCTATAGTTTCCTTACCAGCGTTCCAGTTTTGTTCTGTCTAAACACTTTGACCATTGAGCCCTGTCATTAAATTCCTACATCGACTCTTCTGCCTTTTTCCTGACTGGTATATTTGGACTAATTTTAATACATCAACATTGATAAAAAAAAAGTTTTATTTACTTCAATGTCACTGTAACTCATTAAGCTAAAATTTCTGTCATGTCTCAATAAAAAAGAATGGAAATATTTGTTTTATTTTATGATAGGCATCTATTGTAAAGGTTTTTGGTTTTTTTCTAATTCTAATATTTAGCAAGGTTTATAAATGGTCAGGCACAAGTAAGTTTACATTTGTACATGACACAGTTTATTCTTGTATTATTATTCATTAATTAATGTATTATTTTATATGAACAACTATGAACCTACTTTGCTCCACCCTGTATGTGTGTAGTGGTTTAGATGTCAGAAAATAGAATTCGCCAGAGAGAGTTCTATTATCTTGTGGTTTGGAAAACAAGTTTAACCCTACCAAATTGCAGGCAGGAAAGAGATATTACACAAATATGCCAATCACATTAGACATCACAGTCTTGTATTGACATTTCCATCAAAACTTGGGAGAATAAAACATTAATCTGGAGGTATAAATTCTGCTAAGCATAATGTAGAGCAAAAGTTTTTTCTCATCTTTATATGGAGTATTTCAAAACACAAAAACACCCAGAAGAATAGGGACCAAATCATTCCCAATTCTGGACCTCCTACCAAAATACCTGCCCTTGAGCTGAGAAATAACTTTCTCCTTTGATAAAGTTGACCCAAAATACTGCTTGAAAGTGAGTGCTCTATTTGCTGTCTCATTAAGAAATAATAGCATGTGCTTCTTCTAGTAGTTCCTCTAATAGCTAATCATTCATTTAGTGGGTTCGTCATTTCCACTAATCTGAGGAAGGAATATCAAGAAGTCCCCAGAAATACTGCAAAGGGAAATCCAAACAAGATGTCTTAATTCTTGAGACGCATGATTTGTTGAGTCTTCTTTTAGTTGTCATGGAAGAAGTATGAGCAACAGGTTAAATTTTTGTTTTTCGTCTGGTTTCTCTGATGGAGAATCATACTTAGAGTTAAATGTAATAGACAAGAAACTTACTGGAAGTAAATAGCATGTTTTTATCTGTAGGAACTCTCTTTCTCTTCAACAACAAAACAATATGGATTTTCTCCTAGAAGTTTCTTTGAATGGCTTTCAAACTCTGGTAGTGATCATATTTATTTTTAAAAAACATCTTACATATGAGTGGCCCTTTATTATATGATTTAAAATAGAATCATCTCAAATTGTTCTTGGAAACTCCACAGTAAGAGAATGGATTTGGTAGACCAATCAAGGAACTGACTATTTGTATTCCCCTCCTACTCTTTCCTGTAGATATTATTCAGTGTGACCCAAAGCCTCATTTTCAGTCCTCATGTCAATGCAGAAATAGTAGAGAGAAGTCAGTGTGTCATAGTATCATTTCTCTGATCCTCTATACAGACCACCGAATAATATTGCTACATGCAAACAGCTATATTGCTTCTGCATAATAGTAGCTAATATACTGGTAACTTTGAAGGGGTTGGATGTTAAGATAGGTCCTTTACAGCATACTATAAAGGAGTAGATATGTCTATACAGTAGACAGCATACTATAACACTGAGAGTAATTACGCCCTCTTTTCTTTAGGATAGTGATGACTATTCAGGTTCAGTTTTATATTTGCTTTATAAGGAGTGCATTGTTCTCATTTCTCTTTTTTTTGGCCTTGGAAAGTTGCTGTATATGATTATTTCATTTGAAGAAATGGATACAGACAACAGTGTGGTGATTGCAGGGGGATGGTGGCAGATTGAGATGCAAGAGGGTATAGGGGCAGATAAATGGTAATGAAAAATACAATAAAATAATAATAATAATAATAAGAAGAAGAAGAAGAAGAAGAAGTTAAAAATCACTTAGTAGACATCAAGATTTACATGTACATTTCCAGAAGCATATCCCATAATGTATACCCTAATGGCTAAAACTAATGTTAGCTACCTGACTTGAGATATTGAAACTACTAGAGGTGGTCTACACAGAAAGTCTAATCACATTTTTGTTTCAAAAGCATATCCTAGACTATTAGGTCAAAGAAGAATTTTTAGTCCATGTATTCACATGTTCCAAATAGTTGAATCCTTCAGATGTGCACAAGGACTGAGTTCAGTTATGTTTCAGACTCATTGTCTCTGCAGGTCTCTGCCCTAGCTGTTGAGGCTACACAGGAAGAAGCATTAAAACATGTAAATAAAAGAGAAACTGTCCTGACCCCACACCATCCCCACCCCCCAATTTAAAAATCTAACAAAATGGAAAAAGTACATACAGATCAAGAAAACGAAAACAACCCAGATGACTTCGTGTTCATGTTGCCGGTGGTTGGGCACAGAGGGTATACGGTGAAACCTAACTGAAGTGGTTGTTCATGATCTCAGTATGCCCGCTGTTTGTCATTGATCAACCAGTATGCCAGCTGTTTGTCATTACTGTTTCAGGCCAGAGGGAGCCTCTCAGTGTCCACTGTGACTCCCATGGCCTGGTCATCACCCCTTCATTCCGAGAGCGAGTTTAGCAATCATTTTATTTGAAACAATACCTGTGTCCGAAGAACACCTACCCCCCCCCCCACTTCCTTTTTCAGTTTTGCTATTACTACTACCAAAGTAGGGTTTGTTCCCATTAGCATCTCAGGAATTGTAGAGGAGGAAGAAATTCTTAATTTAGTTATGCACAAGCTTAGTATTAGAAAGAATAAATAAAACAAGCTAGTCAAAATAATACAACTTCAGAGTCTTAGCTATGTAAACTTCTTATTACAAAAATGGTCAGTCACACAGACTATATTTGATTCCTATGCTGATTACATGAAATAATGTGGCAATTGGCTGGACACGTAGGCAGTCCATAAATGTTAAATTCTCTTCTAACTTCTTAGAACCCTGTGCCAGATCTACTATTGCTAATGTTGACTAGGAGGAGGCATTTTACTCCTAATATAGAGCTTACTTTATTATTATTTTAAGTCTTTGATCGTTAGTTCTTCTTTTCTAGAGTTTTCATTCTGCCAGATTTGCTTTCTTGCTTTCTTCTTTTTATCCCCAATACAAAATTTTAAATGGACTCTCGGCAATCCTCAGGTAACACTTTCATGTGAACAATGAACAGCAATGAACTACTGAAATAATTCCAGAAAGTCTTGAAATTCTACCAAATTTCACTGACAGAAAATGAATTTCCTTTTTATTCCTAGGATAGTGCATGTAGGCAGCATTGGGGAATGAACTCTGTACATATTTCCAGCTCTCCTTCATTTAGTTTCACAAACAATCCCAAACCTAATTTTACCCCCAAACATAAACCAGTTCCCACCACCAAAGATTTATTTTCCAATTTGACTTTTATTCGTTTTCCATTTCCCTGTTGATGGGCTGGGCCTATTGAGCAGGAGATGTTCAGGTCCCGGGGTCACTGGTTGTGGTGTTTCCCTTAAACCAACATCAGTCTCTAGGATTTGAATTTTTTCCCTCTTAGCTTCCTTAAATAAAGACTCCCACAGCACTGATTGTCCTCTGGTCAACAGCTCCCTTAGGACCTTGATTTGCCGCAGTGGCGAACAGCGACACTCGACTGCGGAATCTTACGGGCATCCCACTCAGGCAGTCCTGGCTTCCAAGCCTAGCTTGCCCCTCACTAGCTGAGTGGTGCTGTGTGAGTCAGGCTGTCAGTATTTTCATCTTTAAAGTGGGGACTATAATGATGCCTGCCCAACCGTTAAAATAAATGTTCCTAGGACACAGAATGGACCATAAGAAGGACTGGGTAAATGATATCTGCGGTGATTGTTGTGAGAGAGTTAATGGTGGCCATTCAAAGTACTCAGCAATTACCTTTTCATTGCTGAAGGTCCTTTATAAAGTGCTGTCACACACTGTACAAGAACTGGGAAGACGGCATCTTTTGTTATATTAGCCACACTGCATCAGGGTGACTGCTGGTTCCTCCTTTCTGAACAGAGGTCAGAAGATGAAGGAAAGTCGGGTATTTATAAAATTGCTTTGTTCATAAGACTTGAGAGTTGATGATATTTAATGCATTAGCGTGGGCTCCCCAAGAAACAGATGCTGAAAGGAGATTTGAGAACAAGTAGATGATTCGTAACATAAAGTGGGGGAGGGTGATGAGGAAGGACACCTTATCATGCCAACAACCACTGTGACTGACTGCAGCTCAGTCTGACTGTGATAATTCTGTGAGCCAAAGCAGGGCACACACCTCCGAGGTAGTACGTCTAAGGGGTGTACCAAACCCTGATAGTCAGTCACTAGTTAAGGTTTGTTACTTCTCAGCACCTCTAGGTTGCTACAGAGGAGGACAAAACAGCTGTGGCCCATCAGGGAAGTCTTCATGTAGAGAAATGCAGGGCCTGTGGCCCAGTGGTGGGAAGGAGAGGGAATATATATGGGCATCAAAAGCATATGTTTCTTTTACTTGTATAGTAATATTGGTTTGAGTTTGGAGGGTTCGAACATATAATCTTGAAGCTTTAACAGGTTCATATTAAAATTTCATCTTGAAACATACATAGTTTAGTAGAGAAAAGCTCTAACATGCCTATGGAATTTGAGACAGCCTCCTCCAAACCACCAGTCCTTGCACACTTGCTGTTTAATGAGCCCATGGAATAATCATCTTGATCAGTTTCACCCCACAGGCTTGTTGATCTCTCTGCAGCTTCGAGGGAACATGACCAGAGCTTCTTCACCCAGGTTCCCCTTTTGTCTGTTCTTTTATCTACCCACCTGAAGTACTTTGCATATCAATGTTAGCCATGAACTGCCAAGGCAGAGTTTATTTTAACCAATTGTTCTGACTCACAAAGGAGGAAACTTATTCAACCAAAAATGTAAGATAAATATCCTGCCCCCCTGATCTGCCTAGTGTTGCATTCACTAGCAGATTCCACCTGCTTCTGTCCTTTTGTTATGCTGCCGATAATTGTTATTCCTCTGACATGTTCCGTGGGCACCTCAGTCTTAATAACTAAGGGGGAAGAGCAACACAGAAATGTTCCTACCTGCTGCTTCATTTCATGTGGGCTTCCTGAGGGGACGGGCTTGTGGCTGTGCCTGCGTCCTGTGAAATTAATGTTCCTTCTTCAGACTCCTGTTATTCTATTTATAGCCACAGGGCTTCAGTTTTATAAGTGTCCAGAAAGTTCTGAGTAATGCATAGAATTCTACATACACAGCAAATGCAACCTTGGCAAAATGTAATCCCTGGTGAGAAAAGAAAACAGAGTATCAACAATCCGTTGCTTTTATTGGAATAATAAAACTGGATCAGTTTGTGTCCTAAAGTGCTGTAAACCGGATTTTTTTTTCCCATGTAAATTTTATAGCCTGGATATAATGGGCCTGTCATGAATTTGGTAAATGGAGAATTATGTTAGGAGAAAACTTGACTTTTTCTCAATACTTTTTCTTTCTTTATATACTCATTTGAATATGCCTATTGTTGTGGATGGTTCGCCAAGATGTGGGACTAATTGTAATAGTATTTCGTGTTGGCATGAAGAGAGTGTTTTGTACATCTAAGAACATGTTGAGGCAAAATGAGTGCAGTCACTTACTGTTACCATCTCTTGTCTTCCTATTCGCTTTTTTCAAAATATTAAAAATTATAGAAGAACTCAATGCCGATTTTGCTAGTCCCAATATGTAGTAAGAAGGAAGCACTTTACTCAAACATACAGCCTACTCTTAATTATTATTTCGACTGAATGAATTACACATTTTTGCAATACAATTTATAGAATTAACATCATAGTGTAGATGATACAATGTCTTTCTTCAAATGCTGCTGTATTGGGTTCAGGGAAAATCAGGGTGATGGTGTTAGACTCTCAAGATGCACAACATGATAGGTGGAGCCTAATAGAATGTAATGAAATGACCTTGACATAGCAATAAGTGCACCCAACCGATGGGACCATTCCATTGTTCACACAACTGGATGTGATTTTTTAAATCTTCAGCCCCTAGCCCTGTCGCTGGGCTATCTGTGCCCTGGTAGCTCTTCAAAAAAAGGGCGAAAAATTGTGTTACTACCTCCTCCTGTCTCCTCCATCACCACAGTGTGGATAGCTCACATTTCTCCTCGTTATATCATCCTAACAGCCTTCAAAATTGTCATTTCTCATGAAGCCACTTTCCGCAAGTTTGATTTAAAACTGGCAAATGTCTAAGGTAACACAAAATAGACCCTGCAGAGGAACCTAGGTGGATGCTTAAGGACTAACATTGGTGGTGGCATGCATGGGTATTTATTTACTCTGCACTATTTCCAAGATACGTCTTACTCCCCTCCTTATGAGGCCTTTGTGTCTTCATTCAGAAGGATTTTGCTTAGGCAAATGTGTCATAAAAGAAACTGAAATTTGTTTTTGTTTTTGTATCTTAGGCTGGTAGGTTAAGTGATGCAGAGCCTAGCTTTTGAACCTTTCTCTATTTTATTTATATTAATCTTATGGGTGAAAATGAGTTTTGGTTTTAATTTATACTTTGTTGTATACTGATATTAATCTTTTTAAAAATATGAGTACTATTTCCATTCTGAGGGTGTTCTATTTATGTACCTTTTTCATTTCTCTGTTGCTTTTAAGTGTTTTCCCTTTTTATTATGAAAAGATCAGACATATACAAAGGCAAGGAGTATAGTTTAATGAAGATCTTTCTTCCCATCAAACAACAAGTATTTACTCATGGCCAAGCTTGTTTCATCTATAATTTCACTCACTCCTTTTGCTTCCAGATTATTTTGAAGCAAATTATAAATATATTATAACATCAGTAAAGATTTCTGCATGTATTTCTAAACTATAAAGATGTGTAGGAAAAAATAACCTCCATATCCAAATTGACACCTAAATTTTCCATCCATTAATATCATTAAGTGTTCAGTCAGTGTTCAGATTTTCTCTTAAACATTTCAAGCCATCTAAAGAATTAACATCTAAATAATGTGTATACTTGTGATTAAAGAAAATATTTTTCAAGTCTTATTTCACTTAGAGATCATTCTATAAATGTAAGCAACCATGTTACCTGTCCTGTGGAGTTTGCTACAGTCTGGATTTTACTATAGCGACCCCATGGTGTTGGGTTGCTCCTCCCACCCTGTGTTTGTCCTGAAATGATAAGGAGACTCTGAAGTTTACAAAGATTCCTTCATAAGAGGCAGCCTGGGCTTCCAGGGACATAAAGTCTGGTTATCTCATTTTGTGTGTGTGATGCAACAGCCTTTGGTGAGACTATTGTCAAAATCCCATTCATCCATCAGGAATGACATAAGAGTGATGTTCTAATTCTGTTATTTCTTCCTCATTTGTTAGCTGGGATTCTTGTATAAAGGAAAACTACTTTTCAACTCTTCAAGGAAAAATGGGATAAATGCTTAATTCTTCCCCTTTGTAAACAAACTTATTTTGCTTCTGTCCTTTTCTGTGGTTAATGGCAATTGAAAGCCAATACCCGGGCACATTCCTGCTTCTGCTTTTGGTTGGGTCATTGTTTTTAGGTATTTTCAATAGATAGAAACAGGATTTTTCTTCAAGATAAAATACATCATGATGGCATAAAAGCATTTCCAATTCGGATTCAGGGTCATTGGCTTTTTCTTTCACTTCATTGTTCTTATATCTGTATTCTTTTCCTTAATATCAGAAATCTTGGTTTTTAAAGAAACCATGAGCTTATTAGTCATTGGTAAGATGAATCTTAGAATAACAATTAAGGCTTCTACCAAAAATATGATACTGAAAATTTTACTTTTGCAGCTCTGTTATTTTTCTTAAGGTATATCTCAGTTGAGATTTACAGAAAAATTATTGCATAATAAACTCACTTCGTATACTTCTTCTTTGTGCATTTCCAACACCAACTGTTTCCTCCTTTGGTCTGTTTATTTTACTTTCAATTGTTTGAGATTGCTTATTTAATTTAATTATAATTATGTAAAATATGAACATATTTCCAAAGTAAAATTTATGAAACAAAATATACTCAAGTAAGTCTTATTTTTATCCTTTTTTGTCCACTCTATTTCTTCCTCCACACATCAATAATTTTTGAGTTACGGTTTATCCCTTTTTAAAGACAAGCAACAACATACATGTGTGTGTGTGTATACTCCCTCTCCATTTTTTAGATACATGATAACAAAGTAACCACGGTGTTCTCCGTCCAGCTTCCTTCCTGTAAGAGCATGGCTGGCTGTGCCCTTTACAGCAGCGTGGGTGAGCTCTGCCCCTTCATTTCTTTCAGCAACATAAAATTTCATTTTGGAAATATGTTGCCCTTTCATGAATCAGTTTACAGTACACAGATCATTGGCTTATTTCTAATTGTTTATTATGAAAATAGTGCCTCAACGAAGAGCTTTTGATACATGCAAAGAATTTTTATCTAAGTACCTTTTGGATCCAAATACAGATCCCTCTTTCTAATGGCTCAAATCCAGCATGTGCAAAGGTGAAAATGAAAATCACCTATAATCTTCCCACCCAGAAACAATTACCATTAACCTCATCCTCCCAGCATTTGTTCTGTTTGCACAGACTCACAACCCTAAAAGCTGAGAAGATGAAAGTGTGTAAAGATTCCTATAACCTTTTTTTTCATTTAACATTTTTGCCTTGGGTATTGCCTAAGTCAAAAAGCAACTGTCCATAAACATCAGAATGTCTGCATAATATTGACATACTATCATTAACTTCTCCATAATGTATAGAAATATTACATCTTCTGATATACATTGCTATGTTACAAATAAAGAAAAGTAGTCTGATGCACTGTAACCTACACTACCTGTCCATAAGTCCTCCTGCTGGTTGATTCAGTAGGTGGGGCGTAGGACCACGGATTTAGCATCCCTAGCAAATGCCCAGGTGAACCTATGCTACTGGTTCTTGGACAGTACTTGAGATGGCAAGGGTAAAAAGGGTCAGGATAGATAAATATTTTATCTCATTCCCTCTAAGACGAAACAAGGTAGCTGGAAGTGGTCTGAGTATTTAGACTAGATAAATAGACTTAGACCCTCCTATGTATATACATTGAGCTTTCTAAGACATTTTCTAATATAAAAACCCAGTCCAGGTGATTTTAGACAAATGCTAAAGAAAGTCACACAACTGGGCTCTGTGACCTCTGGATCGCCTTCCTTCCTTCCCTCTGATTCCTTTGATCCCAGGGACACTTTTCTCTGACTTTCCAGTGTCTGCCCTTAGGCCCTATTATAGATCTGTTACAGTTAAATATCAAAACATGGAGACTCTTTAAGCTGGGGAGGAATGTAATAAGCTGTGATAAGCTGGGGAGCAATTTCTTAGTCGAGATGGGGACAGTAAGGACTTCTTTCCCCTTCTGTTTCACGTGTTGCTGAATCAACACCTAACTGTGTTGTTTAAAGCTCTCCCAGCGAGGGCATGTATGAAAAAAGATGTGATGAAGCTCTAGAATTTTCCTGGAATACATACTTCTGACATTCTTGCAGGGTGCATATTCTCAACATTTTCATGACACAAATATTTGGTTGGGCAGCCCAGGCAATACAGCTATAAATAGCCCAGTCTACCTGTTCTCTAGGATCTTAGAGTTTAGGAGGTTGGGCAGGCATGATAATTGGTAATTATAGAATTTGTGTACGGTAAATGCTATAGTAAGTTACAAGTAGGCACAGAGGAGGGAATTATAACTCAATATTTTAGAACTGTTTTCCAGGAAGAGTGAAGACAAACTATAATTAGCCAGGGGAATAGGAGTCCTGGAAGGAGGAAATATCTTGTCAGAAAGTTTAGAGTTTCAAAAGAGAGAGAAGACAAAAGGCCACTGGGGGGACTGTACATAATGTGTCTTGAGGATCCCAGGGAGATTGTGACTGTGTGTGTGTGTGTGTGCGCGCACGTGTGTGCACTGGGGTTAGGAAGCGGTGTTCTTGAGAAGGGTAAGCAGGTGTAGGAGTAAGTCCGGGCCAGACCTTGACAGCCTTAATTAACCTGGCTAAGCCTTTTGAAATTATTTCCTAAGACACTAAATAACTGGTAAAATGCTTTAAGTAGGGAATGTCAACCCCTCCCCCCACCACAACAAAGTCCATTCAGTGCACCTTAGAGAATGAATTGCTGAGCAGCCCACCTGAAGGCTAAAGAGACTGGATAAGGGCCCTGGAGATGTAAAGTTGACTAATGTGCATATTTATGTCAGTGCTGGATGCCACTGCTACAACCAAGTGCTACTCTGAAACATGTTAACTATACTATTTAACCCTGGAAACAGCCCCTTTAGGTGTGTCGATGTTTATTATAAACATCCCCATTTACATTGAAGACCACTACGTCGAAAGTGTGTTCGAGTTACAGTTTCTGCAGCCATGCGAGGCATTTGTAGAGAGCGCATCCTGGGCTCAGGTAGTTTGCGCACTCCGCTCACTCCAGTTCTGTACTGCCTTCCCCTTGGAGACCGTGGTGAAGCAAGCAGGTGTAGCTGTTTTGTTTGAATGGGTTAATACATGTGTACGTTATTTTAAATCAGTGGGGGGTGGCAGGTGACACAGAGGCCTGTGACATGGTGAAAAACTTTGTCTATGAGCAAACCTTTTGAAGAGACCAGTTGTCAGATACTTCTGAATCGATGCTATTTAAGAGGAACATCTGAATATACCCTGGAAAATATTATAGGTAGAAACTTTCTATCTTAGAGCATTTAAACACCTGTGTGCTAACATTTCCACAAGGACCAGAATATCAGTCCAAGAGGTTGACTAAAAGTTGTGTCCTGGTAGTGAGCGCCGTGTTCCAGCAAAGTAGTTGTCTTCGTTATTCCGTTTCTAGCAAATGGAGATTTACCTTTCTCAGTCACGTCCCGAGTGAATGACCATCCTGTTGCCACCCACCTGTCATTGCAGTCATCCTGAAGGACACGAAGTTGAAAGGTGTCCTAGTAGCTGTGATCCACAAGAGTGTGTCATTTAAATCTGGTATTGTGGATAAAGCTTAAAATTTCCATGCGGAAAAAGAAGTACATGGGGTAAATCACCCCCAACCTCTGCTTTTTATTTGGATCAGGTTTTTAAAGGGGCATATGGTGCAAATGAAGCTCACTTTCTTCTCCCTTTTTGCTCTTGTAACATAAAGAATCACATGTTATAGGGACTCTTACTTTTTTTTTTTGAAGCCAAAGTCAGGGAAGTTTGTCTACAGCATAAGAGAGTTTAAATATAGCACTTAAGCACAAAGAGTGAAACCATGAAATTGGGCACCATAAGTGTGAAAATGGACTTTCACTAATATAAAGTTTTACCAGACTTTTTCTGATTTCCAATAATTATAGTCCGTTTGTTTTACCTGTACGTTTTCTTTAATCATTCCCTACATTGAATCAACTCCACATCCTTCAACTCATCTCCTTATTTACCACCCATGCAAACCTTGATTCACGGAGAAGGGTTATCACAGCCGATCACGTGAACAAGGCTGTGGTGAGGATGGACTGAAGTCTGGGATTGTGTTGCTCTTCAGATTTGAAAACCAGGGTGATGCTAACTCCACTTCGTGGATGGTACTTAATATTATACCCATAGTGGACTGTGGTGCTCTCAGGTTTGTTTACTGCCTAAAAACAAAAGAGTAAGAAGTGCTGGCTGGGTTTTCCCTTATTCTTCTGCAAAGGAGCAGGTGTAGCAGCCAAGGCTCTGCCTGAATTCATTCTCAGGGCTGTCATTCAAATCAAGCTGGCTCCAGCGATTGCGAGCCACTGAAGCTCCAAGGACATGATGTCACCGACTGAAGGCTTCCAGTCTGTTGTGACAGAATAATTGGTCCCTGGTACAAAGGAAGCGTATGCCTGGATGGTGAGCACTCTGTCACTTGATGTCAGGGAGAGAAATCATAAACAGGTTTAAATTCACCATATGCCTAAGATTGTCATCAAAATCCCTCTCACCGACACATTCTCATCTGGAATTGCATTTTCCTGCATTGAGACTTCTGATTCGCCCACCTCCAATAAAAACCTCGGAAAGTATCAGAGGATCTTTAACTCTGATCTGCTCTGTTCTGCAAAGGGCACTATGAGGTTGTCATGACATCAGTCAAGAGGGACACGTAATGAAGACACCCAAGTCTGAGCAGGCAGAATTGCTCGGCTTCCCTGTTTGTGTCACAGGCAGCACTGGGGCAGGGGAAGAGCCGAGTGAAGGAGCAGCTGTCTCTAAAAGACCTCTCCAAGGATGCCTTCCAGTGAAGCCTAGACTCAGGATTGGGCAGAACTCATGCCATATGAAACACATATCCCACCACGCCACTCTCCCACAAGAAACTTTTCAGGCAGAGCAACCGGTGACATTTTGAAACATTTACAGATCTTGAGGGACAGTGCCATGCACACTCACAAACTCAGTCACCACCATTCAAATGCTCCCTATCTGATGAAGGGATGATTTAGCAAAAGCACAATGGCTCATGTATTTTTCCGGGATACCTTTGGGCATGACATTTTCATTATTGCTTTTCCAAATTACCCGAAGCATAGAAGATGGTATTAGGATGGCTGAAATCCCGTGAGCTTGTATCCATCTTCTTGGATTAAAAGGGAAGGAGGTGTAGACTTTTCCAATGATGGTTCGCTATTTATTTTTGGACATAATCCTTAGGCCTCAGAGACATCACTGTTGAGTGCCTTTAAGATGCCAGACAAATGCTGAGGGGTACATTGCTTACTTTCAAAACTCAAGTGAGGTGTATTGTATGAATTATCTGTCTCTCCCTTTGTACGGGTTGAAAAAGTCTAAGAGACATAAAAGAACTGCTTGAAATCAATATCTTCCATGAAGGTAGCTTTTTCACATCTGGAAAAGGTTTCTCTGTGTTAATGTTCCTGTCCCCAGATAACCATGAAGTATAAAGTTCTATCACATATATTTTAAACAAGTTATGGCTGCACCTATTTAATTTCTTTTTCAGAATTATGATGGCAAGAAATGAAGTAAGTTGTATGAAATAAGCCAGAGTCCACTTTTATGCCTAGGTAAATTTTACTGATTGGGGTAATAAACATATTCATCTCATTTCTAAAACATTTAGATATAATATCAGGATTAACCATTTTAAATCAAAAAGACATTTCTTCTAAATTTCTTCTAAAACCCGTTTAGTTCGGAAATACAGATTAGTGTTAAAATGAGTCTTCGTATATGTTACAATGGGTTCATTATCACTGTGTTCACTGTAAAAACAAAAGAAAAACATTTAATGTAAAAAAAATCCCACTAAATCGGCCTATTGAAAAAGAAAAAGCTGACTGTTTTCTCTATTTTTTTCCATAAGAAAAAAAGCATGCCTTGATTTTTCTTGGTTTATTCCTTCAATCCCACATAAGGCCAAAGTAGACACAATTCATGTTTATAGAAATCAAAGACGCTTTTATTTTTTGGTCCCCTGCCATTTCTCTCTGCCGTGAGACAATTTCTTGCTGTGTTTCTTGCCAAACGTGGGTAGGAATGGAAAGACTGTCAAGTGCCAGTAAGCCCATTTGAGAAAAGACAGGTCAAGGTTTTCCATTTTCAAGAGCTTACAAAATACAGAGCAGCTTATAGTTACATGCTGTGATGCTTTCAGTGGACACTTTTATTGTGGTGTGTTTTATTGTTAACTTCTATTGGACATCAAGTGATTGGCCCAGCCTATATAGGATGGCCCTCATGTGTGACAGTGTCAAATGTTCCTGGTGACAGGCCTGACATAGGCTGATTGCTCCTTCCATTTAGAGAGCATCTTGCCTTTGCAATAAAGAGCAGAACAAAGCCCCTACTGATTGACAGTGATGTAGGCTGCTTTTGTTTTTAATTCTTTAACACTTGACACTCTTAGATGGTACTTTATACAAGAAGGAGGTCAATTTCCTTTAGAAGTCAGGAGCCAAGAGAATAGATTGAAGATGACCTTCAGTACTGATTATCTCTACTTTTCATTTGAATATCGGATGGAAAGTTTTGAAGCCTGCTGATTATGTTATTAAACAGTCACTGACCTAAGTCCCGAGTAATAATGTGGCCACCGCTTCAGAGGCATAGCTATTTTTGGCTGTAAATGTAGGCAAGACTATTTTTAAAATTCCTTTAAATTGTTGAATACAGTGGGTGTCCTATTAGAGAAATATAAAACAATAAATAGCACAATCCTACAAAGTTGGAATTAAATCTTGCGGGAAATGAATAGTTTTTTTCTTGTTAACATATTAAAAGCTGTGCAAATTTCTCCTTTATTGTTATCATCTTGATTTGATGCTCCCACCAAGATGTCAAGAGGCCTCTCAGGGCATGGGGGGTCATTCTAGCAGTGGTCACTGTTCCTCAATGGTGGGATAGATGGATCCAAGCCAGTCACCTCTGATGGGAAACAAAGACTATGGGCTGGGTCCATATACCGGTATCTCCTGAGCTATAAGGAATCATAACGAGAGAGCTAAGGAGCCTTGGAAGCATTGAAGGGTGTGGTGACACTGTGACATGCCACCCACATGCCCCTTCAGTGAAGAACTTGCCCCGACTATGGGAGGACTGTTGACAGACAGCCTTCAGATGTCAGCTTCTAGAAGGGATTATCTCAGCTGCAGAGAGCTTCTATTAGGGTGTACCACATTCAAGGACTGATGGGTGTGGTAGTGTTAATGCCTGGCCATCTTGGCCCAACTCAGAACAATTAAGGACCACTCAGCTCTGGAGTCCCCACTGGGACCAGCCAAGGTCAGGCCTACATCCCAACCCAACTTCTCCCTCTGTCTAGTCCTGCTTCCTTACATTCCATGTCACAGGTGAGAATCCCAAAGCTTCTCCTGAGCACACACAGCATACTCTAAAGTCCATCTCAAGGTCGGAATCCAACCTATAGTCAACAAGTAACCAGACACATTCAGAATCCTTAACTGGATTGTTTGTAATTACCATTGCAAGTGACATTGTAGGAGTGTAATCCTGATTTATGTTTGATGGATCTTGTTAGCAATGCAAACAACTTTCCAGCTAACATTAAAAGAATAGACATGTTATAGATTAAAAGAAGGTCCCAGGCCTTTATCTTTACATCTAGGATTAAGTGTCAGCTCCTGATGGGACTGGGAAAAAATCAAAAGACTATTCTTTTTGTGAGAAATAGGTTGGCTTTAGTGTAGGCAGGAGGTTTTACAGTTCTTGAGTTACGTTCATGGCCCTGTGCATTTTTGTCTTTCTAAAAAAACTTCTGCTCTTTTGATTTAAGATTTTAAGACTTATTGCCTTCATTATCAGTACTCACTGATGCTGCCAATTCAATTACCTACAATGGAGGGCAGCATTGGCTGAGATAAACTAAAACAATGAATTTTCCAGAATCATTTATGTTTTGGCCTAAGTACCTTTTTTTACATTGAATATGATGCCTTATATAATATATATTTTTTAATATAACTTTTATCTAAAATGCCTGAGGATAATCAAAGAAAAGATTGTCTTTATATTGGACTTCTTCTCTAAGAAATCTGTAATCATACCTAATAACGGTAAAGAATTATCTTGCATAAAAGTCACATTTTTTATATTTTATTCATCACAAAGATAGTAGAAGGCAATAGAGTAAATGTGGGATCAGTTAAGTGAAGGGATAACTGAAAGACACTTGGGGGCAAAACAAGTTGCCATTTTTTAGATCACATTCATAATTTTCTTAGCAATTGCAAATAAAATGGAAGGAGGCGAGTCACGTGAGAAATCACCATTACCCATTCAAACTTGATTGTTACGTGTATGACAGTTTTCAATGAAGCAACCCTTTAAGCCATTTTGATTTTTAACAGTTCACCTACCTGCTGTGGGAAGTTTTTATTTATTTTGCCTTTTTAAACTTGTGAATTAAAAGGGCTCAGAACTTATACATTTATATGGGCTATTTTTAGTCATTGAAGTAAGATATTAATTAGGAAAGCTAAGGCCCTTTCTTTCCCCATGTCAGTAGTAAATCATATCATCTCTATGATAATAAAAGCTAAAGGTCATCATACATATTCTTTGTTCAGGCACTATATGCTCTTGCCTCTCTCTATGTGTTCCCTTTATTTCTCCAGAAGTCTTGGGAGGAAGCTCACATTAAACCTCTGAGAAGCTAAAGCTCAGAAAGTGTCAATAAGCCCCTGATGGTTACGCAACTAGAGAGGAGAAGGCATAGAGTTCAGGGCCAGGCAGCCTGACTCAGGCATCCACACTCTTTCCAAAATTCTGAACACTAGTGGCTGACAGCTCTGTGTCATCGAAAGAATAGAATCCACTTCAATGGACAACATACTGTGTTAGCTCAGAGATGGAAACCATAATCTGTCTCATTTCAGGGAGTTCTTTTCATCCAGTTGAACTTTCAGACTATGCCTGTCACCACCCTTTTTTTTTTTGAACCTCTGATATTGAGTTTAAGAAGTGACTGTCCGCTTTGAGAGTTCCTAAGGAGTAGCAGCTACCCCTTGCATTGTTTTTATTACTTGCCACTGAGTTAATGCTATACCTTCTGAGAATGGTTTAATTTTTCTACTTTTTTTCATTATGAGCAATTGTTTATGCAGCCATTATAATTATGTCAAGGAACATTAGTTCACTCATCAAAAAATATCTGAGTGCCTATTATGTGTTAGGCACTGCACCTGGCATTGAATGTAAAATCACAAAGAACATAGACATCGTGTTTGCTTTCATGATGTTTATTTTCTTCTGAGAAAGAAGTCAAGTGATATGAATTTTAGGGGCTGGTTTGTTTTAGTTTGCTCTGATGAATTCACTCATGAGTTGTTAACATTCTTAACCTTATGACATTCTGAAATAAAAGAGATTTACCTCTTCAAAAGAAAATATTTTACTCATCTTTTCCTTGAAAACAATGAAAAGTTATTTAAAAAATCCAAGGGTCAATATAAAATGACATCTAAAAAGCGTGATTATTATATGTATTTTATATAGTTTTTAAAGTGCTCTAAAACATATAAGTGATCATTTCCTCTTATAGTTTCAATTATTTTATCCCCCAAAATTGTATGTCAGTATGTTTAACCCAATTGATACAGTTAAAATACACAAGAACTGGAACCCTTAAGCCCTAAGGTTTTCCATAACTCCTCCCAAACACTGAGTCATCCTTCTCAGCACATTAACTCAGGTAGCAGCCAGTTCTGCACATGAAAAGCCCATCCAAAGTGTGGTGTCATCCTCCTTCCTATTTATTCGAGCTGAATTAGATTCATGACCCCACCTTTACCGATTGGATATGTCATGTTGGCCCATCGTTGAATGCATCCCTTAAACTATTCCTGGAAGTGATCCATCCTCATCTGTTGGCTCTCTGAGCTGTCCTGAACGTGTTTGGAAAGAGGGCTTCACTGTGCGGGTCTGTAAGTTTTGCCTGGGTGTGAATAATTGGGTTGTGGTCCTGGCCTTAGGGGAACTTGGAGAGTGGCCTGAGAGGGTGGCTGATGAATACGGTCATGGAGTCTGGAACAGAAAGAGACTTTAGAGAGCACCTAATCCAACCATTCCGAGGATAGGCAGAAACTTTAGAGTGAATAGGGGGCAAATGACTAAACCAGAGTTTCAGAATGACCTTGCAGCAAAAGCCAGGCTGAAATCCAGTTCTCCCCTCCCAAGGTCACCCTCTTCCCATGGCTCCATAAAAGGCCCCAATCTTTGCCCTGCCCTGCCTTTCATTAATAAATAGGATAGGTGGTTGTAACCTTTGAATAGATTTATAATGAGGATTGGCTGATTTGAGGGGGATGGAACCAATATCTGGCTAAACTCTACTTAATAAAGAAAAGGAAAATAATAAAGCTGACATATTGTTTACCAATGTAAATGTGAATACTACCATAATCATTCAAGATATAAATGTATCTTTGGGTGACTAGTAACTAACAGAGTCATTGTGTTTTGTGGTAGTCACTTCACTGTTTCTTTCTCCTTCTTGTGTGCTTGAATATGATAGAAGAACATTTTCTCCTATAGTAAAGCCTATAGCTTAGAGAATGAGGAAACTCCCTCTTTATTTTTATGGTTCCTTATCTAGGAGAAAGGGCTGTTGTCTGTTTTGGGGAAAGGAGAGTTAAAGTCACTCATAACTTTCTCAGTGAGGATGCGATTTTGGCAATCGGTGTATTTGAGGCCTTTTTAATGACAGACATCTATCAGATTATATTGAGTATTGAATTTTCCTCAAGTACTGTGTTTCAAGCAAAGCCTTTTCTATCACAAATTACAAATTTCTTGTAAAATCAAGCTTTAGAAATGTTACCAATCACTCGATATATTTTTCCTCTTTCTCTTTCATTAATATTTATTCCCATGCCCTGGTAGAACTTTTCACCCTCTTCTCGTTTTGAGTGTTTGCCTCCTGACCTCTATAAAAATAATGAAAACCCTTCAGAGATGTTAAAATAAGTTGCTTCACACTAAAGGGGAATGTAAGGCACCACGTGCTAGTCTCTTGAGCTACCTGACATACTATTGCTAGAGTCAAAGAGAAGATTCTGTGATGAAGGCCTGCAGGCAGCCTAGTCCCTAGAGGAAAAACTTTTTTTTCTGATTTTATGAATATGTCACATACATGGGCAGCCACATCTTATGCCAGCTTCTCTTTGCAAAAGAGACTGCTCATTTCCACACCATAAGAACTCCAAGAATAGTTTCGTACTTGTACCTTTTTAGTTTCTGACCTAGGAGAATTTTCTAGTCTCTGCCCCTCCATTTCATGTTCTCTTTAAACATGCTAGTGACAGACATGAGTAAGAAAATATTTCCTACCTTAATGCATGTTCATATGTAGTACTTCTGCTTCTCCCAATATGTACCCTGTCTGGAGAGTAGTAGAACTAGCCCATCTCCCAAAACTTTACTAAAAATTCATCATTTATGTCAACAAATATGTATGGAGTACCTACTGTGTGCCAGGATCTCTTCTAGGAGTTGAGGCCACATGAATAATCAAAACAAACAAATATCCTCCTTCATGAAGCCTGTGCTGCCATGGGGTCAGAGATTATAAAATAAGAAAAAAATATTTTGAGTCATTTTGTGCCATATTGTTCTGGAGAAAGATGAGGCATGTAGAGGAAGTAATATAAATGAAGGTGTGTGCAATTTAAGTAAAAATAAGGGGTGGTCTCTTTGAGAAGGTGATATTTTTTACAAAGATATAAAGGAGTTGAGGGAGAGAGGCTTTGTGATCCTTTGGGAAAAGATGACTCGAATCAGAGAGAACATCAAGTTCAGAAGCTCTGGGGTGTCTGAGGAATAGCAAGGAGGCTTGGGTGTATTGACCAGAGTGAGCAAGAGGCACAGGAAACAGTAGGGTAGGACAGATAGGTCATTTTAGGGACATTTGCTTGTATTCTGAGTGCTATGGAAAGGCAGTTAGAGTCTGAGCAGGAGAGTGATGTGACCAGATGTAGAGCTCTGCAGGGATGACTCAGTCTGCTGATCTGCTGAGTTGAGCAGGACTATCATGGGCAAGACTGGAAGCAGGAAGACCTGTGGGGAGGCTGTTGTAATAACCCAGGATACAGATGTCAATGACAGGGGACTGGACCAGTGGGCAAAAGTAGAGATGTAAGGAAGTCATTTTGCAGGTAGAATAAACAGGATTTGGTGAATGAATGCAAAAGATAACAGAGAAGAGTCAAGAATGACTTCAAGTTTTGTGTCCTGAGCCACTGAAAAGTTACTATTTACAAAATGAAGAGAGCTGGAAAGAAAGAAGTTGGGTCTGGGAACAGAGTCTAAGAGACATTCAAGTGCAAATGTTGAATAGGCAGTTGGATTTTTGAGTCTGGAGGTAGAAGGAGAGAACAGGACTGGAGATACAACTTAGAGATGGAATTTAAACTCATGAGACTTGCTGAAAGTTACCAGGGTAGGAACTGCATGTGGGGCAGGAAACACAAGATTCAGATGAGAGTGAACATTAGGCTCTCTTCTTCCTAGAAGCACAAAGGTCAGGTGTATGTAGCAAGTCACTTTAAGTTTTCCTTTTTTCTATTTCAAATGTAAGTGGGATGAGGTTGTAGAAAGTAGGTTTAGATATTCAGGCATGCACATGCCTACATACATACACACTAGCACTCAACTGACAGCTCTGGAGGAATGGGGCCAACATCAAATGGGCTGTTCTTGAAACTTGACCTGTGGCGAATATAACAGAAGATACAGGGCTTGAGGCAAATCTTTCTTCCTGGGCCAAAGTCTTTCAATTTAGGAGCATGTTTTATATTTTCCATGGTAAGCACAAAAGGATCTTGTGCTGTTCATTCACATAGATAGTAGAGAATTGTTTTAAATTTGGGTAAAAAAAATAAGAGTAACACCTTTTTAAAGATAAATCTATTCCTCTGTACAACACTCCCACCTCCACCCAATTTGTGGTTTTATTTGAAACCTTGTTTTTAAGACTGTTTTCCAGAAGATGATTTCCATGCCTTTGTGAAGTAATGTCTTCCACTCAAGCAAGATTTATTTCTTTAATGAACCTACATGAAATTTAGGGGCTGGATGAGGGGTGCCCATATGGGCCTAACACTGTGCTGGGTGCTTCGTAACTGTCCTCACCTAATTTGTCCAACAGTCCTGTGACTGTCACATTGAGGTGTGAGCTTTGTTTATGGCTAAGAAAAGCAGGATTCAGAGAAAATAAGCAACTGCTCAGGTTAAATTAGTTTTTATAACTCAAATCCTACTCTCTTTACTCTGTATGCTGCACTGTGTCTTTTTACAACTCTACCTTCCCACACTTCTCCAAAATTTCTACCTACAATTTGAGCCAAGAAGATCTTCCTAAAGGTACAAGACTACCTGCTGTGACTTCCCAGGAATTAGTGCTTACATACTTCCAAGCATGTCACTAAGCACACATTTCAATTCTGACTTGTGTTGACAGCATCTTCCCCTGGAGAATTCTCCTGCATGTTGAATGTGCAACTGTCTAAATCCTCATTGCCCATTGGATGGCTGTTGGCTGTTTCTATCATTACTTTCACTTTGCAGACTTAGTAAAACAGACTCAAGATCAGAGTTGAAACCGTAGGCCAGTTCTATAGTAACAAGTCACTTCTTTGGGGGGTTTATCACCTGCTGGGGCACCGCAATTGTTTGATGAGAGGATTGTTCAATTCAGTGCATCAAATGCCTTATCATATTTGTGCACATTTTTTCCATGTATGCTCACTTGGCCTGCAGAAATCCCCAACCAGTCTGATTACCCTTTGATGCTTTTTCAACTTTGTTCTGCCTTATTATTTCTAGGAAGTAAAAAGGGAAAAAAATCTTGAAATAAAACACCATTTGAATTTCAGTGACTCTCAGAACAGAAGGTGTAAGTGGCCCCTAAATTCAGCCACTAGGTTGTCAAAGATTACAGAGATGGTTCACACTGGTATAGTAGGTGTGTGAAGGAAATGGAACTTTTATTTATTGTTGGTAGAGATACATTGGTACAACTTGGGGAGGATTAAATTTCTATTCCCTTTGACAGTAATTCCTCCGCAGATGCATCTTCTAGATATACTCACACAGCTACTGGAGTTACGCTCTCTGGGCAGAGAGAGATAACTGGGCCAAAAGGTTCGTTTGCTGTGTTATTAAAAAGCAAAAGATTCTTCTATGGCTTTCTCAAAACAAATAAGCAAAATGTAAATGAAGCTTTGAATTTAGGTTAAGTTTATTATTTTGGTAATGTTACACATCTTGTCCTCTCTGTATTAAAAAATCTGAGACCACAGATAAAAGAGAAGGAAAAGGAGGGCTATTTTTGGTGCTGCTACCCGTAGAAAGCCATTATTAAAACATTGATGTGTTTCCTGCTAGTTCTTTTCTGTGCAAATGTTTATGTGCCTACATGATTTTCCCCCTACTTTTCCCAGGTAACGTCATAACATTGATATTTTCCGTTATCAAAATTTTTGTAAGAACTGTTTTTAATAACCACAAGATCCCCCATTTTATGGAAGACTAGTAATGAAACTTTCCTATTGTATAGGATATTTATTTGTTTTGGAGTTTTGCGATGAAGTGCTCTCCCTGATGGTGCCTACACTTTGCTTTTTCATTAGTGAATTTTTCGTCTCACATATCCTGGTAGATTTTGGTTTGCTGAAACTTCATTGATAGAGTCTGGGTCAGTATTTCTAATTTATTTCTCTCTTGGTATATCACCTTTATGACAATTACAGGTCAAGAAGTTATAATCTAAAGAAGATATCACATATAATCACAAGACTATACATATATGTGTGTATATATGTATATGTATAATCTTGTGATTATATGTGATATCTTGTATATGATGTATCACATATATATATATATACATATAACTATATCAAGAAGTTATAATAAAGAGTATATATACCACATTTTTTCTTTTAATTTCAGCCATAGCATTTAATTTGAGTGTACATGTTTTTAAATTTGGGGGAGGCAAAAGTGATGCTATTGGTGGTCCTGTGATGTCACTTTGAAGCTTAGACTCTGGAGTCCCTGGCCTGGGTTTGGCTCTGGACTGGCCGCTCTGGGATTCTAGGTCGGTGTTTACCCACCTGGAACTTTTATTTTTCTTATCTGTAAGATTATGATGACAATAATGCCCACCTTGAAACCTAAATAAGTTTGGGGGAAAATGCAAGGCACAGCGCTCAACATATAGTGGATGCTTAATAAGATGCAGTTATCATTACTATTGTTATTTGTTGCTTGTTATTCACGTTGTTTTGATATTCCTATAGTTTTTATTTTGTTTTGTTTTATTTTGGCCAGGCACTTTCACCTCACTTCAAGGATCTTTTCCCCAGCTGTAAATTATGTTAAGCTTGTTTAGTCATTCCTGCAATAATCACGCCTTCCCCTCTCCTTTTCTTTCTCATCTGTCCCTTTTCCCACCCCAAGTATCACTAAAATATGAATGAAAAATTAGTAGCATTAAATGAAAATTAGGTGAGAATCCTGCATTTCATTTTTTGTATCTATATGAGATGACATCTTTTATTTTTTTAAAGATTTTATTTATTTATTTTTAGAGAGATTGGGAGTGAGAAAGAGGGAGAGAAACATCAATTTGTGGTTGCCTGTCGAGAGCCCCCTACTGGGGACCTGGCCTGCAACTCAGGCATGTGCCCTGACTGGGAATCGAACCGGCCATCAGGTTTTTCAGGCCGGCGACCAATCCACATAGCCATGCCAACCAGGGCAGAGTTGGCACCTTTTAAATCAGAACTACAAAACTGCTGATTCTTAAAACTCTTTTAACATTTCTGTAAAAGCACAGTTCTTCAGTGTGTGAACAACGAGGCCATTGACCCATTCAGTCCACACAGAAGTATGGGGCTTGCGTTCTTACAGTACTCTCATGCACGCCTCGTGAGCCATCAACTTCAGACCTGGGTTCGGGTGCAGACTTCAAAATGAAGGAGGAGAAGCAAAAATGATTTAGCTGCCTGGCAGGTAGGTAACAACCTGTTTGGATCTCCTCGTTATGCCTGTGGCTTCTCGAGACCCTTGAGTTCCACTTTTGTCTTTGGCATTTTGCATTTCTTGGGGGGACAATCATGAAGAGCCACCCTTTTTGAAGGGTCCCATTGTCACTACCAGCCAGATTCTCATGGGAAATGGAAACCACAGAGGAACAATCGTGAATGACTGTTCTTATGTGATTTTGTGTGAATTGACATTTGCTGCCCTGTCTTTAGTACAGAGACAAAAAAGAGCTACATTCCTGATGCCTTTCATTTTTCCGTTTTTTGGTTTATGGAAATAACATTAAATGCAAAGCAACAATAACAACAACAACAATATTACAGAAGTGCTTGGAGTAAAGGTCTCTTGTAAATGTGCCCCAGAAACAAACATCATCATTTTTGTATATGAACTTTTCCATTTTTCTTCATGTACATACATTCATTCGTATATCATGTATCTATATTATATACATTTTAAAATAGCATTAGTGTTTTTTTTCTCCCAAAGTAGACTCAGAGGCAAAGATTTGAGTATATTCATTTTGTTGGAAAAGTGATCCTGGAAAATAAAAGTGGGGAAATGAGATAGAGTTGGGAGAAAAGCCCCAAAAGGAATGTTCTGACAAACAGATTTTGGCTGTGGGCAACTAGAGCTCACCTCTGCTGGGGAACCGCTGAGGAACCATGTGGAATGCACCTTGCATAAGGATGCTGGGGTGTTCATTCTCCTATTCCCATTCCCTCTGGATTGAAGTTTGCCCCTGTTAATTCTTCTGCTCCTTGGTCTGTGCCTGTGCCCAGAGGGGCAACCTTCAGAAAAGGCAGAACAGAAAGAGCCCCCGCACACGCTTGTATGGGACTAACCATTGTAACTGTGACCGAGGCTGTGTTGTGATCACATGAGCCCAGGAGACGGGCTGTGTGCACTACCACCATCAACCAGCATCTATAATCTCATCTGCTCACTATTCTTCAACCAGCTTTTTCAAAACTTCAGCCGTGGATCGTGGACACACTGTCAAGTTAGTACCTGCACACATGCTTTTTGTTCTGAATGGTCCATTCCTCCTTGCAAGTTAGAATGGGCTAGTTAACCATTTCGGTGAGAACAGTGCCAGGTTTTTGTTTTTTTTTTTCACTTTACTGTGTAAACCTAGAGGCCTGGTAAATAATTCTCCCTAACACCAGGAATGATGTATTGGGTTGGCCAAAAAGTTCATTTGATATTTTCCGTAAGATGGCTCTAGTAGGACTTAGTTGTCTTTAACTTCATTGGAAACCACCTGGTTAGGTTTTGACAGCTGTCATATGGGTGTGCATTTAAAAAAAATCAAAATTGGTGAGTTCTTGTGTGTAACCATTTTAATATTGGAGATGGAAGAAAATATTCAACATTTTGGCACATTATGCTTTATTATTTCAAAAAAGGTAAAAATACAACTGAAATGCAAAAAAAATGTACAGTGTACGGAGAAGGTGCTGTGACTGATCGAACGTGTCAAAAGTGGTTTGCGAAGTTCTGTGCTGGAGCTCTCTTGCTGGACAATGCACCACAGTCGGGTAGACCAGTGATTAAATGAAGACATTAATGAGAACTATCAGTGTTCTACCATACAGGAGATAGCTGACATACTCAACATATCCAAATAAATAAAGTTCTTGGTGAAAATGAAAAATGGGTCTTTTATTTTAGAGAAAGATCTAGACGGACTTTTTGGCCAATCCAATAACTTGTAAAACAATGTGTCTCAAAATCTTATGCACAGAGGAGTCACCAGAGAGACCTGATTTAGCAGTGCTGGTGTAGAACCAAGCCTTGCTTTGAGTTCAAGGTTCTACAACCAAATAACCTGAAGGGAACTTGCACATTGTGAAAATACTCTTTATAAGAGTCTGAAAATTTTTCATAAGGATAGACATGCTGAGCCCTAGTTCAATATTCTGGGAGAATGTAATTTCCAACTAGGAAATTGCTGTGGGACCTTGGGCAAGTCTTCTGTGTCCTCTGAGAAAACCTTGAACATCATTATCATTCAGGTGCCTTAGTTCCTCAATATTTGATGACCCAATGTGCGCATTCCTTTGCTGGCTGAGAGCATTTTCCTCTCGTAGGCTTAGCTCTACAATATGTTTGGCCAAACTAGCCTATAAACTGGATATAGGATATTCCAGGGTTCCTGAGTGTTTACATTTATACATCATCACTACTCTTACCAGCTGGAATGAGATGAGTCAGGTCACAAACTTAGATGTCTCATGGCTATATCAATGTTAAGTATCCAAAGGAGAGTTCTAGATTTCTGAGTCCTCCATGTGTTTTGTCACAATGGAGAGTACACATGTGAGTAAACGGGCACCTGTCAAAACCCAGAGATCATCCTTGAGCCCTCCTTTCTCAAATTCCTCTCATCCCAGCCATCAGAAAGATGCCATCTACCTGAAAAATAGAATTTTTAATCCACTTTTTAACCACCACAGTTGTTTCCATAATCACTCTCCCGATCTGCTGCAACATCTTCCCAGTTAATAGGAACTCTGCCCCTTTTCTTAACTCTTCATTCTCTTACGAAGATTTCTTCTCTCGACAAATCAGATCACATCTCTCCCATTTAAAGTCTTCAGTGCCTTCCCATTGCACATAGGAACCTAATCCCAGGTCCCAGCATGTAGGCCCAGCATGCACCACGCCCTGTACTGTCTGGCCCCTGTGAACCTCTCCAATGTCATTTCCTACCAGCACCTCCCCGCACACTGCGCCCCGGCCCCACTGGCCTTTGTCTTGTGCACAGGAGCCTCTTTCCTCCCAGAAGAATTCCACCTGCCTGGAAAGTGTGTTGAGTTCTGTACATTTCATAGTGTTTTTCTTTTCAGTGAAACTGAACTCATCCATCTTTTCTCTATGTCAATGTGATCATATTTAGCCATTTATGGTCAATGGGTCTTAATTTGGCAGTTTCTGTAGGTTCACAAGGAAATGGAGATCGGAACAAGGAAAAGAAAGCTATGGTTTCTATTCATACTGCCCTTCCTGCTTGGCTTCTTTGATTTCTGGTTCCCTACATGCTGAACAGATAGTTTTAACAGAATAGATAATAAATTAAATACCATTAGCTATAAATAGGTACATTTTAATTCAGTGTTTTCTTTAATGTAAGCTTCTGAAATTGATGCAGTTACCTATTCTCTCAAGTTCATTCTGTTTTCCATCTACTTGAGAAGAGAATGTAGGCAGGCATAGCAGTTTAAGATTTAAACAGAGAAGACATAGGTATTAACATCTATAAAGTATCTCATTAATGCCCACGGTAACCCTACAGTGGCAGTATCCTTCTTTGTACAATGAGGAAACAAAGAATCAAGGAGTCAAACTCACTAGTCCAGAACTATAGAGTTTGCATGTGTGTATTTATGTACTCATATGCATACATACATACATACATACATACAATCTCCATATATACAGACTTACATAGAGCCAATATGTAAGTGCTTCTGGATTTAACACCAGATTGGCCACGGAAGTTCCTGGCTATTTTTCATTGTATTGGCATGTTTTTCACTGGAATGCATGAAAATAATTTTTAAGGATTCCTGAGTTCTCTATGACAATTATAAATTTGGGGCTTTCCACTCTATGGCACTCTTAAAAAATTATGAGGATATTTGAGGTCACCCGGTTGACTAGTTGATGTCACTGCCTGCATCTGTGTTTATGTCTACAGTCACATAGTGCCAAGGAGACCTGTTGTCACTGTCTGGGGCTAATGCGGGAAGAACAAGGTAGACCCAATCAGTAAAGGACGCTTTTAAACCAAGTGAAAGCTGTTTGCCTGGCAAGCTCTGCTCAGACGAAGGTTGCCCAGTGATCCAAATAGATGAAAGTGTTGAAAGGATCAGAATGTCACATGGCACAAAGACTATGGCCCATGAACTTCAAAACTATTCGGTGCTGCAGCAGTCAGTCACATAGTGATATTGCAAGTGGCAGCTCGGATTTGCCAAAAATATCGCCCATGACATTAAATTCATGTTTTAATTAAATTGTATTGGTTATGCAACTTTGCTTTAATGTAATTTAAAGTATATTTGGTTTAATAGTTGCAATTCAAGCTATAAACAGAGGCATTTATATCTCATAATTAAATGTTTGCAGATACTTAAGTTCTCTTTAATAAAAACCCAATTCAACACTGGGAGCCACACACACACACACACACACATGCATACACACGCACACACAGTCATATATGCACACATATGACTATATATGGCTATACACATGACTATATATGCATATATGGCAATGTATTCATGCATAGACACACAGTCATAGGCATAGTCATATATAGTCATATGTGTGCGCGTGTGACTACATGTGTGCACACATATGTAGCCGCACATGTGTGTATAATGTGTGTAACAACATAACATAACGATAGATATATGGTGTGTATTTTTGTTTTATCTTTAAAGGGTGGATACTAGGCTATCTCAAGGATCTAAACCCTGGCATGACAGATGCCCTTTCCCAGATAACTCTGTCTTGGAGGCAGCTTCCTGTACATTTTGGATTGCCATTAGCAGCCCTTTTGCTGCTGTTGCGACAAACAAAAATGTTTCCATACGTTGCCAAGTGTCTCTTAGGGGACAAAATTACCCTGTTTTAGAATCACTGATCTATGCATTCTCAATCACAGTAACCAATGGTGACCACTGCTTATCCCATCATCCCCGTATGGGAGCCAAGTGGTTGGTGACTTGTATTTCCAGTCTCCCTTTGACATTTATTAGTTTGTGCTTTACCCGAAGGAGTTCCTCATTTTTTAAGCTATTCACTTACATATAAGAAGAGATTCATTTGATTCTTACTTTATTTTATGGGTTAAAATCATTACTAACATTTTGTATATTTATGCTCCAATGTTTTGAATAGAGCTGTAGTGAGGTAAAGATAAATGATGGCTATAAACCAGCTGCTCTTTTCTCCCCTCCTTAGTGGAGCATCTTAGCGAATTTCACAGTTGTTTTCAGGTATTAGAGTAATCCGGCAGAAGCGCCATTGTCTCAAGGGGTGGGTGCCAGTTCTGCCTCAGTGGTTCATTGAAGTAGAGCTGAAGGAGTGCAAGTCACTTTCTCCTTGGAAGCCAACAGTGTTTTATTGTTCTTAACAGTGGCGAGAATGCCAACGACTCCAAAGCTGAAGGAAAAAAAGACTCTTAATGAGTTTCAGCATTTTAATGTGCTTCAGGTTCCCAATTGTATGAATTTAAGAAGCTTAGCAATTCAGTATCTTCTGAATAATAGCATTTATTTTATACTCTAAATACTCCCAGGGAAGTCTGCATAACTTTGTAGCTGCTTTGGTGTAATAGCTTTCTTTGCTGGGCTAATTGACTTGAACAGTGAAATTGCTCCTTAAAAAAAAAAAGGCATACTGTTTTGATTAATGAGCCCAGTAATAAATCATTAATCTTTTTATCTCATGAATGGTAAGAACAGTATTCTCTTCTCCCTACCTTCATGATATATTCCTACTTTCTGCTAATACAGTGGCCACCTTTTAAGGATCTTACCAGTTTAATATGCCCACTTCCATGTCACTTAACATAATGTCCACTAAGTTTACACCTATGAGGAATTCAATGGGACAGATGCTAAACAGCAATAATTACGTTTTTATAAATATGACTTACATTTAGTTAGAGATTATCCTCTCTAAGTACCTTAGATTTATTTCTATGAATTTTAACAACAAATAATTTATGTGACTTGATAAGAATGTTAATCCTGTGTAGCAATAGCTATTTTAGTATAAATACACTCCATGCAATATTTGAGACATAATTATACTAAAAAACTTTTTGTGGGTTGCAAGAAATGCAAATTTAACAGGCTGTCCTGTATTTTGTCAGGCTGCCCAAATTTCAAGGGGCCTGGTATTTGCCACGTGGCCTTTGTTATATTATCCTGTGGGTCACCCTTTGTGCTGTGCTCTGGGTGTCATTTACTTAGAATACAATGAAAATGGCTTCCCTTGAGTGGGACTCTGTGTCCCTAATATCTTTAAAACCTCGGTGACCCGTTTGTGTGCGTACCAAAGGTAGAAGGGAGCCTCAGCAAGGCTAAGCTGTCATACTCTAGGCAGCAAATTCCACAATGGTGTGTTCTGTGTTCTGTTGGGTCAGCCAAAATGCCCATGTGGTGTTTCCATAATATAAAAGGCACGTTTATCATTTTCACCGATAACTTTGCTGATTTGGATATTTTAAGTATGTCAGCCATCTCCTGAGTGATAGAACACTGATTGTTCTCAATGAATGCCTTCATTTGATCTCTATCAACTTCCACTGGTCTACCTGACCGTGGAGCACCGTCCAGTGGGAGATCTCCAGCACGGAACTTCACGAACCACTTTTACCATGTTTGATCAGCTACGGCACTTTCTCCATACCCTGCACAGATCTTTATTGGTGTTTCAGTTGTGTTTCTACCTTTCTTCAAATAATAAAGCATAATGTGCTGAAAAGGTTGCATATTTTCTTCCATCTTCAATATTAAAATGGCTACACAAAAAATTTACCAGTTCTGATAAGTATTTTTTTAAAAAAATGCACACTAACATGACCGCTGTTACAATACAATCTTAACAAAACTGTGTCAAATCAGGTTAAAGACAACTAAGCACTGCTGGAGCCATCTAATGGAAGAAAACAAACAAACGTTTTGGACAACCCAATATATTCACATGTGTGATCAACTCAAGGTAATACACATGGAGATGTATGAAGACATATGAAATTGATTCTTCCATACCATTTTAATAGGGCAGCATAATAAAGTTATGGTTATATTCACGTCATTTTCATAATTTCAGTCATTTGAAGGAGGATCATGGTCAGTACCAAAAAGTCGTGTTGCCTGGCTGGTGTGGCTCAGTGAATTGAGTGCCCGCCTGTGGACCAAAGGGTCACTGGTTCAATTCCCAGTCTGGGGCACACACCTGGGTTGTGGGGTCAGGACCCCCCATGGGCAGGGGCGTGTGAGAGGCAACCACACTTTGATGTTTCTCTTCCTCTCTTTCTCCTTCCCTTCCCCTCTCTAAAAACAAATAAATGATATCTTTGAAAAAAGGCATGTGAAGCTTTTCATTCCAGAGTTCACAGCAGGCTGGGAAGTGAAATGTTCCTAGCCAGCCCCTTCAGAGAACTGAATTAAATTCTGAGAAAATGCAGTATGATTTGTTTACAATATTGAGTAGTTCTCTATAGTTTTGTCTCCTGTTCTCATTTTTAACTGTCAGGACCCTAAGTACAAGACCAGACATTTCTGTGGTACAGTACTATATTAGAATAAAACTATAGAGAGATCTCAATATTGTAAAATGTTAATGTAGCATTTTCTCACAGGGGACACCATCACGTCAGGGCTGATAACTGGGGACACTGAGCTCGAGTTCATGAGGTGCGTGTGGAGGGAGGAGTCAGAGAAAGCCAGGAATCCAATCTGGCCACGTGTTCCAGGACCGCAGGTAATGCAGAGTCAGCCAGGAAGACTCCAGAGGATCAGTGAATGGTTCCCTGCTCACCTGAGCTTGAGCCTGCTCGACTGACCTAGAAGTAAAGCTGATGCCAGCCTCAAAGAGCAGCACGAATGACCAGCGGGTTCAGGTTTTCCTGAGCACTGGGCATGGTTTCATAGTCAGGCCTCTGTTGAGTTTATTCTCCAGAATTAAGCCCTCCCGTTGAACTTGAGGACGTGCACTCAAATTTCCAGTGCTGTGCTTACATTAAATTTGAAATAACTAAATGCTGCCTTGAAAATATGTGTTCCTTGGGGAACTTGTTCTTACTGGTGTTTATTTTCAGAAAACTGTTCTTATTATTGCCCTGGGAGGAAAAACTGGGAGTCTCCCTTTCAGTGGAAGGAGAAGGCCGTTGGAAACACAGGGAAGCCCCCTTCACTGCTTAGCAAACAGGACAGAGGACACATTCCTTAGGCACCATGTTGGGGTGAAAGTCTACTTTTGCTATCTTCAATCCTTTACTTTTTCCTTTGCTCTTTAATGTATGACCTTGAATGTATGCTTCTGGAGCACCTGTTTTAGGAGCAGGCTGTGTACCTCTCTTTCCCTGGTCAAGGGCCGTGGCAGTGTGGCCAGGGACTGCAGAGACCTCAGTGTGAAGGTCAGAGCTGAGCCTGTGTGTTATTTGCTCATAGTATGACAGATTTGACAAAATTAACTCGTCATATCAGTTAGGGTTCTCCAGAGAAATGAAACCATTGCAGGATTTATTTATATTGATATTTATGTCTATATTTATATTATGTATATTTAGTATATGGAATCTGCTCACACAATTAAGGAGGCTGACAAGTCCCAAGATCTGCAGCGAGCAAGCTGGAGACCTAGGAGAACCGATGAATTGTTCCAGTATGAAGGCCACTATTCCGGAGACTTGGGGAAAACCACGTTCCCGTTGCATCTGAAGGCAGTAACACACCAGTGTCCCAGCTTGAAGGCCACTGGGCAGGAGAAGTGTTCTTTTAACTCAGGGGACGATCAGCCTTTTTTGTTCTATTCAGGCCTTCAACTGATTGTGTAAGGCCCACCCACATTCAGGAGGGCAATTCGCTTTACTCGGCCTACTGATTTAGATGTTAAACTTATCCAGGAATGCCCTCCCAGGCACATCCAGAGTTGGAGCATACAATTAACCATGATATACATAGATAATACTGAAGCAAATATGGCCAGAACGGCAGGCTTCTTCCAAGTTTCATTAAAGGCGCTGTAACTCCTAGAGCTGTACATCAAACATGCTGAAAACGTTGCTAGAGGGTGAGAATATTGTTTATACAAAGTTACAGTTACATTAGTTTTAACACCGCTGATGCCTTTTAGTTGTTAATGCAAGAGACTCTGACTCATTGCTTTTGTTCTCAGGGTGAGAGACAACATTTAGTTGGTTTTATTTATTTGTTTGTTTGTTTATTTATTTATTTATTTTTAGAGGGGAAGGGAAGGAGAGAGGGAGAGAGAAATATCAATGTATGGTTGCCTCTCGTGAGTCCCCTGCTGGGAACTGGCCTGCAACCCAGGCATGTGCCCTGACTAGGAATCGAACCACGATCGTGTGGTTTGCAGGCCCTCACTCAATCCACTGAGCTACACTAGCCACAGCTAGTTTTTATTATTATTAATTTGTATACTGCTACAACATTTAAAAATAGACTGCTCCATTATAAAAAGACAATTGTTCCTTCATCTGCTCATTGATTTTTCTTTCTACAGATGAAATCTAATGAATGGCAGTATTTACAGATAATCTTCCGTTACTGTAGATTGGTAGAAATAGTACTAGATCAAGTAAAAAAAATCATTATAATGTCATTTACTTACCTACTAGCCACATGACCTTGATAAACTTCTTAAGATATCAGAATCGGCTTTCTCGTTTGTACAATGGAAATAACTTTTGTCCTATCTACTGAATAGGGTTATTAAAAGAACCTGTGTGAAATAAAATAATTCTGAAACATGTTGGATACTGTACAATTCTCTGTATGTAAAATGGTGGTGTCACTTTCGTCAATCTATATGAACATGACCTTGATGTGTTTTAAAGGATTGTAGTCCCATGTTTGCTGTAGAGTTCCTTCAAGCATCTCAGGTTATTTTCTGGATCCTTTGGCACCATTGCTGAGGATAATTCATCTAAAAATAACTTTGTCCACCCACTAGTTCAAAAATGACTATGAATTGTTTACACACAATTTTGTGATTTAAAAAGGGCCTGAGAGTAAATAAAATAAAGACTAAAACTTAGAATTATAGTATGAGTATTGTATCATGATGAAAAAAATAGGAATATGGTTCCCTAAAAGAGTGTTACTTAAAGTCTGGTCCATCAAATGGTACTTGCTCACAATGAAAAAAAGCACAAAAAGTGAGAGTAAGCCTTTAAAACCTTTTATAACAATTTCACATTTATGTGATATTTAATCCAAATGTAATTTTGGTCTGTTGATTATAATAATAAGAAGTTGCAACTTGCATTTTACGTGTCTTTTTATTTTACTTTATTTTTCATTAACTTATTTTTGTTGCCTTTTACAAATATTGGCCAGTGACAGATTAAAAATCAAATGAGACCTCCGCCCAGGTAGCTTGAGAAACACTGCTCCAAAGTCTCTAATGCCAGTAACCACTTCCAGAATCTTTAATGTAGGTTTGTCAAGCAGGTGTGTTACTGGATTGTTTCGAAATCTTATTCTATTAACTACCCTTCTTGGAGTCATGCATATATATATAACAACCATAACACATATCCATAAAATGCAGATACAACCTTTGATCTAGATATGAATACTTTTTGCCCTCTATTTGTATCCATTTGCCTAGTTACCTTGAAATGTCTGAAGTTCTGAAGTTATTTCTAAGCATTAGAAAGCAAATGAGTGCTAATAAATCTTATTTTGATAGTTTCCATACACAGATACATCCAAGAAAAGTAAAGTCATTTCAGGAAAAGAAAAGTTACATATTCCTGAGTAAAATGACTTGTCTTTGTTCCCATGAACAATGGAGAGGGTGCTTTTCTGACATTTCCACCATCTTTTGACAAAACTAAGTAATGAATCAAGAAAATGCAATACAGGTGAAAATATGTTGAAACAGACCAAAATGGGGGAATTACGTATGGTGTCAATTAAATGTAATAGATGTATGAATTATAATCATATACTTCTATAAACTAATATATGCTGTAGAGTATTTGTTCAGTGACTAGGTATGAAATTCTGGCTCAGACTAGGAACTCTTTATTTTACTTTTCCATAGCTTTAACTCTGTAACTAAAACTAATTGGTGAATAAGCAAAAGTGACTGAAACAAGGGCTTCAGAGATACTTATTTCTGTCTGTCTTACTATTTCTTTGAACTACAAACAGCTGTCTACTATTCACTGGATTGTGAGAGCAAAGGCAGTTCCATGAACTGGTAAGGACAGTGGACCAGATATAAAAGGACAAAGGCTCTTTCTAGCATGTCACTAATTAGCCCGGCAACCTTGAACAAGTCCTGCCCACTTCTCTAGCTTCTGTTTTGTTCTAGCTGTTAAATCACGAGATTGGATAAGATGTCCTGTTAGGTTTATTCTGGAGCCAAACAATCATAAAAAATTTAAGTTAAAAATGTTTTTTTTTAAGTTCTTTAAGGTCACAATGATCACTTAAGAATTTTTTTCTGAAAAGTTAAGAGGAAAGTGTTCTTTGGTTCATAGTGCCAAAGAATTTTTTCAGTCACCATCCATTTATATAAACCTGTTACATAAATAAATGGGAAGTAAAAATATGAGTGCATGTATTATTTTAGAGTTCATTCTACACAGAAATTAAAATCTATTGTCAAGTCAACAAATACATTCAAGACTAATACTGCATTTCAAAGGACAGAATGTCTTAATAAAGAACACTACCCAACACCATATTCTTTCTGTGAATATAAATTAAGGGATGGCATTGTACAATGCTTTGTTGTCTCTCTAAATACAAATTAATGAGTTGGCCTTACTGTTGGAATTTGGATTCAGACTACAGCTTAGTGGGCAACCCCTTATGCACAACTCTGTGTGTTCACTGCACACCATTTTGAGAGGCTGCAATGCATTCAACACCTGGGGAATTTAGAAATTTAATCAGAACAAACTAGTGCACTGCTGCCTACAGAAAATGACCAGATCTGTACAGTGCTCTGTATAGTGTGGTTGATTGCTTATGATTATTTAGCCTGGTCAAGGACAAAGGAGTAAAAATGTTGGGGAAATTCCAGTGTATTCATGAGACTGCTACGTTTTGCATCCCACTCTGGGTTAATCCAGGAACTCCCAAGCCGTGGGATATGTATCTGCCTCTCACAGAACTTGAATTGATGTAGGTGTATAGTATCCAGAAATTGCATCATAAGAAAGTCATTTTTTTTTTTTACTTCTTTCTCCATTCTTATTCTTCCCAGGAAGAATACTCTGTCTGGTGTCAGTGTGTGTCTCACACCTTTTTAAATTAAAAACCTCATTTGTAATTAAGAGAATGTCATCCACCAGGACCAGAGTCTTCTGCAAACAAATGTCATTTACTATGATTTAATAACAGGGGTTTGTTCCCTGTTTTTACAGTAACCTATTAATTATGGTACCAACAAAAAGTTATCTTTTGAAATAAATTTATTTATGCCCAAAGACACATTGACTTTAAAAAAAAGCTTTTATGTAAAAAAATAAGAGTACCTGGCTGGCAAAATTTTCTAAAATGATAGGCAAATGATTGAAACTTGGGGAACACTGGGCTAGTGGAAAGTACACGAGTGACGATAGTACACGAGTCGCAGAAAGTACACGAGCGGCAACCACGAGTGGTCGCTAAGTCTAATTCTAGCTCTGCCACTAATTATTGGACTGACCTTGGACAAGATGATGGATCTTTCATGCTTCCATTTCCTCATTACCCAATAAATGCAATGATATTTGCCCAGCTACCTTTGAAGTGACAATGCAAAGATTGGAATGAAATGATGGGGAGTGAGATTTGACAGTTGTGTGTGCACATGGTTCGCGATTATGCATCTGAAACACTTTTTCTTTCTCTTATTTTTCTCACCATCCCAGCTAAAATAGAAAGAAAAAAAGATGATCATTTAGGAAGGGATAATGTTTTCTTTCTCCAGTTATGCCATTTATTACTGGGGTATGTGTTTGTATAGAGAGAGCGACGCCAGCTGTACATTGTCTGCATTCACACTATTACTAAAAATTAAAGCTTTGTTGTCTTTTTTCTGATTGTTTATAGGTTTGTTTCTACTGTTTTCTATAGTGATCCAAAAAAGTTTGGAAACTAAACTATGCTTAAAAAATGAACCTAATAATAGATCTCATTCATCTGAAAGCTTAATAAAAATATTATGATCTATCTGAATATTTAAAGTTGTTTAAAAAATAATGGAGTTTAGTTTTATAGCAAAAGTGTTTCTTGACCTGAAATAACATTTGGAATGTTGCTTATTATGTTTTTTCACTGTGCTTAAAACATCAAATTTTCTACAAAATATGATATCATGTCTTCACAAAAGATATTTGGCTGTAACAAACATAATGTCATTTCCTATAGACTTCATTCAGAATTTCTTTTTTCCAACTTAATCTCACATATTCTTGAAATTAATGTTGTTGGTTAAAATTATAATTAATTGATTGTGGTTAAAATATAATGGCATAGTGAAACACCTGATATATTTTGATATTAATGATTAATTATGTCAGATTAATGGCTGCTATTTTGATACATATGTACAACTAAGTTCTATTTGATTATGTGAAACAAGAACATTTGTGCACACAGAAATAATGCTAGCAATTGTTGTTTGGTTTCCTGTTCTATTAAGCAAAGCTTACTTAAGCACTAAACCTGATGAATTAGGAAATGATAGGCCTTGTGATTCATTTGCATATAAATATTCATGGATGGCCTAGGACAGCAGTTCTCACACTTGAGCACTCATCAGAATCTCCTGGAAGGATTTTCAAACCACTGGTTGCTTGGCCCACCCTCAAGGATCTGATTCAGTAGTTCTGGGTGGAGCCTAGAAATTCGCACTTCTGGCAAATTCTGCAGTGATACTGAGGTTGAGGATGCTGTTCTAGGTCCATACATTTTTCTCCCACTGGTCTGGGGCAAGGCAGTCGTATAGCAGGGCAGTGAAGCTCACGAACTTTGGCAGCACCCCCCAGATTTCAGCTTTGGCTTTGACACTGAGGAGCAGTGTCACTTGGACAAAGTAGGGATCAATTTTGTCATGTGTAAAATAGTAACAATTATATCTATTGAGAATATAGAATGAAGTAGCGCATATTAAATGTTTAAAACAATGCCTAGCCTATTATGAGCACTCCGTTACTACAACATTAGTAACTAGAGGTGATGGCAGTTAGAGTAGATGCTAGTAGGAATAGAGAAGTAGTAGTCAGTAGTAATAGAGAAGGAGGTTTGTTAGTCTTTTCTAAGGAAGGCTGGGCAGAGAGGTTGGTTTTCATTGAAACATTCTGGCAAGAAGGATGTTTGGTGAAAAGAAGCAGTGACCTTGGTGAAAGAACGTGCAAGATCATATTGGAGTGGAGTCTAGACTGCAGTTTATTCAAAATGTAGCCATGTGTGCAGTAAGTTTCTCAATATTTAGAACTTACTGCATTTGTTTGTTTCCTTCCCTTAGCAACAAGAGCAAGACCCAACCAACCTATACATCTCAAATCTCCCCATTTCTATGGATGAACAGGAACTTGAGAATATGCTGAAACCCTTTGGACATGTCATTTCCACAAGGATACTAAGAGATGCTAATGGAGTCAGCAGAGGTGTCGGTTTTGCCAGGTAAACACTTGCTTTGTATATTATTTATCTTTCCTCATTATTTCCTTTTAATTCCATTCCTTTCTAGCACTACAGCCCAAAGCAGTAGAATTTTTTCAAAATAATAGTGTGTAAGCCCTGACCGGTGTAGCTCAGTTGTTTAAGCCATTGTCTTGTGAAGCAAAATGTCACTGATTTGATTCCCAGTGAGGGTACATGCCTGAGTTGCAGGTTCAGTCCCCAGTCTGGCAGTATGTGCAGAATAAAGCCAATTGATGTTTCTCTCTCTCACATCAAAGTTTCTCTCCCTCACATCAATGTTTCTCTCCCTCCCTTCCCCTTTCTCTAAAATCAAAAATAAAAACAACATTTAAAATAAACTTTGTTTATCAAGCTGATTCTATGTATCTTTGCTTCAAGCCAAACAATCCCAATGTAATTATAAAATGTTCTTTCTAAAATATGTATATAGAAAGTTCATATGTCTGGAGTCATAATGATTTGCATATAGAGTCCCCAGGCTTCTCTATGCCTATAGGTCAACAAAATCAGATGCTGCCACTTTCTGTCAGAGATAATAAATGCCCAGCACCCCAAAACCAAAGAGCCCATGTGGGGAGCAAAGCATCCCAATGCTTTCACATTGATTTCCAAAGAAGAAGATGATAGAATTTCTCAGTCAGCAGAAGAGAGAAGAGATGAAAGATACAGAAAAACAGGAGTGGTTGGAAAGTCCCAAGGAACCCAAAAATATAAGAGGAGGTCAAGGGGCATTTGCATCTGAGAGGCCCTGGCTGTGTGCTTTTGATATTTTACGAAACGGGGGTGGGGGGGTGGAGGGGGGAAGCAGATTGAATTTTTTTCATTGTCAGAAAAGGAAGACTAGTTTTCACTTTAACTTCAAGGGAATATTTATAAAAGAGGGTCTCAGCCAGGAATGGAGTTAAAACGCTTGTACCTGCTGTGCTTTCATGAAAAACAAAGGTAAAGGAACCACTGGAAAAAAAAAAAGAAACTGCTCAACCACAAACAAGAAATGTAATAGCTGTGGTCTCCATGACATGCTAAGTGTGTGTGTCTCCAGCTGACTTCCCACAGGTGAATGGATGGAGGTGGGTGTCATGGAGAAGCTAGTGCATTGCTGACAGGTATGTGCACCTGTGATGAACCCTGCATCACTTGGCAAACCATTCCAAACCCACTTCCGTTAACCCACTTCGAAAGATGACACATTGTAATGTGAACGTTAACTGATTTCTAACTTGACTTCCTAGAGGTCATGAACCACTGTCTCCAAATTCTTTATATTCCCCACACTGTTCAACACATTGACCATTAGACACAGGCAAGATGCGTCTGATAATATTGAAGAGAAATGGGCAAAATGAAGAGAGTCTTCCTGATTTGAATCGATGCATGAGGCATTTAAGTTTGCAGAACACTATTAACCATCAACTTTCATGGTCAAGGCAGAGTTAATCATAGTGCCTGGGTGTCTGAAACTTGCCAACGTGGTCATTCTCGGAGAGCGCACAACCTGCAATTGGAAGTCTGACCAGCGCCGAAGTGCTGTGCAGTCCCATCGATGCGCATGCGCACACAGCATGCACATGCCCGTGGTTCTTCCCCTGCCTCTCACACCCCCAAACTCTCTCTTTAATCAATTAGCTTCTCCTTCATTTGTACTCCTCTGAGAAATGACCATCTTTCAAATTAACCAAACGTATTTTCTAATAAAATCTATGGTGATTTTTTTAAACAAAAAATGTTCTGTATCAATATATTAGTTTGTTAGGTTGTAGGTTGCAGTCCCTCAGCCATAAGTCACTACAACAGACTGGCTGACTTGAACAACAGAAATGTATATTCTCATAATTCTAGAGGCTAGAAGCCCAAGATCATGATATCAGTAGTTTTGGTTGCCTCCCCTTGTCTTCTAGGTGACCTAGGAGGCCCTGGGTCTTCACTTGGTCTTCCCTTTCGTTTGGGTCTTCTTCTCTTCTCAAGTCAAGATTCCATCGGGACCCACCCATCTGAACTCCTGTTAATTTAATGACCACTTTAAAGGGCCATACTTTAAACACAAACCTCCTGAGACGCTAAGGGTCAGGACTTCATCATGTGAATATGAGCAGGGTCCACAACTTAGCTTATAACATAAAGATGGGGCTCTTCATTTCCCTCATTTATATCTTCTCTGTACAAGTTGTGTTTACTTAAAAAGATTTTTCTTAAGTGCAGAGCCAAGTGATGTACACCGTAGGGGGTAAAACTCTAATCATGGTATGTGGTGCCATGAAACAGAAAAACCCATAAAGTGTTTTTTTTTTTTGAACCAGATCAGGATGGGAATTTTAAATTATTATTTTATATCTGTTCAGAATACAGCCTCTCACTCCTTCAGTGCATTTTGTGTATTGAAGCCACAAGCGATTCTATAAATATGCAAGTCTGGTCATGGCAGGAGCCTGCTGACTTCCTTTCCATATGGCGGGAGTCACTGGATTTACAGACCTCTGCCATCATTATCTCTGACATGGCTCATCTTCCTAGCCCGTCTTCCTGCTCCCGTCCTAGACATGGGCTGCCCTTCTCAACTGTGACGTGTGGCTCTTCCTCTGGTTTCTGCCTACGGGTCCCTCAGATATAAACTTAAATAGCTTTTCTTCAAAGACACCTTCACTGGCTTCAAACTTTATCCTACAAAGTTATGTTCTTTTATTATAGCTCCTGCCAAAGTTGTGTATTTTTTAAATAGCATTTACCACAATTGTGATGAATTCACTATTTAATTTCTGTCTTAACCTGCTGAATTGCACACTTCTGTAAGTCATTTTTTATTATTTTTGGATGGGTGGATAGGTGAATGGTATTGTAGATTGCATAATTACCTTTCTATGAAGTTTCTGAATGACTGAACTCTAAGCAATGATTTTTAAAATGTCAAGCTTTGAATGTGAATTATTAATAGCATTCCAATACTGAAATGTAGGTCTCTGTACTCTAATTCATTCATTTTCCAGTTTCAGAAAGTTGCGTGTGGATTGTAAACAAAATCCTAGGTTCAAATCAAGACAATGATTTTTTATTCTTAAGAAATCAAAGGAAAATCTAAAGTTGCCTGTCTTGTAAAAAGCCAGGAAACTTGACACAGGATAAGTATTTCATTCTCTGTTGTCTTAGACTTGAAATTCTAAGGAGCAGGGTCCCACTTTACCAATTTGATGGGGTAAGAAAATAATTGTGGCTATTGCACATGTAAATAGATCTGCCCAAATTCCTACTTGCTCACACAGATTTGTTCTGCATTTTCTCAAACAGTTGTGGCTGCTACTTTAACTAACTTGATCATTCACAAACTATGCACAACTTTCCTGCTTTTGAAAACTCATCTTTTTTTCCACTCAGCCTTTCTTAACAGGAGCTTACCTTCTGAACCACCAGACAGAAATGCTTTGAGTCACTACTTTCTGAATTCTTCTAGTGCATAAGCCTTGAGATAGTGGTTCTCAATGTATAGTTTCCAGGACAGCAGCATACCCTGGGAAGTTGCAGAAATGCACATTTTGGGAGCCCCACCTCAGACCTCCTGAATCAGCAATGATGGGGTTCACGTGGGGGGCAGAAATGTGTTCTAACAAGCCCTTCCGGTGTCTCTGGTGCTCCCTAAAATTTGAGAAGCGTTGTCTTAGACCGCCAGGTCCTCAGAATCATCTGGAGGGTCTGTAACAACTCAGGTTGCTGGGCCTCATTCTTAAAGATTTTCCCAGATGCAGTTGATTCTTATCTGATACCCCTTTCACACAGTCCCACTTTCTCAAAGCCTGCTCCTCATGCAGGGATCTCTGTTTCTATCCTCAGGAATAGGGACGAGGCCTCATACGTTTCCTAAAACCTACAATGGAATCTGACATATAATTGATCGCCACTAAATTTTGGATAATGAACAAATGGAATCGCTTTAAGTTTTTTGTTTTTTTGTTTGGTTTTGGCTGTAGTAATATGCAGCGAGATAGTATTTCACACACACACACACACACACACACACACAAGAAAAACAACAACTTTGAGACAGTACAGAAAACTACAGCAGCATCAGCCCAAACTATTACTGCTTCGCAAATTATGTCTTCCTCTGAAAGTGTACAGTGTCAAAGGCATTATGAAAAGAATATGCGTATTCAACTGGAAGAACAGCTAGCCTATAATTGTGCTAGTAAATTGTACATAGCTCTTGAATTTAAGATTACCTCAATTCCTGAAACCTGAATCATTTTGTTCATCAGCCTTCATTTTTAATATTACCATTGGTCACTTCTGACCACCAGATGTGGTCCTCGATTCATGTGTAAGAGATCCTCAAATTGTTTTGACTAGAGAGAAAACCCACATTATTATCTTACCCAAAAGCTATACATTAATCTTCTTTGATAAGCATCTCTTCAAAGAAGAGGTAGTATCATCATTCTGTATTTAAAACACTGAACTTCAAAGCATTGATTTGAATGCCAGTAGGGCTCACAGACAGCGCAATTACAGGCTTTTCAAAGTTCCAGGAGCACTAGATAGTGTCTGAAATTACAGACATTTTATTTTATTTTTTATGTTTTTAACTCTCTTGTAACTTAAACTGATTCTGTAAGACCCACCCCCCTCCAGGCAGCATTTTATAGCCAACTCATAAACCTCTGAAAACAGAAGTTTACGGTGGGAATGCTGACAGTCAGACGGCAGACCCGCGACTGCCGAGCCCGCGGGTGCCAGCACGCTGCCTCGCCTTCGAGGGTGAGGATCAGGGCATAAATCAGCCCGAGTCTGGAGGGACAGGACTGCGTGTTCATGTTATCCATTTCCCATTCCCAGAAACATGAGACCGTTTGTCTAACAAGAATCACATTGAAAGGGTGTTATGAGAGGCTGGTAAAGAATGACCCAAAGTGGAGAAGAAATGGGGGGTAAGCATTCACAACTAATCCAGCTTCAACATCTGGGAACATAGGACCTCTTTAAGGAACGCATTTACTGTCCCCTGGTGAGCTAAAGAGCGTGAGAGACTGCTGAGCACAGAGACCTTTGTATTCCGTAGTGTTTCCCGCCCCCTCTAGTACTTTTAATTTGATTCTCATGGAGCTTTGTTTGAATGACTTAACACAGAGGAAGCCCTGTGTCCTGCTTCTCTTGACCTAATAAGCAAGTTTTTCAAATAATTTCAGTTCTTTTCATAAAGTAAAAAATATTAATCATGGTTAACAGGCAGACAAATATCAGCCTGATTAGTAACAATCAATATAAATAGAAGATTAAGAATGTTTTTGTATTATATTTAATGGCTTTGAATATTATTAAAACTTGATTGATCTGCCTTTTACTGCCCAAGCTTTTGCTCCCTATAATGAGAACTCTGATTTAGAATAAATATAATGAAAATATAAATATTTACAAAATTATAGAGCAAATGCCCCAACTTCTTTTTTAGGCAAATATGTGCTCCTTTAAAATGACCATATAATAATCTATCAAACTTTGTTTTTGCTTTTGGAACATGTTTTGATCATATCTACATCGAGTTCATATTTGTGTTAACAATCCCTCGCTATTTGGGGAACTCTTTGGGCATCACTATCTCACATACATGGGACCAGACAAGCAAATGTGAGCAAAGGAAAAGTCTAAAATGTAACTTTAGTGGTTAGTTATATATGCAAACTACAGCTGTGTTTGCCCAGAAACAGGTTACAATTGTGTTTGCTGAGGCTGAAGAAAGTGAGGGCTGCCGTTCCGTTTGGTGACCTCAAGTCCCCTCCCAACTGCCCACAGGTGTGAGCCGCCGTAGGGTCCAGTCCTGGTCCACCCTCCAGTGTCTGCATCTTTGTTTTATGTGTCACTTTGTTTACCTTCATCTACTTCTTCTCATTGCCTCTTCGTGTACCTTTCCTTTACCATCACAAGGTCACGATCATGGGTACCGAGAACAGAACCTTCTGTTTTCATTATCATGTTTTCAGAGCCTTGGTTTTAAAAACCCAAACCCAGAAGCCAAGCAAATGAATGAAATTGCATCCAATAATCCACTATTCTGAAATCTCCTAGGCTCGATTCTTCCTCTAGACATAACTTTATACAAATTTAAAGAAGAGAAAACATATGCTTTATTGTTTTATAATTACAAAATTGAAATGACCAGATTCCTAAAACTGCCTCTGTGGAATGGGGGGAACGTTCTGAATATGATTTACCCATGGAAAACTGAAATGGGGGAACCCTGTTACCTCTGGATTGGAAACGGTGGCCATTCAGCGTGCTCAGGTCCTGGAAAATCTCTTTACCTGCTGTAAGCACAAACCAGGACAGGGACTCTTGGGCCATTCAAAGGCTATGTGCGTTTCAGAATGGCTGTCTGCTTCCAGCCAATAAAGAGGACAGACTTGAACATACCATTTGGGCTACAAGTGTGAGTCTCTTTTATTTAGTGTCTTTTCTGCATCCTCAGTTCTCTGTGAGTTGAATCAACCCATCTATTTTCTATATCTGTGTGGTTATGGACAAGGGTTTGTGAGTCAGAAATAACCTGGGTGCCTCTGATCTGCGAGTTTGTACTAGTTACTTAATCTCTCTGAGCCTCCTTTCTTGATATATAAAAATGTATTCATTCATTTATTTATTCAGTTCATTTAGTAAATATGTCTTTATCACCACTAGCATACCAGTAATAACTCTAGATGCAATAAATTTAGAGGTATACACAAAAGATAAATATCTCCTTTCAGGGATGGATATGGTAGTGCATTGAGGAGACAAATAAAGCGTGCAACCAAACGAATAATAAAAAAGCAAATAACTAAAGTGTCATAAAAACAGAATGAAACATAGAGGTGCAATAGAGAATATGGCAGAAGGAGAGGCTGGAGGCTGGAGGGACAGGTAAGCCCCCTGAGAAGGGAGCATTCAAACTGAGATGCAAATAATAACAATAAACCACCCAGGAGTGTCTCTTGGTGTAGTTGAGGACTGAAGAGAGCGTGCCTGGCAAAGGAAAAAGTGAAGAGTAGATCTATGGTAAGGCCAAGTTCACATATTTGGGAAATGCAGGAAAGACAAAGTTGTCCTGTCATACAGGAAAGAAAAGAAGTAAAATCAAAGATAATATCTAGGAGTGGCGTGCCATCGCAGCTGATACTGACTGAGAAAGGGACTGACTACAAGTGATAATGTATCCAATGCTGTTAATGGCAGGGTTTCTCTAAACCTAAGCATACTATGCTCAGTAATGTTTTTCCTTATCTCAACTTAAATTTTTTAAATTTATTTTTTTCTAATTCTGTACCCAAATTCCTTTTGAAAGCATGTCTCTATGGTTAAAAGTCAAATCTAGTTTATGCTGTATCTAGACAAGGGTATCAGTCAGAGGTCGGCAGTAATCTAAGTGAAAGAAGCAGTCCCTTGACTGAGTATAAGGAAACTTTTTTACCACCCTTACATTCTTCTTGAAACACACGGCCTCTGGGATAATGCTGTTGCTTGGTTAATGATGGTTTTAAAGTGTAACCATCAGAGTGTGGGCTGGAAACGGAATTGTGCCACAAATGATTCAACTGGAGAGACTAGACTAATAGAGTATTTAGAGAAGCATGGGCAGAGTTAAGGGACCTGACAAAGGAATATTAAGCTACCCAGAGCTGAGCAACAGGAGGACGCTTTTACCACCCTGAGGGCTAAAGGCAAAAGAAGGAGTGTCCCAGAGCCCAGTGAGACCCAGACCCTTGGAGGAGGGGCTGCCTGGATGGGCTGCAGACAGACAGGGATACACCCCCTGCCAGAGACACAAGTGACAAGGCAGAGGGGGAATGGGGAAGAAAGGGTCATACTTTTCTCTACACCCACTATATCACCAGTAGCTAAACCCAATGAAATGCTATCATATAAGGGAGCCAAGATGATATGATCCATAGAAGGGTCACTTCTTGAGGACATAGGACAAAGCAGAGAAGACATAGAGATAACAAACAGGAAACACAAGTACCTATGGATAATAACTGTTTGTCTCTGGACTCCATCATAAAAAAACCCCACAAAAAAATGGAAAAAAAATAGGGCAAGTTCAGCAATAACTAACATCTACTTCTTTGCCTTAAGACTGACAATTGATACAGATTGGTAGGAATGATGGCAAACTGACTGTTTAAAGAAAACAACTGGTCAACTCTAGGCCATGGTTACTGTGATGTCTTCATTCTGGTACCAAATATGTGTCAGTTTTTACAGTAGTTCTCCAATTCTCCGACAATAACTGGGAGTCCAGTGATTCAATTCAATTCTGACACTACCTGGAGTTATCATCCAACTCCAGATTTAAGGGCTCAGTTTCACAAGACTGTACCTAGGCTATCCACACTTCTACTGGGCCAACTACAAATTCAGGGATTCCCATGACCCCCCTCAGGTCTGATAATTCACTGGAGCAACCAAGAGAACTCACAAAAACACTTTACTTATGTATACCAGTATATTATGAAGGATACAGCTCAGCCAAAATAGGTTCATAGCACAAGGAAGGTGTAAGGATGGCTAAGAGCTTCCCTGCCTTCTTTAGGTGTACCGCCCTTTCAGTCCATCAATGTCTGAAGCAACCCAGACGCTCCTGAAACCGGTCACTGGGTGGTTTTTATGGAGATTTTGTTGTATAAGCTTGATTGATTGAATTAGTGGCCATTAGTGATAGAGGTCTATCTCTAGCCCCTCTGCAAACCCTCCAGAGATTGGAGCGTTGGGTTGAAAGCTCCCACCCTCTGATTACTCAGTCTTTCTGGTGACTAGCCTCATTCTGAAGCCATCTAGGGGTCCCAACTTAAGTCATCTAGTTAACATCAGCTCAAATATGGTCAAAAGGGGCTCATTACGAATAACAAAAAACATGCCCATTACTCAGGAAATTCCAAAGGTTTTAAGAGTTCTGTGCCAGGGACCAGGACAAAAACCAAATTTATTTTTATTATACCATACTTGCCATACCAAAAACATGGCTCAAATAATCTAATTTTTAATAGCAATCAGACATTCAAATTTTTATGTGGAGTCCCCCAACTTTAAATTTTGACAGTTATTTCAAATTTTCCAAAAACTCTTTGCAGTCCAAACAAAACATCCCTAAAAGCTGGATTTAGCCCACAGTTTCCAGTTTGGGACACCTGACATAGAACTCCAGTCTAGTGGTTCTCAGCCATGGCTGCTCACTGGAATCACCTGGGTAGCTTTGAAAACTATGTGCCTAGACTTCATGCCAAAGCAATTAAGTCAGAATCTCCTGGGTGAAGGCCCAGACATTGGTATTTTTAAAAATAGTTTCCTGATAATTTTAATGTACAGACATTTTTAAATACGCCTTATATTTTGGGAGAACTTTGGTTTTACAGAAAAAGTACAAAGATAATAAGAGTTCTCATATACCTCACACCGAGTTCCACTTTTTGTTAACACTTTGCATTACCGTGGAATATTTATCAGAAAAAGAAACTGACATTGGTATATTGCTATTAACTGAACGCCAGACTTTATTTGGATTTCACCAATCCTTTTATTGATATTCTCTTCCTGTTGCCGGAGCCAATCCAAGATACCATTTTGCATTTTGTCATTTTGTTTCATTAGTCTGCTCTGGTCTGTGACAAATTCTTCAAAGTTTAAACATTTTTCTGAGTAGTACTAGCCAGGTATTCTGGAGAAGGACTCCACATCTGGGTTTGTCTGATTTTTTCTCAGGATAGGATCCACAGTATGTACATGTTTTTGCCGTGAACACCAGACAGGTGGCCATGCCCTCCAGGCATGTCATATCAGGATGTACCTCCATTTGGGGGGACGACTGCTCTACTCGGTAGTGGCTGGGTAGAAGGGAACTACCAGGATGCATCCACCTTCAACTTTGGAAATCAGGAGGGATGGCGTGAGACCACAATGGAGCTCCATCTCTTCCAAAGAAGCCACCTGCATTCAAAGTCAGGAGGCAAATATTCTATTCCGGGCTCACCCACTAACTGGTCTTTGAGGAAGCCAAGCCCAGTCTCCTGGCATTAGTTTCTTCATCTGAAGAAGCTGATATCGGAGGCTCTTTCTAATCCTGAATGTTTGTGATTCCCAAACCTGGGAGTGAATTTGCATTAGTCCAATATCGTCCGAAGTTCTGTTTCCTAAGAGGAATGTGTTGTAATGCTGAGCGAGACCCTCACCAACTATCTGGCTTTCTGCAAAGGGAGGTGGCAGGGAGACCCCTCTGGAGCGTTTGTGACACTTGGATCCTAAAACGTATTGCAAAAACTCAGGAGGAAATTCAGCTCATCCTCTCATCTTCATTCCAGGGACTCACTGTTATTCCTTCTGTTGCAGTGGGTTCAGAAGTAAATGACGTAATTTATTTTTGAAATGTCAGAGATGCACATTTTGGTACTCTAAAAAATCTTTTAATGTTGACCCTTTGCGTAAATCTTACCGGAAATGAGGGATGGCTGCCTTGCGGTGTGGGAGGTTTCTAAGTTGCCAATCGTTTGTGCAGAGCCTGTGATTGCAAAACCACAAAAATTTCACAATAGTGGAAACCTCTCATTAACCATAATAAATTACAGGGTGGATTGAAAAAAAAATACATGGTTAATAATGCTTATTTGCTTTAAAACCATGCACTGAGAGGTTCTCTTTGGAGCGAGATAGGTGAAGGGCTGCAAATGGTTTTTGCAAAACACTTTTCACCTCTGTGAGTAAAGTCTGACCTAGAACATTCTAGTCATATTGGATCAGGCTCTCATCTGATGTCATTTGCCTGTGGGAATTGTATTGGCTGTGAAACCAGCTCCTCTTCCTGGTTGTTGGGAAAAAAGTTTAAAAAAAATCAAAATTCCATGGTGCATGTTGAATAATGGAAGCCAGGTTCCTAGGCACCGGGACAAGAAAGAATGTCAAAAGGGACCTTTAATGTGTGTTTATATTTAAACATCAGACCTAACAGAAAACCCTCAAGCTTTACACAATGATTAGAGCCTTGTAAGAACCTAATTAATGTATCATCCGGTGAATGGTTGGCCTGGCATGCAAGCTGTTCTGAGGGACGCGAGGGGGTTCAGGTCCCCGCGAGGAAGAATGGGCTCAGTTGTAGTGATTCCGTGGCCCATCTGAAAGGGACGTGTAAAGGCAGCTTTGTCTGGCTTGCTGCCTTTTCAGACCCACTTGATAAAGCTAGTGTCAGTTTCAACTGAAGCGTGTGCCAGATTGCAGATAGCTTGAGCTAGCATTTCAAAGCAGTTAATTGTGAAACTTGAGAAGAAAATGGGCACATTCTTCCGAGGTAGCTATTCAAATACGGTCTCTTTCACTCCACCCGCCCCCGCCCCAACCAGAGCTCCGTGGGTCTCACTTTTGTTCTGTTCCCACATAAAATGCACCAAGAACACCGAGACTTTCCCCTTGGCAGCTCCTATATTGCCGTCTTTGCTGGGACAGTTTTGCCTTGTTAAAATGTGCCCTGTGTATTAAAATGAAATTGTCACTGCTGGGTGGTGCGGCATAACGCGGTTTGACACTAAGCGCCGGCAGCTATAGAAAACAGACTTTTATTGCATTTATTCCTTCAAAGACGAGAGTCTCTCAAGGCTCACTGTAGACACTCACTTAGTTAAATCTGAATGAAGCTAAAGTGAGCAATCTACGCGGCTGCTTATCATTGTATTTGTAGAAACAGCCCCATTCGGCTTGATACGGCGGAAAAACAGTGTTAAGAAAAGATGATCATATATAGAATCCCAAAGGGAAGACTTGAGCCTTTCCAACCAGAACAAAATTATTTTATGATCTGCCAGTGTGTTGGCCACCTGATGTTCTTCTTTAGCTTTCTCTGGATTCCCTGAAACACACATAGAATTGACCAGTACATACACACTCAGAGACACACACACTGCCCCCACCCAGTGTAGTCTTCATTTAGAATTCCGTGTCATTTTCAAGGCAACGAAAAAGGATTTGATTGGTAGGACTCTCACAAGCAAGTTTTAGATTCTGAGCTGCCTTCTAACCGGAGGAGTACCCAGAGAGAGCATGAACAGGGGGACTCTGGGGCATAAGCTATTCATTCTGTAGCTCTCTTGGAATAAAAATTCCATAAAGTAACATCTGTAGTAATTAAAGGCTTACATTTCCTCTCCCATTCATGTCTCTGCTAGGAGGGAAGGTTATTTTCCCTAAGAGACAAGGGATAGTAAATCATGCAGAAAGAGAGAAAGAACAGAATTAGAATTCTTTTTTCCCCTAGAAATAAGAGTTCTACTTAAAAAAAAATAAAATAAAATTTGGAAGACTCACTATAAAAGATTCCACCAGAAAGAAAACTTACAGAAGTTGAGAAAATTGTACTTAGCTACTCCTAAAGATTTATCCTGTGTTTCTAATCCAAATATCTTCTGATTTGGGAGAAATTGTGAATAAACTGTGAACGAAATACTATCTTTGTTTTATATTTTTGTATTTTAAAATTGCATGTTATTATCCTTAAAGAGTTTCTTTATTTCAATTTGGACAAAAAAATTCATTCTTCAGATATCTTTCAAAATAACACTAATATGGTTCCATCAAGCCATCAGATGAATGAATTTATGTTAAATCAGTTCCCTGTGCTTTTTTGTAGCAGGAAAAGCTATGTAATTTTGGAGACCCAGTAAGGTACAGAAATGAGTGACCCCTTGTTGGCAAATTATTAGGAATTTTAAGAGGTTGTCAATGGAGTTTTAAACCAAGTGCAGGCTTGTTCTAAGGGTGCTGCTCTGTGGTTCTGCCCGGGGATAGTGCCCATGGAGCCCGTCCTGACTGATACAGGAAGAGATTTGCCATGTGCACAAATGCAGAAAATCTCTGTCCATCCCGCGCCTCACAGGAATAGATGGACACCAGAAAAGGCACTGTAAAAAGTTTTAGTGAAAATAATTATAGCGCCATAAATGGAATGTGCTCCTGACACCAACTTCAGATGTTTTACCCTGATCACTTAGATGGCCGTGTCTGCATTCTCAACTCTTCTTCAAGAGTTTCCCCAAGTGAATCTTCCCCTCCAGCCGCAGTCATCTGCTCATCCTGCCATCTCTGGAGGGACATAGGCCCTTTCTGCTGCTGGGCTCCGGCCCCCACCCTAATCACTGCATGGAGGGCCCTCTGGCCTTCAGTTTCCTCTTCTCTGTGTTCCTCTGACTTCTGGAATTCCTCTCGCATTTCAATTCCTAGAGCTGTAATGAGTGTAAAACTTATTTGGCATTTGTTTACACATCTTTTTCTTACCTTGTAACCCCTCCCTGTAACATGGTTGTATAATATGATCTTGAAAATGTCCCTTAGATTTCGATGTAGGAAAGTTTCACAAATTGTGTCAAAGGGCCCCATTCCAGGCAAACTCACAGTAATGACACAGCAGAAAATGTAAATTATACTCTGCCTTTTAGACAGATTTTGCACATTTCATAGATATTTTTCATATATATATGTGTGTTCTATTTTTTTAATTTTGTCTCTAATGTGCTATTAATTAAGTGTGGGACTGAACTTCCTTTAATCAGAACAAACACTTTAATTTTTATCTTTCCCATCCAATTTTATAAAATAATAAAGCTCAGATATAGTTAATTATTTTAAAAATGTCGCTGCTTCTACTCTACTTAGGATATGGTGATACTGCCAATATTGAAGCTATGATTGTATAGCTCAAAATGTTCATTCATTAGCTTCTGTGTGAGGTGACAAAATCTGGCCTGAGAAACCCAGTTTAGGAACACTGATATCTAGTATAAACTAAGAGAGGATTGTCCAAAATCCAAAATTAAGAAAGTCCAGGACCTGCGGTTGGTGTACATTCATTCTCCTCTCACATTTGAAACTCCAAGTAATTCTCTCTTGTATCTTTCATCCAGTGGGTTTTTAATGAAAGCGTCATGGTACTGGCGACAGCACTCAAATCATCATTTGAGCTGAAATCGGTTAAAATACAGCACGTCTCATCCACTTGTTCAGTGAGGTCCCTCAGCAGTCTGGTTTAGTAGTTAAGATATGCTTTGGTATTAGATGGCCTTCAGCTGAAGCCCGGACACTGCTCCTCATTGGCGAGGTGGTTCATCTCTCTCAGCCTCAGCACCCTCACCAGATATGAAAAGCAGTAACAAAGACCCATACCGTTCAGGTTTGCTAATTCAGACACTTAACAGGTATTTATGGAGCACTTTCAATTGCCACACGTGGTCGTGTAGATTGCACAAGATTATGCCTCAGTATTGCCTCTGAGTGAGGACTCGGCACAGGGCCATCCGCAGAAGCAACGTTCAGTACAGTCACACTCCGGGCAGTTATGGTCATGCAGGCTAGGCCTGATGGTCATGGTTGACAATTCCAGTAAAATTCTCAAGTCAAGCTTTTCCATGGCTTTTCTGTCCCCCCCACCTTTTCTTTAATTTTCCTGACTGTGCATACGTTTGTGAAAAGTATATGATCCCCTGTTTATTTCTATTTCCAGAATGGAGTCTACTGAAAAATGTGAAGTGGTAATTCAACATTTTAATGGAAAATATCTGAAAACACCACCTGGCATCCCAGGTAAGACCAACCATTAAGCGGTCACCCCAGAGAGTCCAGGCTCATTGCAATAACTACAGTGAGTGCGTGGTGGGGCCCTTGGTGGGGTCCTGGGAGGGGAACATTTGCATTTATAAATGTACAACTTTTAGTACTATGTAGCAACTCATCTTTGTCAAAACTACCAAAAGCTTTTTGGTGATTCCTCTTCTGCCTTTCCGTTGAATCTCTGCGGCTCATTCCCTCAAGTGAACTAGAGGAAATCACAGCAAAGAAGAGCTAGAGCTGCACTTGAACTAAGGAAGTTTCTGACTCCCGTCCTTAATATTGGGTTCTTGATTTCTAATTTACAAAGTATCTGAACAGTGGTATGCACCGAGGGTCCATGGATGGATTCCAGTGTCCAAACATCTCCTACTGGTCCATGACGAGAAGAGTACAGAAAGGGGGAGGAAGCATTTAGAAACTTGGATAGCAATTTGACATTGTCATAAAATCTGAGTGCCTAAGTTCATATTTTACAAAAATATCAGTGTCTGACATATTGAAAAAAATTATTGAAATTGTCCATTCATCAGAGAGAATTTGAGGAGTACCCGTCTAGACTTTTCCGGGGCATTACACATTTCCCAAACCAAAATTCTTTCTTTGTTAACTTTTAGTTCAGTTACAACTGCCCCCACCCCACCTTGCTGTCCCCTGCCCTGCCACCCTGGCCCCCACTCCCACACTTAGTCCTCACCCCATTGTCTGTGCCCGAGCATCCTCTATTCATGTTCCTTGACTTGCTCCTTCCCCTCCTTTCCCCCATATCTCCCTCCCACTCCCCTCTGGTCACTGTCAGTTTGTTCTTTATTCCCAGGTCTCTGGTTCTATCCAAAGCAAAATGCTTAATTATACACATCATAAGATGATATACTTTGTGCTATTAAGAACTACACTAAAAGAAGAATTGCACTCAAAATAAAAAATTAAATATACCACTTGTGTCAAAGCTTAAGCTAGAAATGCCTGACTTAACTTGATATTAATCTAGTAGTAGGATGTATGGAAAGTATTTAATATTAGGTGAGTAAATTTAATAATATATCTTACTCATACATAAAAACATTAAAGATTGAAAAAAGAATGGTGCTAAAAAAGAATTACAGTGAGTAGGTAAAGAACTATCTGACTAATGTATGTTGGTTTATTCATTTCTTTTTTATTTTTGGTGATTCTCAGGGGAAAGAATAATGTAACTTTTTCAGCTCAGCTGGATAATATTTTTCTTTTGGTCCTTTTCAACTGGATATCCATAGTCTTTGCTATGTAATGTGTGTACTATTTAAAATTCATGGTTAAAGTGTTCGGGGATTGAACATTTCAACTCCTTAAAACATACTGAGGTTTATACAAGAGGGATTTTGAACAGAAAGAAATATTTTTCTGAAGGGTTTAGGGTTCTTTTATGAATTGATTGGTTTGGGGGACATGTCAGGACAGAAGAAGAGTCCTTCAGACTGAGAGTTGGGTGAGCTGGAAAATCCGCAGTAGCATCTCTGGTTATCAGAGGGTCACCACACAGTAAAGCCTGTGCCTCGATTTGGTTAGTGCCTAGATTTGGTTAGCTTCCATGCATAACGTTCCTTTGAGAATTGACTGCATTTCGATCCTGTTGGAGACATATGGTGTTGTTAGGAAAAGAGTTAGCAATTTACATCTCAGCATGAAAGCTGTCCTTGCATTTTAGGAGACATGCTTTTCATTTTTATTTTATTTTAGCAGAAAAAGCACTTTAAGACACTGTGCTCAGACCCATCATTGAAGAAAGGAGTTGCATTGATAGAGGAATGTCCCCACATTTATCTCATTTTACCCAGCAGATGCTTATCTATAGGGAAGGCATTCAGGTTAAGTGTGCATTAGATGGCTATATAAAAAATTAAGAAGGAGCAGATTATATAGAAACTATTGTTTATTCAAGTTTTAATACAGGTCTCAGTTTTTTAGGTTCCTTCCTTTTCAGAAAAAGACATTGAAATACTTCTCTACTCGACTGATTTGAAACTGTTTTCTTTGCTTTCCTCATTAAACGTATAGCTGACAAAAGCAACTCAATGCTCAAGACAAAGAGAGTCATTAAAAACCCCCAAATACCTGGGCGTTCTTCCTGAATATGCAGGCTCTGATAGCAGCCTATCTAATAGCATAGCTACACCCAATGGAAACATTGTGAATAGCAAGAACTTAGTTATGAGTTTCTCACTCCCTTTTATCTCATGGGAACATGAGAGCCAAAATAATTGTTCTCAGTGATAAAACTCCTCTAAGAGATATACCTTTATGCTTCTGATTTTTATACTCAACAATAATAGAATTAAACATACAATCTTAATCACAGTTGGTACTTGAATATGCTTATTTATGCACTGAAAGTTAAACAGAGTTTAGTAAATGTTTATGGAAGATATTTAATTTTTGATATTTAAATTTGATGTGCAACAAAACAGGACATAATACAAGATGTCAGTATTTTGGAAGATATAGTAGTAAAGTGCCCTCATTGGGTATATTCAGTAAGTTAAGGCAACAGGTATAATAAAATCTAGGTGTATACTGTTTGCCTTTATTTGTTCCCATGTGTTATTTGTTGTAGGTAGTTGAAATCTTATATGAGCAGAAACTATGCTGATCCAGTTATCTAGTCCATCTGGAAGACAGAGTGGAGGTCACTATGTGTTCTGAAATCAGAGTGGAAGCCGCTGCTTTGATATTTTTTTAAGTGACCAATTTCCTAACGTTTTCAGTACTAATACAGCTTTAGAGACACTGTCCTTGCTTCTGGGTACACTCATGAAAGCCGATTATAATTGATCCGATCTACCTGCAACTACGATAGAATTCAAACAGCTATTTTAAAAATCTCAGTTTTCCAAGATGTGGCATCTCCAAATTCAGAACATTCTCAAAATGTGGCATCTCCAAATTCAGAACTTTGTGATTTTATGAAACTCACATTTATAGTTTCAATATAATGATTTAAAGTTGTGTGACTGAGGGACCCACAAGGGCCCAGTAATGGCCTGAGGTTCTCAGACTCCAGAAAAGCTGTTGAAAAGACTGCATGTTAAGTCAATCGTCTTCTCATACTAGAGCCGTGCTTTTACCCTTCTTTAAAACAGTAGAGGACAATCGGTATGGAACTTGGGTTCTTTACTGCTCTCTTCAGGGATGACTTGGGGAAGTGTGCACAAGGCATTGGAAAAACATACTGCCATTTGGGCCCCTGTCACTTTTGACAACGATTCCTCTTAAAGGAGAGGCAAAGTTATGTTTTTTTCCTCTGAGAAGACCATCTAGTTTCCCAGTCCCTTACTGCGTCATTTCTATGAAAGAATAAGAAAGAGAAATTCACTTCAACCCCCAATTTTGACATTGGCCTAAATTTCAAATTCTAAAAACATCATAGTTAAGGATATTTGCAAGGATAGGTAACATGAACCATATTTATGTTGCTTCCTCCATTATAATTTGCATTGTTCTAGGAATAATTTACTCACTCATTAAATAGATATCATGATGGTGTTTAGCTTTCATTCCTGACAGAATATGTGACTTGAAAGAAAACTCTGTAGGTCCTTCTTTTAACTCATGCTTTCTTTCTCTGGGCTCCTCCTATTTGCTCATAAAAGATCTAATTGTAATGAGCACATCGTGAATCATTAATGCCTGTTAGAGCCTCCCAGAACGAGCTCTGTTCACTTTGACTTAAAATGTTATCTCAGATTTTGGTTACCTCCATCAATGAAGCTAAATATACCTGCCAAAAATGAAACTATTTGAACTCTGCTATATATAGTACAGGGAATTAACAAAGATCAGGTGGCTGTGTGGCTGTGGGGGCGACTTTCCTCGCAAGTCCCCCCGTGTGCCACGGATGAGAGTAAACATGACTGAGACATGATGTGATCTGCTTGGGGAGGAGAGGTGGCCAGTTTCTCAGGGGAAAAAGGCATTGAGCCCCTTCCTCCAAGGTCTTTTATTGGGTTGTACTACACAGGAATACAGGGCGGCAAGGATCAAACAGTAGATAACATTTCAAAGAAATCTGAGGGCTTAGTCCGAGTCAGAGTCTGTCAGGAAGAGTTTTAGAGTTTCCTGCTCCAGCCCTTAACATTTGAATGAAAGCACTCTGAGCAGAGCAGATTTCACAGGTTTATCAGGGAGTCTTTGTGATGCCAGATTTTTCCCTGGGCATGCTCTAGCAAGGCAAGGAGCTGCACCTCTCCCCATCGGGTATTCAGGTTTAAGGGGATTAGAGCCAGGAAGCGCTTCTCCCAGAGGGCATGGGGACTCAGGCTTTGTCAAAGCTGGGGGGGGGCGGGGCGAGAGTCCTTCCATCATGGCCTCCCAAGTGGTCATGTCTGGCCTAGGTTGCCCCTCGCTGTGAGGGGTCTTACCCATCATTGACTTCCGACCAAATTTTGGGGACAGGAAGAAGAAACTGAGGCAGCGTTTGCTACCAGAGACAAGTTTATCTCCTTCGGCTCCCATTCCAAAGGTCATCATTAGCCCTCAGCCACAAGAAGTCGAATTACAATTCCTGAAACCAGGCAGAGTGGTTCACAGCATGTGGCTACTAGCCGGTGGCAGATAGATGGCACTGTGTGTATTAAAGAGCGTCAGTCATTCGGCCATCCTCAAAAAACAGATCATCCAGCACTTTCTCCCTTCCCTAGAGGGGAAGGAAAACGCGGTGTTCCATAAATGCTGCATGTCTGACATATCGATCTTGATGTTTTCTGGACAAAAGGAAGGATCATTAGTTGCTTGCCTGCCTAGCCCCCTACATTCCCTTGTCCCATAATGAATTGCTTGGCAATGTTGTGCAGCCTGAACGTCTTCCATTTTCAAACTAAAAGCAAAGGGTAAGCTCTCAGACACTGCAGGGATCTGTAGGGCATGGACTTGAAAGGCTCACTCTGGAAGAGTCCCCAGAGCAGAGTGATGCACCATGAGGAAGAGGCTTCCACAGGTGAGGACATGTATTGATGAATAGAACGTGCAGGCTGGTTTGTAGAAAAATAAATCACACTTTGCTCTCAAACTAGACTTTTGCCTATAAGCACATATTCCGATTTGTGGAGCAATCTTTCCAGAAGAAAATGGAGTAACTCCCTTTCAGTATGATTTCATTATTCTTCAGGTAATTATTTCTAATCCCAAATGAACTCCAAGAATTAGGGAAGGGTGCGAGAAAGCTCAGCACATTTGGGGATCTTTTACATTTTACCAAATCCTGTGATAAACAGGAATTTAGACAAGTAATAAGTGCCAGATGAATCCTATTTTTCTAATAAATAATATAAAACGGTGTGCCTTTTTGGTGCTTTGACATAATTTTACTATTGCTTGTTTATGTAATTATAAAATGTATATGATTGTGGATATGTATGTCCAGATCATGGGAGTACATGAGGAAAAATATTTAAAATCAGATAATTTTTAAAGAAAATGTCACCTAGAGTAAAATGTCAACAGTGTACTTAAATAAAATTTATGTTAAGAGACATGGTTTAAAATTCTGAATATTTGAGCAATAGATACATAAATTGGCCCTCCGTCAATGGGAGGTGGGAGTCAATGCATAAGACTGGGCCCCTTGCCCTTCGAAGGAATAATTCTGAGTTACTTTCTACAGGGCTCCTTAGGGCGTTGCCAGGAGTGGTAACAAGTTCAATGAGACATTTTTTATTGGTTTCCTGTTCTTCCCCACCTTTCTTTTCTTTTTCTACATGTCTCTTCCTGACATCAGCTCCCAATGAAACTACCTTATACCAGGCTCTGATTGGGGGGAACTCAAATTAAGGCAGGTGCTCCAGGAATGGTGGTGGGAGAGTACCCTTTGATTTATAACTTTCGTCTTAAAAAGGGAGCTAGACCAGCTGAAAATGGTGAAATGAATGTCATGGACTGAATCTATTCTTTTCATGATTTTTACAGTGGCATTTATGAGCCACATATTGGAGCTGATAAAGGCAAATATTAGCGGTTGTAGGCAGATGGTAGACAGGGTTTAGGTTTAGCAAGAGAAGTATGGAAGAAGATGAGGGGCAGTGACATGGCTGACAGCGGTGGGTAGGAGAAGAAAATGGCCATGGAATTAGGAGCTAGGAAATAGTCACAATGCCAGCAAAGGGAAGGTGAGGTGTGGGCATAGAAAATGAAGTCACGGAGGAAGGGAAGGGTGAGGTTTGGGGTTTAGATAAAGGGAGAGTGGTCAACATCACCATGAGCTCCGGATGACAATGCCTGTAGTTGGCTGAAGTGAAGTGGAGATGATCTGTTGAAAAACTGGAGGCTTCTGCCCTGACCGGTGTAGCTCAGTGGATTGAGCGCAGGCTGCGAACCAGAGGATCGTGGTTTGATTCCCAGTCAGGGCACATGCCTGGGTTGCAGGCCGGTTGCAGGCCAGTTCCCGGCAGGGGCCAGTTCCCAGCAGGGGATGCACCAAAAGCAACCATGCATTGACGTTTCTCTTTCTCTCTCCTTCCCTTCCCCTCTAAAGATAAATAAATAAATATTTTTTAAAAAAGAAAAGAAAAGCTGGAGGCTTCTGATGAGAAGGTTTTTCAATACTGTCTCCTTCCTTGCTTAATCTCACACTTCCCTTGTTTTCATCTAAAGTTCTAATCTTCATAGGAGCAGGTTAGGGAGTGTGAACAGGCTGAAGTAAATTTTTGTTTATTTATTTGAGTCTGAGTCAATGAAGCAGGGCTTTTTTTTCCTTCTTTTTTGTCACTTCAAGGGCTATTGCTTAGCTCAGTGTAAATTCTCATAAATATTCTTTGGACTTGATGCACAACTCCGTGAATTGACCAAGCTTCATATTTCTATTTGCTTTTAATGAAATTCCTGAGGGTGTGTGGGAGATACACATCTCCTGTAAACAAGCATTGGCACCCTCGGAGATGAAGTCTTCATATCTTCTTCTAACTTCTGAAAAAAATTTATTTGTATATCTAAGTATATGGAAACAGAAGGAGCTGAATACTCACAAGAAAAAGAAATCATTTGATCGAGAAAGATTCTAGCTACTTGTTAAATGCCTCATTTTTTTCAGGTGTGTTTTCACGGGGTGATCCTGGCAGTCTGATTTTTATTTATTTCAATAACTCTTTCTTGGCACAATGGTAAATTCTGCTTTTTGACATGTCAAATGATCTTGCCCAATTTATATGGAAGTAATGTCTAGACACCAAGTTTTTGCCACTAAATCTAGTTTAACTACTTTTTCCTCCTCACCCCCAATATGTGAGTATCTTACGAATAAACAGAAAAGTGATTTTCTTGGCGTGTGCCTTTGTCCTTTGGGGCATAATGTTGCTTCTCCCTGCCTAGAGAAAGTACTACAATGGCTTATTGTTCCCAGTTAATGACATAGTAAAATCTATAGTGTTTAATTAATATAATATGGTCAATATGATTTGTGGGGCATCTATTTTCTATAATTATGTATAAGCCTCAATGAGTAGTAGGACAATTTACTGGGAGTCTCCACTGGAGACTCCAAAACTTGATTTTTGTTTATGCAGTCATAATTTCATGAACCAGAGAAGAGGGCAGGGAGGTCTTCTGCACATCTCTACAATCAAGAGCCATGTTCATCTATTATTTCTAAAAAGTAACTACCTTCAGGTTTTCAAAAATGTATACATTGAAGATTTCACAGTAAAACCTTACAAAACACACTCTAAAACCTCTATGTTATTTCTAAGAAATGTTGGGCTTTGCCTCCTGTCAGCATCACTAATGAGTAAACCATTATTGTCTGTCCCGAATGTGTCCTATTAGCAAGCAAAGAGGGTTGAGTGGCTTAAGACCAATTAAGACACAAGCCCTGGAAACCAAGCTCTGAATAATTAAGTGCTTAGTGAATTTCCAAATCCAGAATCTCATTTGTTAGGACTGATTGAAAACACATTCTAGCCAATTTTGGGATCAATGTGTAGTATCCCGAATGAAACACTTGCCATTCTCCGCGAGTAATGATCAATCAGCTTGCCATGCACACAACTCAGTATTTGTGATCTAATTTTCTTCAGAATGAAAATCTGCAAATTTTAAGAAAATGTTTTAAGAGGAATATTAATAAAAATGCTCATTAGGCAAGCTCTGAACCCGCCATCAATTGATTATCTTCAAACTGTTTCCTCTGATTTCTTCTTTAAGCCTACAAATAATTAGCTAGCTTGCTATTATTTTAATCATTTTTCAGTACAGAAAAAAATAATTTATAGGAAATTGACATGCTTGTAAGCATTTTTTAAAACTTCACATACTCCCAAGACTCTTGTCCCATTGGATTGACATTTTCCTAAAAAGAACTTTGATGTTTCTCTTTACCCTGAAACAGCCCACAAATGCTTTGCATATAAGGATTGCGCCTTCCCGTTTGTTTTATGTTTAAAACATCTAACCCAATACACGTCACAAAAGTACCAACAATTATTTATTAAATATGTAAATGTCGATTTGTGGTAGCCAGAACAATGCACCTCCACCTCAGATATGTTTCAGTCTAATTACCACTGCCTATAGAGGCTACAAATTAGTTTACATGGTAAAGAGGAGTTAATGTTTCCGTTAAAATTAAGGTTGCAAATAAACTGACCTAAAAAATAGGAAAATTATGCTGAATAATCCAGATGGCCCCAATGTAATCATGAGGGTCCTTGAAAGTGGAGAAGAGCAGAAGTGGAGACCAGGGAGGCTTTTGGGAAGGACTTGCCTCACCATCGCTGGCCCTGGAGAGATGAAAAAGGCAAGAAATGGGATTCTCCAGAAAGCCCCAAGGAAGGACCTCAGCCCTGTGTATATCACAGTGGCAGCCTATTGTGACCTCTGTTGGACCTCTGATCTACAGAACATGTGATAGTAAATCTCTGTAATTTTATGTCCCTAAATTTTTTAAATTTCTTCTTATAGCAGCAACAGAAAACTAATACACTAGCATAAAACTTTTTTTCAACTGAGTATCATCTGAACCATTTCTAGATTACATTACTAAACAGGATATGGAGAACTTTCTGAGTTTCTCCAGTTTTTAATCTTTGAATCACTGGGTTGCTTGTTTGTTAAATAGGAAGAATAAAAGCCTCATGTTAATTATTTTGACTACAATTTCTTTGTAGCTTCTCTTAAGGATATGTTAGGATGGAAAACTACTGAACATCTAAAAAGAAAGTCTTTGAGGGTGGCATCTTAGATCTCAGAGCACATCATTATTGACCCCAATACATCAAATATTAATTCAAACTTGTAGCAGTATTAGGAGGCTGTAAATATGAAAACAACCATTTTCCTTTGATCTGAGGACTTCTTTTGGTTCAGAAATTTGTTTCAAATAGTTGTACTAGTTGAGTCAATGAAGAGCCCTAAGGTAAACTGACTCAGTGTTTTAAGTTGATTCCTAGCTGTTTGGTATTAGAGAAGATGATAGAGCTCCCAGGGTGCTTGCCTGACTTCCATCAGCCAGCACCTATGTCTCTCTTTGTAGGTGGGCTGGCCCCAGGCTGCAGGAATCTGGTCTACCTATGAGCAGGGAGAGGCAGAAGTGCCTAGGAAGTTGCATCGCCTGGTTGGGGCAGTTCTTAAACAGCGACTGATAGATACTGGAGTTTCTATATCCCCACTCTTTTGCTGCTGATGATAGCGCACTGAGTAAGACAGACATTCTCTCCTTGGCTTCCCAAACTCCCTGGAGATAAACACACTAGATGCACTTTAAGTAGGGTAGCAATTGTTGATAGGTAATTGGCTAGGAACTGGCTTCTCTGTAAAGAGTTTAAACAGTGTGAATATTTGTAAGACATTTGTAGAAGTAGGTAAAATTGGGCCCATGTGTCCTACGAGTGAGTAGATCACTGGTTGGCAGCATGATTTAGTTAATCATAATATGTCTTGATAAATGTCCATTTAGAGGATATAGAATTGTACCAATATATCAGATACTGGGGTTTCAATACAAAAATTCTTTTAGACGGACAAAAGCATTGAAATCAAAGGTTGAAACTAATGTATTTTTATGGGCAACTACTGTCAAATGCCATGGTGTATGAAAGCCAAATGGTGATTCAGAGACCAGCGAGGTCTCTAAGATCCTTTCTGGTGGTCTGCAAGGTCAAAATATTTTCATGATACTGAAAAAGTATTTGCCTTTTTCACTCTGATTCTCTCAGGAGTGTAGAGTGGAGTTAGCCAGAGGCTAAATAATATGTGATGTTATAAAAGATTAAATGCAAAAGCGGATATGAGAACCCAGCTATTTTCAAGGAGGCCAGAAATTAGAGATTTGTGTAAATATAAAACAAAGCTACTCTGGCCTTTAAAAATATTTTTAGAACAATGCTTCACTTATGTTATCATGCAATAAATAGGTTTATTACTGATGCTTTAAAAAATAAATTAATAAGGAAACATCTTGAGATTTCTCAGTTTAATTCTTTGAAATGATAGATATTAAAAGATATAACCTATATAAACAAAAGCTATTTGGCATCTCCAATAAAACAAAAACACAACAAAACAAAAATCATTTTGAATGCCACTGAGTTAGGGTAAAATTTAATATTCAAACCATTTCACCTTTTCAGAACTAGAAAAGGCTTAGAAAGATAACCAGGATAAAGATGAAATTTAAACTATTCTCTCATTTTTCTGGTTTTATTTTGAAGACCTAGATGTGTTCTACAAAGCTATTTTAAGTGGAAGAATTAAGAAATACATTTGTATTAAACAAGTCACACTAGTATTCTTTTTTAAAAAATAAGCATACCTTATTCTATAGTGAATGTTTTTTTTTTCAAAAGCAGAGGTAATAGTTATTTTTTCTGAGGATTTGCATTGTGTTAGTAGATGATATATTGTCTGACAGGGTACATGAATGTTTGACAGAAGCAGTGCATACACGCAGCCCGTGTGGTGTCCTGGCATTGTGGGAATGGGACTGTACGTAATTTGTGAATGGCATGTAAGTGTGAATCTGCCAGAGTTTGGGGATAATGTAATATTAATATCTGAGAACCAAAAGGCTAACCACACATAGGACATGAGAGTTCTCTCGTCATCATCATAACTGTTGTGTGTCATTTCTGTGGGTCTTTGCTAATTTCGTATCAGGCTCCTGTTACAGCTGTGCTGTACCACACGGCGTGGTTCACCATGCAGACGCAGCTTCAGTGTAGGCTTCCAGGCTTGTTAGTTATAGTAAATAATAATGCTAATGTAATACTAATGATATAAACACTAATGGATAACTCATCGAATACTGTATACTATTAATATTCACAAAAAATCATTTATTTTTAAAATATATTTTATTGATTATACCATTATAGTTGTTGTTCTATTCCCTCCTTCATTCTCCTCCACCCTGCACGCCCCCTCCCCCACCACTCTCCCCCCCTTAGTTTATAACCACGTGTCTCAAGTTCTTTAGATTCTATATTTCCCCTACTATTCTTGCCCTCCCCCCTATCTATTTTCTACCTACTGTCTATGCTCTTTTCTGTACCTTCTCCCCCCTTCTCCTCCTCCCACTCCCCTGTTGCTAACCCTGCATGTGTTCTTCGTTTCTATGGTTCTGCTCCTGATCTAGCTGTCCTCTTGGTTTGCTTTTGTTTTGGGTGTGGTTGTTGATAACTGTGAGTTTGCTATCCTTTCACTGTTCATATTTTCATCTTCTTTTTCTTATACAAGTCCCTTTAACATTTCACATAATAAGGGCTTGGTGATTTTTAATCTTCCAAAATGGTAAAATCTCCAGTTGTGGTGTCCCCAGGTCATGGTTTGTCTAAGGTTACTCTGCCTCTTAATTTAATATGAAAGATCGCTAACAAAAGTAATTTTCTCATCGTTGTTGGGAACTTGTTTTAGTTTTAACATAATGAATCCGTGTGTTAGGTGGAATAGTTTAAGGTTAAATTACTCCTGGCATTTATTTGAAAAGGGCACAACTTCATATTTGTTTATACTCTTTGACAGTCCCTTTGTTTCTCTCATCCCGAGGACCAGGGTTCTGCATCTTTGCTGCATCTACAGGACGTTAAAGAGCAGCGCCCATGCAGTTCATGAGGAGCTTCCCAAGGCAGTCTCATGGCCGGGACCTTGTTCCCTCTGTGGGTTTCACTGGGGGAGAACACAGACTGCACGCCTGCACTGGTGGCAGATGGATCTCAGTTTGAGTTTTGGCTCTTTCTCTTCTTTACTTTTGAACTTGGGCAGATCATTTAGTCTCTTGACAGGTTACTTGTGGAATGTAATGTTTCCCTCACATGTTTATAAGAGCTCCATGACAGAAGTGTTACTAGAGCTAACTGAGAGATTGTGTTGAGCTCTACAAAATTTCTGGCAGGAGATGATAGCTCTTACCATTACTAGTAGTAGTTATTAACATCATGAGAACCATTTCATTAATATCTACTCTCTAGGCTAGAAATGTAAATTAACAGTTGAAGTCTATGAGGTGTAATCACTGATGGGCAGCACCTAAGACATAGGCTATATTTGATGTACTTCCATTATAACTAGGTAAGGACTGCGCTATCTCATGATAGCATGGTTGCCCTATCTCATTCTAGGATGGTGTCCAATTCATCCAAACCATCCAGTTGGAGCTTGGCAGTTTTCTGGGACGATTAAAAGGAGTGTAAGATCAGAAAAATATTTACCTGAAATGGGCTCCGGTGACTCCCAGATTCATAAATACAGGTCACACTTTTTCGAGGACCAAGATGGCCATGTTAATTCAGGTTATAACTACAATTCTATGTCTGATCTCAAATTTCTGGTACTGATTTCTTGGCCGATTTTTGCACCTCCAGTTCACAGGACCTAACATTCCTTTCTAAACCCCCTCTCAAAGAAATCCCCCTCAAATATCAGTACACCATTTTTGTGCAGATTTTTGTGACTTGTAACTCCTCTGCTCTTAACTCTCATTGCTTCACATTGAATTGTTTTCTCCCGTACAGGGTGTCCATTTGTGACATGTAGTTTTATGTGGCAGTTTCTGTATGCTTACCTTACCCAAATGGATGGCAGAATTATGCCTTTTTTTAAATCCCATATCCACTCTAGTGCTCAACAACTGAACATAGAAGATGCATAATATAGACAGGCTGAAATGAATTAAAAATAGTTGAGCACATTATTCCAGTGTGATTTCTTAATGCTGTCTTAATCTGTCCTAATAATGTATTCGATTAGTAAATGCTTATAAAATGAATGCAGCTACCATCAATTATGATGATGCCATATAGAAATATTCTGTATAATCTGTTCCCCTTTGTGAATTTTAAAATATTTAAATTTCATAAGCTTTCTTTGGGACGGAAGACAATGATCCAGAGCACAAAAGTTCTTTTCTTTCACATAAAGTTAAATTATCTTTTCATTTTACATTCAGATCTATTGCTCTTCTCTCTAGATTAAAAAAAAAGTAATGGCCTATGGAAATTAAACAAAGAAATATAAAATGTGTTGAAACAGCAAACATCCTATTGGTTGTAACAATGAATGCTACACTAGCAATCAGACATGTTTTTTTTTTTTTTTTTCCTAATTAAAATACTTGGAGAACTCAGTTCTGGTCTTCACAAAGGTTTCTCTTTTCCTAAAGCTTTCTGCACGTGCTGTCCTTGTGGTTCCTGGGGCTGTAGTGTCCCATGGTGTCATCAGAGTGGATTCATCAGTTGTTACGGTGATTTGAACTATTGTTCAAATAAATATTTATACCCTCTTTCCTTAAGGACTTAATGAAGTCTTTTATCCATAGCACCAAGAGCTTCTCCTCTTGACCCTTGTCACGTGTTTGCTCGGAAACTTTCATTAAGCTGTTCGATTTACATTGTTAATTTCTTACTGCGTTAGTCCAGTTTTGCACAGAAACCTTTTTGTCCTGGATTCGGGAGAATTATTTTACATTCTTTTGGCTTCTACAGAGAAGAAAATTTCTTTTCACTTCCCATTTTAATTTCAGGATTTAAGTGTTTCCAGTTTCTGCACATTTTTCTTTTCTTTTATTGTCTGACTATAGAGCATTTCTCTTGTTACTCTTTGTGTGTGATTACTTTGACCTTAGTTTTGACACCAATATCTCCTAAAACGTATAGTTAGAGGGAGTGTTAGCTAAAGCCATAGTGGTATTCATTTTGCAGTATACACACCAATGCATTGTACACCTTCAACTTACCCAACATAAGATGTCAGTTATATCCCAGTCAAGCAAATCTATTTTCCAGTGCAATGTTGTTCCATGATGTCTTCATTTCTTTTTGTTTTTATCATTGATTGTGAAGTTGTAAAAGTCAAATGTGAAGTGACATTAACTGAGCCTCTTAATAGTTAATGTTATAAAATGTCCTGAAATAATTATTTTTTTTAAAATTTGAGGACAGAAGGTCCTTGCCACCTGGAACCAGATTGATACTTTTGGAACCTCTGTGATACTAAAAAAATTCCAACTAACATGTTTGCATTTCAGTTGATGACATGTTATATCCCTTCCTGGGGGAAGGGATACAGTTAGAGCCAGGAAATATCTCTGTTCTGTAAAAAAGATAAACACTTTTTTTGGTGGGGAGAAAATGAGGGATTTACTCTATGACTAACTTTGTGCTTAATGTTTATGGATTATTATATCATTCTCGAAATACCCGTAGGAAAAGGGCACTGTACCATTTTGCAGATGAGGAGGCTGAGACTTACAGAATTTATGTAGATTGCTCAGACTCAGACATGGTTTGTAGGCTCATTGATCCCCAAATCTAATTCTTCTCCTTAGTGGATGTGTGACCTTTGGCCAGTTACTTATCTCTCTGTGCCTCAATTTCTTCAGTGACAAAATAGAGCTAATCAGCCTTTTTCTGTGGCAGTATTTTGCAGGTGGCTGTGGATTTAAATGTTATATAGTAATGTGAATATAAGATGTGTATCTTACAATGTTCTTGGTAAATACTAAGTACTATTTAGGTGTAAAAAGCATTTAGTTATATTAAGTCGTATATATTTTTTTCTTGGATGGAGAAGAGAAATACTATAGGAGAAGAAACAAGCAAGAACTCTAGTAACTCTTCGCCTGTGCACATTTTTCATCCCTCCCCAAACTTGGAGAGCTAACTTTCCTTCTTATTTGCTAAATAGAACAAAATATTAATATTCCGCATTGCATTAAAATGTTTTATTCCTTTAGTCCACCCAAAGCCTTCCTCCTTGGGATTCAGTTGCTTCCTTCGGTACCCATTCTAATTTTCAGAAGAGCGGAAATATTTGGCCATTACGTGTAGCAAACCGTGCCCTTGGTTTTTCTACCAGTGTTTAATAAATGGTTGTTTTGTTACAAAGGAAAGGTAGTCTGTTTATAGAAACTTCCTTTAAAGAAGCAATTTTTCTTCAAAAACGAAGCTGTGGAATGATTTTCTTTTCTATCCTGAATTGTATATTACAATTGAGAGCTGGCAATGGAAGAAAGGCACATTTAAAAAGCCTCAATTAAAAGAGTTAAAGACTTGGTTTTGGGTGTTTTTTTCCCTCCATCTGTATGGTATCACTCCAGTGGGTAGACCAAAAGGCCATAGAAACTAAGTGGCACATGATAATGCTTTTTATTCCTTGCATTCCTGAGATACTGGAGAGAAAATGTCTTGGTGTCAGTGAGATTTTAGGCTGAAATATACCACTTAGAAAAATAATTACCCCAGGTACCCAATCCAAGGAACAGAACCGAGTTTTCTCTGTGGTTACAAAGGGGCTGTAAATCTCAAAGCCATATGGGAAAGTAATGTCTAAATGGGTGAATACCATTCCAGCAATCCTAGAATAAGAACCCTTAAAAAATCATCTCCTAATGACAAGGTAGAAAATCCATATAGTTTAGTGATTGAAGGCACAAAAACATTGTATACAAGAGCCAAGTTTATCTTATAGTAAGTCAATGGTCTTTACATTAGTAGACACTTGAATGTGTTTTGAATTCATTCATAAATATTTTAAATTTGAGTGTAAAACAGATCTAGAAATATATTTTCAAGGTGAGGGTTAAACATGTAGTGGAGGAAATGTAATGTAGAGACTGGATAATGGGGGTAGAACGGGAATGATCAACTTCACCTGCAGGAAAGGAATCAACTATTATTATAGAGGAAGACCCATTTTTACCGCCATTCTAAGATTTCATGAGATATATGATCATGATAAATAGTTATTATGTAATTACCATTTCAACTATGCAATGAACTCATGTTAGCTTTGCATGTATATAAAGAACATAAAATGCAGCTTTTGAAAATAATATATTCTCAGAAGGAACTTTCAGAGTTGTAGCTCTTAGGTTTAAGGAATCTCTAAAACAGTTTGATAACAAATCTATTTTCCAGTGCAATGTTGTTCCATGATGTCTTCATTTCTTTTTGTTTTTATCATTGATTGTGAAGTTGTAAAAGTCAAATGTGAAGTGACATTAACGGAGCCTCTTAATAGCTAATGTTATAAAATGTCCTGAAATAATTATTTTTTAAAAATTTGAGGACAGAAGGTCCTTGCCACATGGAACCAGATTGATACCTTTGGAACCTCTGTGATACTAAAAAAATTCCAACTAACATGTTTGCATTTCAATTGATGACAGTCAGTTAGAACCAGGTTGAGATGGTCAGGTCAGATGCTGATGAGCCCCTGGAGTCAAACAGAACAAGACGGAGCTGGGTTGGCCAGGTTGGGTTTGATTTAAACTACTCGTGTTTGGTTCTACCCAGTTCAATTTTTCAAAAATGATTTTGACCTAATCTTTCTGTTCTAATAAAATGCTTTCTAGATTAAGGATGTTGAGCATTTTTCTATTACATTTGTCATCTATTTTTTCTAGCTTTCTGCTGAAATTTACTTCCGTATTTAAATAATAATTAAATTGTTATATTAAATAATCTTTTCCATTGTACATTTTACAAAATCACTTTAAAACTAAGGGGTTTCACTAGCATTCACTACTGCATCATATTTTTTCCACTTTAGCTTCTTAATAATTTGGTATAATCAAATACGTACTAAATTGATTATTTAACAGGGCATCTCAGCAGCACATAGAATGCAATCCATTCCTTTCACACTGTTTGGCATCACCTTCCCCTGTGCTAATTTAATTACCTGTGATACCTGTGCTTGCTTTTTACGAGAGTCACACTGGCACATTTACCTAATCATAATATACTTTATCTCACAGAGGTAGTTCCTGCCATAGATTTTACTTTCAAAGTTTTGTTTTTTAAATTTTTAGCTGTTCTTGCTTTTTCTATTTTCCAGATCTGTTAGCCTTTCTCCAAAATGTTAATGATATATTATTAGGGTACTCCATCAAGGCACAGAGTACTTCCTCTAAATTCCCTCATGCTACCCCTTCGTGGTCAGGCCTTCCCTTCTGCTCTTAAACATCAAAACCCACAACTTCGTTGTCCATCCCTGAAGTTTTGCTTGTGGTAGAATATTATACACATGGAATCATTCAGTGTGTAGTCTTCTGAATCTTCCTTCCTTCACTTAACATAAGGCATTTAAAATGAGTGCATGTAGTTGAATGTATCATTGGTCCATTCCTTTTTACTGCTGAGTAGTATTTCATTGAGTTGCTGTACCTCATTTTGTTTATTCTCTAATTGAAAGGCATTTGGGTTCTTCCCAGTTTGTGGAGAGTGGATATGATAAAGTACTTATTTTTTATGGCAAACCAGTGTCATTTTTGTTTTGTTTTGTTTTGGTGCTATTAATTGGGAGCAAATCCTGAATTTTATCTAATAACAGGTAATCATTATATAATTCTTGAGTTGCTGTCTCTTATGAAAGTAAATTTTAAAATATGAAAGTCACTTATTTTTCCTGGGAAATTTAAAACTCAATTGTGATGGATTCTTCTAATGCATATTTCACTTACTTTATGTTTTGAGTCGATAACATGTACAGAGTTGTAAAATGCAAAAGCTTCGCTATAAAAAGTACTTTCCCCCTCTTTCCTGTGGCACAGCCAGTCCAGTTTTCTCCCCAGAAGAATTAGTATGAAGTTTCCTTGCATTTGCAGGGGCTGTTCCTAACTCATAAGCTTACGTTTATGCTTTTGTTTCAGTGGTGGCGCATAGAGACTTTTCTTTCAACCTTGACTTTGTTTTATTTAATCCCGTATCCTGAAGTTTATTCTAAACACTACAAGGAAAGTTGCCTCACTACTTTTGATAGTTGTATAGTATTCCACCATTTACATGAGCAATACTTTTTATAGAAATTTAAAAATTCTTTTACTGTGGCTCTTCAGGTTCTTTCCAATCCTCTTCTATTACAAACAGCACACAAATGATTAACAAGAGAAAATAACCAAATTTAATACGTATATATCTGGGAACTCTGCATACATGAGAGAGTCAGGGACCCCACATGCAGGAAAACTTTAGAGGTGGCAAGGGAGCATGGGTGTATACAACGTCCTGAACTGTGGATGAGGTAAGGTACCTTGGGGATTCCAAAAGGTCACTGCAAGATGATAAGAAAGGCCCTGCCCTATGGATGGGTCAAAAGAAGTTACCTCTGATGATGTCTTATGGACAAAACCTCTAATTCAAGTTCTTCTAGGTAGTTAAGGTCGGGGGCAGACATTTCTCTTGCACGTGTGACTGAAGTCCCCTTTAGTTCAGAATAATCTGCCTACCACAGAGGCACATTTTAGAGTGACTCACTCTGGACCTGTATATATTATACCACTTAATTTTATGAAATGTCTTTTGTAAGGTGTGATAGGTCATTATGAGGACTCCGTGACACAATTTACCCTTAGTGTAGCTGGGAAGTATCAATGTATTGTGGGGATTTTGGCTCTATGACTTTACAAAGAGCATGATTCATTCATGAGCAATCTGTAACCTACACTCATGTACAGTCATTGGAAAATCCTGCCTTGATGATTTCCCATTGAATGTCAAAGCTCTCAGAAGTATGCCCTTGCAAAAGAGCCTCCATGGAGCCTCCAAAATAACCCAAAAGATACTCCCTCCTCCTTTCCTTTCTCTGGTGTTGTGTTGTATCAAGTGTCTTGCAGGAAGTGATTAAGCATTCAGGAGAACTACTTAATTTTCAAAAGGACTGCTTTTTTGTGTGTCTTGCTGTTTGAGTCAGAGGGATTTTCAAGTTTGAAATCCTGAGGTATTTTGTAACCTCAATGGTTAGATATTTACACTTTGATATTGAGTGAAATTTCCCAAATTGCTTGATCGTTGAATACAAATTTAACTTACATTTCCTTTTCAAAGCTTTTAATTCTCTGTGGTTACAGTCCCTTGACTCAGCACTCCACAGAACCTTTCTGTTTGTTTAGCTTGGGCTCCTCCCCCTCCCTGAGTTTCATCCTTGGGTGGAGACCTGACCAGCCAGGAGCTCAGAGTGAGCCCGCACACCCCCGTCCCCGGTAGATTGTGCACCTCCTTTCTCGGTACTTATTCCAACATGTTTGTGAAACCCTGTATGGAATCCTGCTTTTAGAAGTCCTTTTAACTGATTTGGTTTGTTTTTGAAAGCCTGCCATACGTAAGTGAGGTGAAGAGGTGTGTAACAGAGATTTCTCTCAATTCAGAAGGGTGTTATGTGAATGATGACATCTAGTAGGACTGCATTTCTAGTTCCTGCATGGATCTCGTTTTAAAGCGTTGAAGTCCATTGGATTTTTTACATATTGCTGTTCTAACAGAAATTCCATGTTACAAAATGAAAGTGACTGACCAAAGATGTTCACACGATGCTTAAAAGCCTCTTGTGGATCCTGTTTGGAGTGCCAGGATGCCTTTAAACAACATCAACAACAACAAAAGGCAAAAGAACAAACAGTTGTGTTCTTTGACATCATTACTCAAATACAATCTCAGTGAGGTTATTTTCCTTTTTCTCCTAATCCACTTTTGGAAGATGGCTTTGAACAAGGCCAGTGTATAAGGCATAGATTTTACTGTTTATCATTAAAAGTGAAGGATTTTCTTACCTTACAGATGGTTGCAGTTGAACACATCATTAGGTGGCTAGAATACATTTAGTCCAAACTTCAGCTGTTCAGCTAAGAGAACCAAGATAGAACTTTCTCCTTTCCTAAGACATCCTGGTGGGGCCCCCTGAATGCTTGTTTGTGTATATCCCAGCGGAGACTTCCGTTAGCAGCACAGTGACAGGTCTGTCGGTGCGTTTTGCATTCATATCACAATATCTTGGGCACATAGCATATTAATAGTTATCTCTGCACTCAATCACTGCCAATTTATTCTTCCCTAAAATGCCCAGATTTACTTTTTAAATTAAAGATAATGATACATCTTAATCCCTAAATTTATTTTAAATCTTATTGTAGTTTTATTAAATGTATTCAGTTGACAGAACCCTCAGCAATTTCTACCTTTACATCAGATTTATAAAAATAAAGTAAATAATTATGTGCATAGATTGGAATTTATTGTTATATCACCATTTCTCTTTTGTGCTTCTGGAATTCTTAGTCTAAAAGTGGAGGGGAAAATGGATTCAGATCCATATCCAAACCTTGGTTTTCTGCTTCCATTCATAGCTATTATTTCTTCACAGTCTCAATTCCACTTATCAGAAAATAGGTACTCAAGCCAAATTACACTTCAGCTTCTAGCAAAGGAGTTCGTATGTCTTATTTTTCTCTCACATTCCATATGAAGTGCTTCCTTCGAAATGTACGGCCCTTCATGCTTTGGCTCCATTCTGTGACCCAGAGTTTTCTGACACTGTCTTCTACCACCGCGTACACATATCTCTGTGGCTCTGGGGGAAAAAAGACAACACGAACTGAACTCTGGAACAAGACTGCCTTGATCAGAATCCCAGTTCCACCGCCTGCCAGTTGCAGGATGTTGGACAAGTGATTTAGCTCCTCCATGACTCAGTTTTCTAATTTGTATAATTAGGACAATAATAGCACCTCCCTTGTAGAATTATTAAATTAAGTGAGGTTATAATGTAAAGTCCTTAACTTAGAGTACCTCTCAGTAAGCACTCTGTATTTGGTGTAACAATAATATTTACCATCATCATCATATTTATTTACCTTTCGCCTTGTTTCAACACATCTTAAATTCTGTCTTTAAGACTTTTTGAGTGGGACATTGCTATTCTCACTCAAAGTAGACCTAATTACTTTCTCAAGTAGACAAGGCAATTTAACAACAACAAAAACAGGAAGATAGCATTTAGGAAAATTGCTTTAGTAAGACTGGCCCTCTATACTGAAATTATTTTTTACTCAGCAAACATTTATTAACATTCTACATTAATCAGGCATGGTGCAAGGCTCTGGAAATACAGTGGCAAACAAAATAATTATGGTCCCTGAGCTCATAAAGCTTAATATCTAAGTAGGAGAGAGTAGATAATCAAACAACCTTCAAATGGATAATTATACATTTGGATAATTCTATGACGGCAAAGAACAGAATGCAATGAGAGAGAGAGTAAATGACCTGTTTAAGTTATCCAAAAAGGCTTTCTGGAGTGTACTATTAAATTTGAGATCAGAAGTGGACATGGACAGGTGAAGAGTGGCAGGGAAAAGGCATTACAGGCAGAAGGAACCCATGTGCAAACACCCTGAGGCATGGAAGAGTGTCAATGTCAGAGCAGCTGAAGGACGGTGGATGAGGCTGGAACACAGGGCACAGGAGAGCAGGGCTACAGCACATGGCTGGACCTGACCACCCAGGGCCTCAGAGACCTGAAATGGCAGGGCTAGATTCCAAGCACAATGGGAAGTTTTTAAACAGGGGAGTGACAAAGTCTAATATATATATCTTTAAATGATTGTACTAGTTTATGTGTAGAAACTGGATTATGAGAAAATATGAGTAGAAACAGGGCAACCATTAAAGACTGTTGCTGTGCACGGAAGAAAGCTAATGATGGCTTAAGGGGCAGTGGATATGGACATATTTCAACATATATTTATATATTGTTAATTAAATTTACCATTTTGAGGTATCAGAGGCAGGACCTAGTGAGAGATTGCATGTTAGTTTAGGGGGAGATTAAGGTATCCTGAATGAAACTCAGGTGACTCTCTGATTAATGATGCAAGTAACGTTGCTGATGTTACTTAACATTATAGATGTAAATAGATGGCATCATCATCTCTTAAAGTAGAAAAGATGGAGAAGGCTTTCAAAGTAGCTGAAGAGTCTCATATACATTTCTGATTGTGAGTCGGTATAGACATCTGCTACGGATTAAACAAAATAGTCCACATAAAGGAGCAGTAAAATACCAGCACATGGCAAGTGCTCAGTAAAAACAATTCTCTAGTAAGACTTAGGTTTGCAGTTTGCATCTTTGCTATGACACAAAGAAGGGCCTGTGAGTGTCAGAGCCCCTCATTCGCCGTTTTTGTCTGTTTTGCGGTTTGACAGGGCACTGTGAATCCCTGGCAGAGGTGAAAGGGCCTTGTTTGGGGAAACACAGTTAATAAAAAGTGACTTCCCTTCAGTGCCAGCCAAATTGTCCTGCTGATTTACCGTACACGTAGATCAGGAACACGCGAGGGCAACATTAGCCTGCAGGTGGATGTTTGAGGACTGACTCTTTTCCTCTCTTTTCTCTGGACACGTGCAAGCAAATATTTGTCTCATTGGTCCAATAGCTCCTCTTTGGAGCCCCTGGTCCAGCGTGCTAAGCTCTGGATGCTGATTCCAGGTGCTCACACGGACTGTCTCTCTTCATGATGGTCTCTAAGGGCAGTTCATGCCATCTGCAGTGTTGTCGAGAAAAGCTTCTACCACCACATGGGGGGCAGATTGTTTCTTAAACCCCTTAAGGACACTTTAAGAAAACTGAAAAAGAATTGCCTGGGAAAAGATATGTTCTCCTTTTAAATGATGATGGAATATATATGAGATGTTTAAAAATTAATTATTTTGGTTGAGCGAAAGGTGATATAAGGGAAAAAGACAAGGCCTCTCAATATGTTATTGTCATCTCTAGGGATGGTAATTAAGTGCTGTGTGTGGAAGAAATCTCTAGGAATCAATAGATAGATAGATAGGTAGATAGATAGATAGATAGATAGATAGATGCTTTCCTCGAGCACTCCTTAGGGTGACAGGGCTGAAGTTGAGTGTTCTATCAATGGGTGTGTATTAAATGTTTATCTCAACCAGGATTCATTCTACCCAAATGTTTCTGGGGACCCTGATGGGCCTCATCTCTGGGCTGTATGTTTACAGTTCTGGTACTGACTCCCAAGCCAGGACCCTCTGACAGTGGTAAAATGGACCTTCATGAGCAGTTAGACTCACTTCTAAATGCAATGCTCGTTCTGGCCTTGAGGAAGGCCTGCATGAATTTGAACATGGTTGCAACGTCTTGCTGCAGCTGTGCTTGCAGTTCGTCTCTTGTTTTAGAAATGTATTTTACTTTGAAGTGCAAAATAAACATAATTTTGGCTCATTACAAATGCAGTTAACATCAACTCTCTTTAGCTAGTTATGTCTTCAACCCAGCTGATAATCAAATGAGAAGCATAAGCACATTGCATTCTTTGAAGCTTAGTTTGACTAATGGGACTTCCATGCTGGATCAAAGATGTATGGTCATTCTCTGGTGGTTCCTAGTGGCGAGCAATCCACCAAGCCCTTAGATGTTGTTGATAGATTGTTCTTTCTTAGGTAATTCCTCTTAACTGTCCCTGAGCCCTTTCCAAGAAGAAGCATCTTAAAACCAAATAATCTGGGCCTTGACTCATGGAGGAAAATGAGTTTTCAGGCCCAGGACTTTGCAGCAGTCTGAGTTCACAAGTGAATCACGAGCCTGGAGAGCACCGCTTGTCCCTGAAGAGATTCTTCGACTGCCCCGCCACCCTCTGGTTGAGAAGGTTCATCACGTGAATGTGCACACGGCTGTGTGTCTGGTACACAGCCACCCATGTGCAGGGCACTGAAAGAAAAAACATGCTAAAGGAGATGGGGAAAAAAGACTCGATTAAATTCATTTTCTTTCTCAGAGAGCCCCCTTTAAAACACACACATGGTATACGTGAGAGGTGTAGCCTCATAACTCTGTGCTTCCCATTCTCTCCTTATGAATGCTGTTCATTCCAGGCTGCAGGTGTTTGCTGACATGAGCATTTTTAATGCTGTTATTACTGAACCTCATTGGATTCCCCAGGCTTTGTGTGAGTTATCATGGGGACTATTGTTCTACTTGCCTCTTTCATCATTGTACCTGTTGTTTGATGGGGATTCGGATAGAATAGAAGAAGGGCAAGGAACAAAATAGTATTTGCTGGTACTTTCTCTGTCGTTGGCCATGATTGTAAATGCTTGTCAACCATCCAGGATTTCCTGGGAGAGGAAAAAAGACGATAGATGAATCTATGAGCTCTCACAGTGGGAGAGAGCCCATGTCCCTGTGAAATTCATGCTCTATCTTGGGAGTACATCAAAGGCAAGCTCCCTTATCTCTGTAAACCTAGGGCTGAGGACTTATTGGGCATGTATCTTTGTACTTTTCTGGTCAGTAGCATATGTGACAGGCATAATAAAATAATGCATTTTTTCTTATCATGTAATTGTTATCTTGTACTTGCATATGTACTTGATTTATTTATTAATCAATATCCATCTCTGTGTAGTAAAGCATCAAATCTATGATATCAAGAATCTTTTCAGTTTTATTCACTGTTATATGTCCAACCTAAGACTACATAACTTGTAAAAGCTTGAAATTTGTGTACTGAATTAATTAATAGATAAATAGTAGAATTAGATTCTAATGTATGGTACATCATTGGAATTAGGATGCTATGTAATCTTGAGTGCCTTCCCTAAAGTCTCTGGCACTCATCCTTCTCTGTGAACTAGATGGGAGCAGGGTAAGGGGGACCACTCAGTGACCTGTTAGCATTCTGTGCGTTATTAGCAGGAAAGGATGCTGGGCGATTCGTGGCTTCGCCAATTAATTTGTACAAGCCATGCAGTTGGGATCCTGTTATTATCTTATTCTATAACTTTTTAAGTATTTACCAAATATTTTTACAGATAATTTTTATTAATAAATACAATTGTTATACCAAAGGAAGCAGCTAGTTCTCCTTAAAGAAAAATAGCGACTATCTCTTAACTATCCATAACATAAATAATTTAATGTGAAGTTATGCTCCAAGATAAGAAGACGGCCAAAGAAGTTGCTAACACAGAAAGGTTAAAGCCATCTGAAATCTGTATCATCCTGTCTGTCTTCCCCCACCAAATCACCAGATTCCCAAACCATCAAGCCTTTTACTCTTATCTGAGTGACAGGACATGCTTGAGTTGCCCACATTTCAAATTTTGTCTTCAAATGCAGTTCCTCTATGCATGCCATGTGCTCACACATTAATAAATATCCACGCATCTTTCTTAGCACACCAAGATGAACTATGTTAATACTATCCTACTTAATGCCAATGGCATAGCAAAAATAAATTCTTGGAAGGAAAGACTCTTTCTCGAAGTCATTTTAAAACCTTCTTATCCATTTTAAATATTTCATTGCATTAATTTTTCAAAGCAACAAAACAAACATTCATCAAGTGAAACTAAGCATGACCCCTGTCAGATGGGTACATCTGTTGCTTCCCTGCTGTGTCCTTGCATAATTCATTTAAATACATTTAAACTATACACTTCATTAAAATGAGCTACACTCGTTTACATACAAAATTTACATTGATGGAGACAAACATAAAAGCTGTTGGAAAGCTGACCCTGGAATTTTGTTACTCCTTGTGACTTAATAACTAGCTTGCCTCAGTCTGTTGGCCTCTATAAGGCGTCCTGTGCGGAAGCACCCACATCCTGAGCCCCGTGGACCTAGTGAGAGCTTTGTTATATCAGCGGATATGTGGAAGACATTAGGAGACTTGAGTGCATTTTTCCGATGGCCTGTGTCCCTCAGGAACACGTTTAACAAAATCTGTAGTCCCTGCTTGTCTTTTTCAGCTCTCTGCACACAGCCCATAATGGTGCCAGCAGGTATTCAGAATGACATCTAGGAATCAAAGCCAACTCAGAGAATACAAATGAGTTTTAACTTCTCAAAAATTAATCAGGGCCAGTTCATCCCATGCAGTGCAAGGGAAAAGCTCTTCGGTTTCATTCGCTTCTTACCCTTTTGAACTCTGTTAACTGATGAGCTGAATGGTTTTGGAGGAAGGGGTACTATTTCTCACCATTATAGCATTTTCTTCCTCCCCCATTCCTGTGGTTATGTCTTAAGCTTGGAAACATTAAGATAAGAAAGGAAGAAAAGGACAGAAACAGAGCTTAGCAGGTAAAGACATAGTGTTGACTCGTCCCTTTCAAGGAACTTGCTTTTTCTCTTTTCTATTAAAATAAAAATCTATTTTTCTGTAATTGTGTCAGATAAAGTTCCAGTGACATAGAATCCAAAGAATAATGTACAAGATATTTTCTACCCAAATTTTATCTCAATATTTGGCAATCTTTCCTATTCTTATTTGTTTAAAAAAAAGTTTGTACATCATGAAATTATCTTGAAAAACATAAATGCTAATATCCTAGACCTTAAACCCAATCTAGTCTGGGTTCAAATCCCACCTCTTCTCTTTATCAGCTTTATTACTTGTAAAATCAGGTCATTTGTATCTACAATTTTAGGATTGTTGTGAGGATTAAAATACATACTTGTGTTTAAAAATGAGACTTGCTTTGACCTTCCTTGACTATAAATTTAAGTGTCTGAAACTTCTAGAATCTCCTCTTCTATCTCCAAAAATTGCAAACTCTCATATGATTTCAAACAAGATAATGCACACTTTTGAGGAATATAAAACACCACATGCAAGTCAAATAATTGGGATCATAGATATTCAGACCTGGGGGATTTTATTGTTTTTTTCTGTGCCTTTTTCCATTTACCACATTCCTGCTCACACTACTATAGCCTCAGAAGAAGCCTTGTGTAAGCCAGGAGCCATTTGGAAATGTCTAATTAGGTATCAGCACAGGCTTCTACTTTATGGGCTACTGTTCACTTATTACTATTCATCTATCTGATTGGGCAGTAGAAAAATCTGTGTCGCTAACTGCAGGTCCTCAACAGATCCTTAGAATTTTTTTTTAGTTTGTTCTTTTACTACTTTTCTCATACTATGTTACCAGTGAAACTGTCCTTCCGTTAAAGGGCATTGGAGAAATACTCAGTTGTATATAGTTTCACAGTAAGGAGAAATTGTGTCCAATTCTTTTATCATTTTGATGATGGAATTTCAAAAGTACTGGGATAATACTTACAAAATAATACCTATTGCCATTGTAACACGCATTGTCCAAGATCATTGTTGGAAGAATATTAATTCCCACACATCTATAAAATGGAGCAATAACGAAATATTTGTACATACATATCCCCAGTCTATTTGTTCATGCTCTAGTTATAGCATCCTACTTCTTTTACTTTTACCCATCAATTCCTGAGTTAGAAGTATGATTGGCTGTGGCTTCTAAACTAACAGAGAAGCGAGCAGTCAACCTACAGCCTAGTTGAGTTAGGGCAATTTAACATCACTGAAAATGATAACTGGCATCCAGTGAGGTTTCATCACTTACCAAGTGAGGCTGTGAATGTTCATACATTTTATTTTTATTATTAGCCACTTTGTATCTTAAGACCCAGCACTGCGGATGGTGCGTAATTAACACACAGACACTGGAATTGAGGTAAGGGAGTTCAGTATAGCAGGACAACAAGGCAGACAGACTTTCTGGGAATATGATCAAGGGTTTTATCTGAATGCTCTAGTATTATGGCTCTATTGTGTGATCCCATTAGATCCTCACAGCACCTCGAGGCAGAAAAGATCAATATTCCTGTTGTACTGATGAGGCAGCAAAGATCGATATTCCTGTTGGACAGATGAAGAAAGCAAGGCTCATAGAAAGGAAGTGACATAAGCAAGATCCTACTGAATCTCTCTCCTTTTCTCTAGTTGTATAGAATCAGGGAATCCGGTTCCAGTCTGACTCTGCTATTTCCTGACTTTTGACTTACACAAACAATATTTTCATCTGTACAGTACATGACAATATCCCACCGCTATGCCTATATTTCCTGTTTTTTTAATTGTGTTTTAGATCAAAATTAGATGATGTGAAGATGCTTCACAAATTTTAAAAAAACTCAAAAGTGCTAAATGATATAACACATTACTTTTGGCAACCGAAGTACCCTGCCCCCAGTCACCTCTCACTATGGTTTTTATGTAAATGGTTTCTATCGAGACAAAGTGTGTGGGCAAAAGAACGCTGAAGGCGAAAGTGACAACGGATAGGAACCTGCAGCACTTCAATGTCGTATTTACGGTTTGCCAACCGATCAGCTGCGGTGTTTCTTAGATAGAGCCAGAAAATGTATTTCATCAACATGTTCACACGATTCCTTGTATCTATATAAAGCAATCTCAAGCTACAGAAAAATTGCAAGAAGAAAGAACATATTTTTAAAACATTTGATAGTAAGTTGCTGACATGCATGGCCCCAAGGAATGGTATTTATTATAATTACTATCAAATGAGTCAATATTATTAAGATTAAAATAGCATTAATTTGGCAATATTTGCATGCACAAAAAGTAGACAGTAAGTTATTTTATTCTTGTATGTGTATTTTTCTTTTAAACTAAATCTGATTCTTAATACCAATGTATAAGAATCAGTAGAGAAAACCTAATTCAAAACTTTCATCACTTATAAGGAGATTTATGCCCAGTTAATTAATTTGCCTTGGACCATGAGGTTGTATGGAAATTACTTCATGTGAGATTTTGAATAAAATTGGTCTTTTTACTACTGCCCTAAAGAAAAGAGACACATCTATGTGCCCTTTCTATTTCAAGAGGATTCGTTATATTCAAGTTTGTTATAAAACTAATTGAGAAGAACATTCTTTTTTTTCTTTAATTATTTTTCAAGTACAGTTTTCTGTCTATTACTCCCATCCTGTCCCACCCCCGTGCTCCCCTCTCCCTCCCATTTCCACCCTTCTCAGTTGTTGTCTATGTGTCCTTTATATATGTTCCTCTAAATCCCTCCCCTATTTCCCCTGAAATTCCCTCCCCTCTCCCCTCTGGTCACTGTCGGCTTGGAGAAGAACATTCTTACAAAAAAGATACATACGTGCAATGGCTCCAGCCTGGAAACCATTGGTTCAGAATCTGGTTTCGACTTGATTAGGGAAATTAACAGAGGAAAACAGGGTCACAAAACAGGCCTGAATAATTTATAATTAGCTACATGATAAATAGCCATATTCTATTTGGGTTGATGCTTTTTGAATACATGCCAAGTAATTCAAAAGCAACCCAGAGCTTGGTAAATGGAAAAAGAGAAGCCTGAATGTGTTGTCAAATTAATCACAGAAACTCCACGAATTAGATGAATCATATGCTAATAATTGAGATTCAACTCTATTATTTTATTACTCTTACGAAACATGAAACCTCATAACACAAACTCTGTACTACCAACACTCAGAGCTTTATATGCTTTTAAGTGATTTTTTTCTCTCTGTTTATTTCTCGAAACTAAAGATAGCTTACTTCTTCATGGAAAGTCTCTATTTCTGATTCCTTTTCTATGAAAAATCTAGTTTGTTTGTTTTCAGAATATGGAGTGAAACCTCAATTTACATTATGCCTTAAAGAAGTGACAAATGAATCTGTGATGTTTTTCTTCAAATATATGAATGAAGATGCCAGTTACTTTAACCAGTCTAAGAATACACCTTGCTACCGGGTATCATGCTTTCTGGGCAAAGGTCTGCATGGGTGTGTAAATTTGGTGTGTTTGTGGCAAAACGCTGTTGAAATTTCCGGAGATACCCACTGAACCCGTTCAGTTCTCTATTCCGAAACTACTGGCTGTGTTAAGTCTTTTCTGTTTATTACCTGTTCTGGGACTGGACTGCTGGATTTTTAAGTATGTATAAAATGGACAAATACAAAGATTACTGTTCCCTCGTGTGTACTCAAAGTTGGCTGAAAATTCTCTTCCTCTTGCTTTAGCTGCCTTCCAAAATCTGTTTTCAGCATTAATTTGTCTTCAGAATGTATAAGGAGTAAGAATAACTTTGAGAAGGAGCCTGTTCTTTTTCATTGCAGAACATGATAGATTTTTAAAACCCAAAGCTTTGATCCATGGGCCATATTTCTCTTCTCAGGCAGGGAATTGGCTACCCACAGACAGACTCCAAACCCTCCACCCCCAAAGAAAAAGACCCAAGGGAGAGAAATATCGCCATATTTAACCAGAGCAGAGTTCATTTTTTTAAGCACTCCTTTATTTCTTGTCATTCGGATGGCACCTTGTCACTGTGCTAGCGTGCTAAGTCAGGCGAATAAAATGTTTCATCCACGTTTCCTTGTTAATGTAAGCCAATGAAAAGAGTAGACAGAGGTAGTCTTTTGTGACAGATAATACGGAAGTCACACGCAAAAGTGTGTTTTAGGGTGTATGATATTTTGTGGAAAAGTTATCCTGCAAATTTAGAATTATTTTGCACTTCCTGTTAATCATATTGGCTCCTAAATCTTCAAGGGAAAATGAAGGAAGCTGCTGGCCCAGCTTTTACAAATGCTTGGGCAATCTTCATACTAGAAGACTTAACATAGGGTTCACAATTACATGTGAAATTTTGTAGAGCACAGAAGACTACAGAAATCATGACTGCTTTAGTTCCTTCACCATGTCTGTTTGTAGAAGTAAGCCTTACCTTGAGTCATTAATGATTATTATAAGATAATGTCAGATTTCTGAACCCTGGTGTATTATCTCTTACTTTATTCAGGTATAAAATAAATTGTGTTTCTTTTAGCACTTACTGGTTAATCTATACTGAGTCTTGAATATTGATAAAGAACTATGCTTTCTAATCCCATAGCTTTTTGCAAATGAAATATTTACACCCGCTTTCGCAAAAAGAATTTGGATTCTTATGCAAAGCGATAGAAGTGGATTCGTTGTTCCAATTTTATAATTATCTGAGACCTGAACATCTGTATTCACTTTCGAATGTCAAAATTCATCAGGTTTTACTATATGCATTATTAAGCTCTAAATTGTGTGTCTGTGAAAATATATGCTTTAATTTGCAAATGGACAATCGAGCAGGAAAACCTTTAGAAGCGAGAAGGAAATGATGTCTTCCTTAAGAGGACAGGATGGTCGAGGGTCCGAAGGGATGTGGAGTAAAAGCATCTGTAATAAAACAGTAAGAACATAAACCTGTCAGCACTAAGACTGCTTTTTTCATATCACAACATGACAAAAATGACACTCACTAAGACACTTTCTTTTTTTACTCTGCATAAAATTCAGTTTCAAGCTTTCTCCAAACCCTTTCTGAATAAAGCGGGGATTCTAATATATTAATAAACACAAGAGAATAAAATATTTTGTACAATCTCCACAAGATATAAAATTTTACTGGTCAGTTATTGTGCACAGTCTATTAAATTTTACAACATGTATTACCTATGGGCCCTGCAATTCTACATGTAGGGCTCTGCCCCACAGAAGTAACGGCATCAATGCACACAGATATTTGTACCAAAGTATTCGTTGCAACATTACTTGTAATATAAAAACTTAAATGTCTCTCAATAAGCAAATTATTTTTTGAAAGTTTTTTAAACCTTAAAATGTACAATGGAATACTATGCAGACATTAAAAAAGTAAATAATAAGAAGGCAGTGTGAGAGCTTGGAAAATATTCCGTAGCATACTGGTATGTGAAACAAGCAGCCTGTGGCTTACAAGATGTCACTCAGTGCTGCTGTAGAAATCAACCACTGTGGAAAGGTGTGTGCGTGTGTTATCTAAATATATTGGTCTTGGCAATGGGGAAGATAATATTTTCCCATATTCAAATTCGAATCATTTTCTTTATCTTCTCTACAAACTTAATTCCAAATTTCAACTTTGAATTATGCAAAACTGAATGCAACTTTTCCAAAAATGTCTGATCAAAATTTGTCCGAACTGTTGTAACCCACATTAATTTCATTTTTGAATATGGGTAGACTTGCTGTTTTAACACCAGGTTACTACTCCAAAGTGTAAGTAATCCAAGGTCAGTGTCACATAACTCTCGTTTTTCTTGAAACACAGTTAACAGGTCATTGCTTGATTATCACCACGCTATAAAATCTCACTAGATGGGTCTATTTTTGTTGCTCATTCCTTTTGTTAGCTATGCCAGCAGATAATATTCATATTTTAATACCCCTGTGGCTGAGCATCAAAGCCCTGTAACTTTGTCATTTTTCCTCCTTCCTCCTACTTGCTCACTGATCTTTTGCAAATTTAATTATTTATATCCAATTTGGCTTCTTCTCTCTTTCTCCTTGCCTGCTAATGTGTCAGCTGTAGAATTGATATTGTCAACCATGCAATGGAATGTGCTCCAGGAAATCTCTGGCCTTCTAAAGTCAAGTGACAAATGAAAAGGAAAATGCCAAAGGATTTTGCAATTTGAAACACAGAGTGGTGAAATCAGAATGCATTGCTGAAGTTATGGTGAAACACGTCCATTTTCCCCCTGCAAGGAAGAATTTTATACCATACGAGAACCAGATCTTCCTATTAGCTATTCAATAAAGCATATTGCACCCAAGCATAATACTGATTCCCTAATTCCACATTATAGAAGTATGGGTTAATGGGTTGGCATCTGATTGACCCAGCTTCTCATAAGAAGACATCACAGTGTGTCTCAACCTGTTACCTGTTTGACTATCCCTTAGACCTGTTCTATTGCTGGAGAAAAAAATTATAAAGGGAGAAAAGAAAAAAAATTCTGAAAAATGGAAAGGATCAGTACATTGAATAACATGCCTTGAAAAGTATTATGATAACAATAGCAACACTGATATTTAATGAAGTTAAAATTATATTTTTAAAAGGTATTTTAAGAATTTCTGCTGAAATCTGTTCAATTAAGGACATCAATCAAAGGGTCAGTGAGGAAACATTGATCTCAAGTGTGGTTTGTTAAAGTGATGGACAGGAACCTCAATGTGGATTCTGCCTATTTTTTCTTAACTGTGGAATGGTCCAGAGATCTAGCTACCACTGATAAATGTTTGTTTCCTAACAGTTAATAGAGAAGACAAAAGAAAACTTAAAGGCCAGAAAATAGACATTTGTCAAACTTCAAAAGTTGAATAGGAGAGAGAGAGAGAGAAAGAGAGAGAGAGAGAGAGGGAGGGAGGGAGGGAGGGAAAGAGGAAGGAAGGAAGGAAGGAAAGAAGGAAGGAAGGAAGGAAGGAAGGAAGGAAGGAAGGAAGGAAGGAAGGAAGAAGAAAAAGACCAAAACTTTGTTGGTCAACCATTGAAATAATTGAGAAATTTACCTTAAAAATTTTTTTTAGAAACTCAGTTAATGTCAGAAATTTACTAGCTTTATATTTTCATAATAACTTTGGGTAACAGGAGGTATATGGTAAACTATCTTTTTTTCACATGATATTTTCCTCTGGTCCTCCCCACAAAACAATGTGAATATGATAATGGCACTGGCACATCAGAAGTCTTTAAAATTTCACTTCTACACCCTAAGTCTGAAAAGGCAGCAGGATGCTGCTCATTCCAGAGCTCCCAGTTCTGTTTTTTTCATACTGTGCCTATGTTCTCACACATTCTCAGGAATTAGGAGAGAGTCCATACTTTCTAGACAGACCTTTTTAAAGTTTGATTACTGTGATGATGAATACAATGGACCGGCACTTCCTGTGAAGACAGCAGTGTTAGGCTGAAATGCTTTCTAGTAAATGAAGGAAAGAACTTTCATCTCAGGAATTTTAGAGGGAGAAAAAGGTACATTAGCAACATCTGTTTAAAATAAAGATTCCATTACTGCTACCACTCCCGTCTTGGTGCTTACGATTTTTTCTTATTGATTAGACATTTTCAACTTTTGTTTTATTTTAATTTACCATAGTATTAACATTGTGTACTGAGGGATTTGCTTATATTTTTATCCAGAAAACATGAGTTTTAATTTTTAAAGATCAGAGTTAAATGTACCATTATGGTTTAGAGTTGTAAAAATGGAATAATTCTTGGACTATATAGCATACACTTAGTTAATGGAAGTAATTCTTTACATCTTGGTAATGCCATGATTTTTGTTGTTGTTGTTTGTTTGTTATAAAGACAGTGTCTTGATTTGGGGGATAAGTACTAGAGATATGATGAGTTATATCTAATTAGAGGTAGGTAATATTTTTAGCTTTGCCGTTCTTTGTATCTCCAGTTATGGTTCTTTTGTTCCTAACTGAAAATTAAACGTATTCAGGCCTCCCTTTGTGTTGTGCAGGGAACATTCAATACTTACATGTCATGGCAGGTTATCTCCATTTAAGTGAAGGGTGGAAATGTTCAAACTATCTTGGAGCTGTTCTTCATTTCACCAGTCTTCCTTTGTGATATTTCAAATATATAACAAACACACACGTATATGTTCATGTATGCGTATGTGCTTAATAAGTTTATAACATGTTAATCTCCGATAAAACAATAATAAGTATTAAAGTAAGAAAATTAGCATTTCTATGACCATTCTGGAAAGCTTTTATGCTCCCAGATAAGAGATTCACAATATTCCAAGCCTTAAATACGATAAATTGTTATAGTACCTGGTATTTTCCTGGAGTTAGTATTTCACAAAGTCCTTTACATATATATAATCTCTCACTGGTCTTATTTGCCACAATATTTAGCTCATCCCCTCTCACTGGATATGAATGGTGTTTCCAGTTTTCAATATTATGAACAGTGCTGTGATGAAGACACGTGTGACTCCACCTTTCCACGGGTCCTCAATTACTTGCTTGGGTATATCTAGCGAAGTCATTGTTTGATTCTATGGGTTATCTTTTATAGACAATCATAGATGTCTAGTTCAAAATATGGTAAATATTTCACAAACAACTCTGGAAAACTCTGTTCATGTTATTAAAAATAATATTTCCGTAAGGTTCTTGGCATAACAGCCAGAAAAGGAGTCAGTTAGGTTGTCTTTCTAAAGTATCAGTCCCTCAGGAAACCATGTTGTGCTATATGGAGATTCAAAATTGATGTCTAGTTTTCTGTTTTTTTAAGAGAAGTTTCTAGTGAACCATAAGATCTTAGAAACAACTAATGTTAATTTAGGAAGTCAGATATTTAATACATACCCGTCTGTTATGTGCTCCTCCTTGCAGAAGGTAAAGATTCCGAATGTGTGTTTACTTAAAAAATCCATACGGCTCTTGGGAAGCAGGCTTGCCTGGTTGCTGGTTTAAAATGAAAGCACGATGACCACAGGGCACTGGAAATAAGGCCCTAATGTTATAGTTTTAAGAGTTTTTAACATTATCATTAAAAAAATTCTCTTTCATTTACATAATTTCCACTGTAAAAAATGAAAATACTCTTAACTATATGGAGTAAAAGCACATATACAAATATTTTTATGCCTAACTAAGCACATATCAATCTGTACCATAAGTAGAAATATGTTATAAATACTTTTGGCCACTTGATTTTTGATTGACAACATGTAATATAGATCTTACTCATTCTTTTAAATGGTTTCACAGCATTCAGCTGCATGGGTATGCCATTTCACTGGATCATCCCCCTATTGTTACTATAATGAAAAAGTTAACATTTACTTTTTAAACAATTTTATTTATTGATTTATCTTTAGAGAGAGGGGAAGGGAGGTAGAGAGGGAGAGAAAGATTGGTATGAAAGCGAAACATGGATCAGTTGCCTCCTACTTGCACCCCAGCTGGGGACCGAACTTGCAACCCAGGTGTGTGCCCTGATTGGGAATTAAACCGGCAACCCTTACTTTGTGGAACGATGCCCAACCGAGCCACACCAGCCAGGGCGAAAAAATTAAACTTTATATTTTAATAGCCTTCATTTATTGATGGCTTATGTTCTTAATATGTATGATCTTGTTACATATATTGTAAAGAACATCTTGATGTACATGTGGGGAAAAGTAGGTTTACAGTTGTATGTGAAACAGTTTATTCTTGTACTATTATTTATTAATTATTATATCATTTTTCATGTGAACAACTGTAAAACTACTTCTGCCCAACCCAATAGGTACAATGATATGTTTTTGTTTTCTATTTTGGTTAGTAAGATCTCAAAGTTATAGAGTAAGTGCATTTAACACACAGATAAATCATGCCAATTTGTCCTTCCAGCTTAGAGAAGATCTAAAACTGGAATATCCTGTTTTTCAGAGATATCCATTATTTTACAGATAAACATATAGAGAAAATTTTCAGCATTTTTCAGCATTAGAAATTCCTTCCAAAAGAACCTTTTAGCTTTGATGCTTCCCAAATGAACAAAAATAAAATGGCTTCCTGGGGTTGGTTGCACTTGAGCGCTTTAGTCAGGTATTATTCATAACCCTAAAAGTTCTTTATCTTTTATTCATTGCTCTTACAATCCATGTGCTTGCAGAGAATATTTTTAAAAGATTTTTAAAGCACTGGTGGAATCTCTCTGTGAGAACTGATATTTGGAAAAAGACATTGTGAGCAGTGGCATAAAAACAACTTTTGTAATGGCATGAGAATTCATCCAGGCACAGTCGAACAAACATCCACCCATCTTTGTTTTCCATCTTCCTGGTGCTCTTCTGGAGGCCTGGAGTTTCATCTCCAGCTGCAGCACAAGCTTAGAACAGATCTAACAGTCCTATCACTTTACTGTAGGAACAAGCCCCAGCCCTGGTCATCTAAGTTCATTCCCAGGTGCATAAGCCTCCTAAGTGCCCTCCAGTTCCCATACACATCGAAACCCTGAGATCACCCATTTCAACCACCCTGCAAATAACTATTATTTATAGTCTTCTCTTTTATAACTTTACACCCTTAAACCATAGTTGTGCCTCCCTTTCTTCCTCCAAGCCTCCACATTTCTCCTAAGGAAACAATACACTGTAATGTTTACCACTATGGGCTTTACAGTGACATCTGGTTAGAAGTTGAAGGCAATTTATTTAATCCCTCTAAGCCTCAGTTTGTTCTTTGTTACAATAGGATTAAAATTAAAATTAAAAACAGGGTGTTGTGAGGATTAAATTAGGTAGTGTATTAGCTGTTGCTGTAGCTATTATTGGTTCCTGGCCTTAAGTTAGGGAAAGTTGATTTTTAGACATCGTAGTCCAGTGTAGTTAGGGCACAGGGTATGCAGATTCTAACCCATGCCCATATTCAGGAATCCAGGCCTCTTCCATCGTATGGCTTGACAGTAATATTGAGGGCCTCTGAGTCCTCCACTGGATCTTCTTCTTTCCAGTTAGCAGCAAAGGAAAAGGAAAAGCATGAAATTTAGCCTGAGCCGAGGCCATGTACATTCCTCCCACATTGGCCAGAATGAATCATACGTGCAACCCCTAAATGCAGAGGAGCAGGGAAATGTAATCTGTTTGTATGCCCAGGAGAATGAGAACACAGATGTTGGTGAGCATTTCAGCAAACCTCTGCTGTGATTATCATTGGGATATAAAATCAACACATTTTTGTTAATTGGCACAACTTCTAAGCATTCCTGAGACAGTTATTTGCTTTGTTGAAATTTAGCACAGCCAAGCCCAGAAATAAAAGGCTTTTGTGGTGATTGGAAATAATTTGATACAAAGAAAGATATCACTACAAATGCTAATAATTTACAGTTCTTTTCATTTTTCCAAAAAATGAAAATTTTAAAAATGGTCATTTTCATACCCCCCGAAAAACTTTTATGAGTTATAATAATTGGCACAAAGTATATGTCATGTTTGGTCCCAATTGACAGATAAATAGATACATTTAAAATTAGATAGATAGATAGAAAATAAAACAAATATCAAAAATTCCTTATTAATTATCTCTTTTATTACTTTTTAAATTTATTTATTTTAATTGTTGTTCAAGTACAGTTTTCTGTCTTTTACACCCATCCCAGCCCACCCCCCAATGCTTCCCATCTCCCTCCCATCTTCACCCCCTTAGTTGTTGTCCATGTGTCCTTCATATTTGTTCCTGTAAACCCTTCCCCTTTTCCCCTGAAATTTCCTTCCCTCTCCCCTCTGGGCACTGTCCACCTGTTCTCTATTTCAATGTCTTTGGTTATATTTTGCTTTTGCTTGTTTGTTTTGTTGTTTAGGTTCCTGTTAAAGGTGAGATCATATGGTATTTGTCTTTCACCACCTGGCTTATTTCACTCAGCATAATGCTTTCCAGTTCCATCCATGCTGTTGCAAAGGGTAGGAGCTCCTTCTTTCTTTCTGCTGCATAGAATTTTTTAAACAATTAAATGTGTTACATTTCTAAATTTTTTAAAGGCACATTTTGAAAGAGACAAATTGAATTTAATAATTGTGTGCTCTCTTAAATTTTCATTACTTCTGACTGAATGTGAAAGTAGAAGTCAGAATGCATTTGAGAAAGAAAACACCAACAACAAGAAATGCTTTTGGCTGGCATACTTAATATTAAAAAGTAACCTTATTAATACAAATGTCATCTCACATTTTGGAAGGTGTTATTCCTTGTGAAAACTATGTCTATGTGAGCTGATGGGAAAAAACAATAAACCATTTGAAAACAAATAGAATATTAAAAGAAATGGAGTTATTTTAGGTTCAATAGTCTACTTCGTACTGCTCCTAGAGTCAATGTATACTTTTTGAACCACACGTACAACCATCTATCTGTTCATCTGTTCACCCACACGGCAAAGACTTATTGTGCACCTGCTACATCTCATGCTCTGTGTTAGGTTAGATCTTTTTCCAGCAAGTTTTCCTTAACACTAGGTTCAATGTTTCAGCAAACTTCTGATTGAGGTTTACATATATAGAGATATATAAATGAATATAGATATAAGGAGTGAGAAAGATACAGAACTAGTTAGTGATGCATTAAGCATTTTGAGTCTTAATATGAAAGCTCATGTAAGATTTAATGTCTGCATTTTTCATGGAAAATATTAGGTTCAACCGCAACACTTAACTACCCACCAGAGAAGGTGTGCCAGTCTTCTCTTCCACCCTATACAGTAGTATTTTTCCATTTTTTATTAAGTTACCAGTTTAAAGTTCCTGCTCATGTAACAGGTAAAGTATAATCCTAATTTTAATTTTCCATAATGGTGAGTTTAAGTATTTTTTTCATATCCTTTGTCCACATGTACTTTTTCCTTAGTTTTCTCTTACTAATTTATTGATTTTTTTTAGCTGACCTTTGATACAATGTAAATCCTGCTGATACAGTTTCTCGATGATTTTGGCTTGCATTTGATAGCAGCCGTGTACTTGCAAAAGTTTTGTTGTTGATGATGACAATCTATAAATATAGATGCTTTGAAAAGTGTGAATAATATTTTATTTACTTGATCTTCCTCACTGAGATTGGATTAAGATAAACAAAACACTATTTATTTTTCCTCAGTCAACCAAACATATTATAAATATTGATTAATTCCTTCAGCTATCCAAATCTGATTAGTAAAATATTCTGTATCTTTTTTTTTGCATTCCCTGAAGACATAATATATGTTCCCTTATTGGCCTCGTACTGAAGAAGCTTAAGTTGGTTATTTTTAATTTAGTAGTTCAAACAAAAGTGTTTTCTGCGTAGTAGCTCCTGTTGCTTTTGTCAAAAATGTGAGTGCTGTATTTTACTAACAAAAACCTACATAACTAGAATGCAAAGTAGTGGATTTTAAATTAAAATTGCATTAAAACTTTCTGAAAGCAGTCATTTTTAGTTAAAAAATTGCATTTTGTTTTCACCCAACAAAATAAAAAAGATGCCAGGGATCAGTACTGTGTGCTTAGACTGAAGATGTTGAGTGAAACATCAAGTGTTTTAGTCTTGTCTCCTTCTCCGGGGTGAACCACCCATATACCGGAAGTAGTGTGTATCCTGCCCTCTCCGGCCTGGGCCTCCATGTTATTTCAATCTGTATTTCACACTTGTTTCTATTCCTAGAAATGGTTTCCAAAGCTATTTACCATATCTCCATTATTATGCATGGCAGGAGTCAGCAAAACTTTACTTAAAGGGCCAGGTAGTAAATATTTTAGCCCTATGGACCATAAATTCTCTACTGTAACTACTCAATTCTGTCCATAAGCAAAATGTAAATAAATGGAGACAGCTGTGTTCCAATAAAAATTTATTTCTATGAACAGTGGCAGCCCAGATTTGGCCCATAGGCCAGAGTCAGTCAACTCCTGATATGTCGCTTTAGCCAGTATATTTTTAAAGTTTTTGAAAAATATCAAAATATATATTTGATCATTTTTGTTTATATTGAACAGTATCATTTTAAAATGTATATTTGTTGGTACATATGGGTCTAGTTCATTTATTTAACATGCTATGTAAAATTGTGTCTCTGGTCTTTTAATGATGAGCATTTATCCTGTTTTCAGTTTTTCACTGTTGTCAGCAATGCTTCAGGGATCATCCTTCAACTTCCCCGCCCCGCCCCGTGCATATGTGCAAATGATTCTCAGTGGTAAACTGCTTGATATTCAGAAGACTTATGAGACTCTGTGTCCAAGTGAGCAAGGAGCTCAAGTTCTAATAGATGAAAATCATGGACAGCAGAGCTCAGCAAACTTTTCTTGTGCATCTGAACAGAATCAAGGCTTGAAGCCATTCTCTTTATTTCTACCCCTTATAGGTAAAGAAAATAATGACTATAAACACTGTAGTTTATACATTTAATTGTCATATTATCAAACACTGGGGTTTTATCTTTAAAGGTAGAAATCTGAATCCTTTCTGGTTGAAAAAACTTTTTCTGTTTTCAGTTAACCTAGAATGGTGCACTTACCTCTTTAATTCATAACTACGAACTCTATTTTGCATAAGCTCCTGAGCCTCCCGGTATTTCATTCTGTATTTCAGATTTGTTTCTACTTATTTCTACCTAGCTATGGTCTACAAAGCTACTGGAGAGTGATCAGGGTTGCTCACATAACCCCAGCGCATGATAGGGTAACAGTTACTCAATGCCTAAATAGGCAAGGCCAGCAAGCATAGACTTTTAAAGAAGGCACTTAAATTTAGGCACCGTTTTTCCTTTCAACTAGCTTATATTTTCACAATTACATGATAAGCAAACTACCTGTGAGAGACTACGGCAGGTTTTGTATTGTGGAGCCAGGATAGCAGGGTAGCTTCCTGTAGCGGTATTCTCTGGAAAGTACAGCAGAACAATTTTAAGATAAAGTCTAACGAAAAGAATATTTTACCATTTAGAGAAGCTGCAAAGTAGGCTGGCAACTAAGGCTCATTCTGAGGTTTTGTTGTAGCAATCATTAAATTCTTGCCTTATTTTTCTTTGTCGTTGCCTCTGGGCACATCACATGTTGGTAGAAATTGTATCCCTTTTTATTGTCATCAGATTATAGAAATATGAAAACACGTGATCAGCTGTTTTTCTCAAAACTCAACTATTACTTGACTCATAGGCAACATCATCTCCCTGTTATATATTATTGTCATTTTATAAACCACACAGGACGATAATGCTTATGTCACTGGGTTTGAGGCTTCCTTGTGTGACTTGTCAGGCCTGTAGGTACACTTCCTTTTTTCACATTTGCTCAGACAAACCATTCATCAGGGCATTCTGTAGCATTTGTCACTTCCTCAGTCTGAGTGTGTGACTACAAGTATTGGAGAGTTTTATTCTTCCCTTTCTTCAGACTAGTGGATGCCTAATTTTAAATGGACTATTTCTGTCAGTTTCCCAGCTTAATCCCTGTTGCCATGATTAAGTAGCCCAAAACATTCTTCAATGACATCGAAGGCTTTGGAATTTAAAAGTAAATTGCTTCTGGGAAAAACAAATCAAACTTGCATTGCCGACCTACAGAAAGTGCATTAAAACATATTACACTGCACTTTCTTGGTGGAATAAATTGAGAGTCACAGTAATGATTCTTCTAGCTATGTCAGATTCTGAGACAGTTCGATTAATTTTGGCTTTAGATTGAGTTTCTTTCCAACACTCCACTCTCTATTTGATGTGTCTACATTTTTCATTGTATCCAATGACAATTTATGCCATAAATTATTGGCTTTGAAGCCAAAAATTCAGGGTATAAAGGTAAAACAATATACTGGAAAGAGTGCATGAAGAAGATATGTCTTTGATCTGATTTTCCATTACTGATTTGCTGCATGTCATTAGGCAAACTCTGCAACCTTCATGGGCTTTTATTGATATCATACTCCCATCTACCTGTATGATGGTGCTATGGCCGCCATATTGCGTCTGAGACATTTTCTGGTGGAAGGCACTAGGCTGATGGTAGGAAGCATTCTGGAATCCTCCAGCATCTCATAGGCACCTTGCCTGCCTGTTAAAGCTATACATTAAGAAGGAAAGCTTAGTAAAATATGGTACCCAGAGGAATCCATTGTGTTGCTGTGATTAAGTCAAGAAATAAAAGACCTCACTTTTTTTTTAGCAATGAGAGAGAATGACTATTTACATTTTTAAGTCACATTCAAAGCTTTGTTGTAGCTTATCTTTTTAAAACTTCTTTTTGAAGTATAACATATCTATAGAAAAATGTGCATATTATAAATTGATAGCTTGGTAAATTTTCAAAAATGGAACATGGCCGTTGCAGCCAACATCCACATCAAGAAGCAATATGTGACCCGTTCTTCAGATGACCTGGCAGGTTTTCTCTCGGTCACCCTCCCTCCGCTGTCACCGCCGTCATACTAACACAACAGATGAATTGTACCTGTTTTTGTAAAATATAATTGGGATCTTATAACTGAAGCTCTTCTGACACTTCTGACATTAAAAATGTATGTAAGATTTACCCATATCGTTCCCTGTTGATGCAGAGTATTCATTTGCATTGTCACATGATATCATTTTGTGTGAATGTGTCACCATTTATTTATTCATTCTACTCTTGGCAGCTATATAGGTAGTTTCTATCTTTTTTTACTTATTTATCTTTAGAGAGGAAGGGTTAGAGAGAAGGAGAGAAATATCAATGTATGGTTGCTGCTCATGAGTCCCCTGCTGGGAACTGGCCTGCAACCCAGGCATGTGCCCTGACTGGGAATAGAACCGTGATTGTGTGGTTCGCAGGCCCGAGCTCAATCCACTGAGCTACACCAGCCGGGGCCGTTTCTATCTTTTTATTGTTAACTAATAGGACTGCTATGAACAGACAGACTAGGGGATGAGGTGCAAGAGAACGCACAATGATAGAAACATTCCATATCTGCACTATCCAATATGGCAGCCATTAGCTGCATGTGGCTACTGGACTCTTCAAATGTGGCTAGTGTGGCTGAGGAAACAAACCTTTAATTTTAGCTAATTTAGTTAATTTAAATTCAAGTAGTCTGTCACTTTTGGCTAGTGGCTACAATATTGGAAACATCAGAGTGGTATTTGAAATGAGGGAGAATTCCTATGATGCGATAGAGCACTTTTCAGGAAGAGTCATATTTAATGCTTAAAAAGGAGCCAGATGGCTCTGACTTGTGTGGCAGTGGGTTGGGTATCATCCCACAAACCGAGAGGTCACCCATTTGATTCCTGGTCTGGGCACATACTTGGGTTGTTGGCAAGGTCTGTGAGCAGGGAGAAGCAGCAGATCGGTGTTTCTCTTGCATGTCAATGTTTCCCCCCTCTTTGTCCCTCAATTCTCCTCTCTCTAAAAATAAATAAATAAAATATGTTTTACAAATTAAAAAGGCTCTAGATTTAGTCTTGGGGTGATATGTAGCAGGAACCTTTCGAACCAAAGATACAGTGTGTGCAGTGATTGGATGGGAGGTTCCATGCGATGTTAAACAGTAGCTGCAGGAGACTCATGGCTGTGATGGTTGAAGTTGCAACCAGCATGTTAACTAGGGTTAGTATTGTGTATTCAAAGATCTGCAATAATGACTAAAACTGAAACTCATCGTTTTTTGCCATTTAACCTCTGAGATTAACACCATCAATATGCAGCACTGACGAACTAGGTGGGGCCTTAATTAACAAGTTAACTGATACCAAAATGGGAGGAGAACATTGGTCTTTCAAAAATTTTCAAGAGCGTCATAATAATAAGTATAAGAGTAGGAACAGGCAGAAGAAGTCAAGTTTACCATGTGTTAAGAGATAAAGTGCTTTCTGAGCATTATGTTATTTAATTTTTGGAACTCACTGAAATCAGTATTATTCTTAATCCCATCTACAAACTAATAATAATTCTTAATTTTAGAGCAGCAATGTGAGTGGCCTGAAGTCTTACTGATGCTAGGTGGCAGAGCTGAGATTTGAACTATATGATGTTGAAGAGCAAGTCCTTAGGCAGTTAATATCTCTCATGTTTAACAGATTAAAAATGAATGATGATACAACTTATCTCAAGTCAAAAAACAGCTTGAAGACTCTGGAGCAATGAAAAATGTCTTAGTTTACTATCTGCCAATTGACTGAAATTTAATAAAGTGTGTTTAGTTCATATTTCTTTGGATTGTGTTTCAACAAAACCTAGTAATATAAGGGGACAGCTCATTTCACTCAGAATAAAAGATAAAACAGAGAAAATGGATTGTGCTTCCAAGATTTTCACACCATCTTGCCAAAGGGGCCTTTTCCAGATCTGTTGCTCATACTTTTAAATTTTATATTAGATATAGAATCTTGTAAATTGATTTCATGTTGTCAAACTTGATCGTAATTTTCATCCTCAGAGGCCAATTTAAGATCTCAAGGCAACTTGCTTTAATGGATAAATGAGAGAGAGCCTCGTAAGAATTTTGCATTTGACACGCAAATAAAAAGTTTTGAGAGCAGTGACATGATTTCCCAGGTTGCCTACTTACATCACACTGTGCTGCATGCTGGAGTTACCAGAGCAAATTAGGCACAGGATTGTCTTCAAGATCCCTGCATTGCTCTTGATACTGAGAGGTCATCCTTTCCAGAATGAGCTGGAGAATTTTAGCCTCTGATATTAGTTGCAAACAATTTCCTCCTATAGGGTGCATTATGCCTGTAATGGACTGTGAGAGGACCTAATGTCATCCTCAACAGAGCTTGATGGTGCCCCTACCCAGATCCCCATTATCAGGCTGAAGCACTCCTCCGCCAGCCTCCTAGGGTTCTGACAGTTCGCATTCATGCTTGTCTCCTAAAACTTACCTTTAGCAATAGGGAGCTACCTTGCCAAGAAATTCCTTGGAAATTATTCTCTTATCCTAGAGGCAGTCAACAACCAGGGACTGACAGACATCAAGTCAAAGCCCTCTTGCTACAGGGAGGGCTGCCTTAAGGGTGCCACGTGTGTTTCCTTGTTCTCCACGGGGTCAGGCTGAGACTAGACTCCAACCTGAGGCAAAATCCTTGCTTAGCTTCTTCCCCAGGGTCTCGTTTACATTCTTCATTTTCTTACTGGTTTCAATGGACAGCAGTCACTTGCCCTGGGTTTTTTAGGAAACCCGTCAAAGGCAGTGTTAGATTTCTATAATCTTCTTGCATGACCTCCTGATAAAACTTTGAGAAGGACCTAGTTTCTTTTACTTTTTCTAGAGAAATCTCCAAATATCATTCTTCTCTAGGTGTATCTTTCTTCTCTAGATATATTATTCTTCTCTAGATGTAACATTCTCTAGAAGGAGACAGTTCTTTAAAGAAGATAGAAAACCAGGTGAGGTCTAGCAGAATCCATGATGGAAGCCACTTTGGCATCTAGATATCTGAAGACTTTCAAGATTGATGAAGAGAAAGATCAGTGGTCTCCTGACTCCTGGTGCAGGACCCCCTTTTTCCTCAGCTCACTCACCACCTCCCTGCCCATTGCTGTTAGGATTTAGGATTGAGTGTGATTCTTTGCATGGGTCTGAGTAAAATTCTTTACATGGTAAGAAAGATTATTGCTGACCTGTTTCCAAGCTTTTGGAACAAGGATACAAGAATGAAAAAAAAGAATGTGCCCAGTAAGCACTAGCCTTAATCAGAGACTGAACTTGTTCACAATTGAAATTATACTGCAGCAACATGAATTTTTACTTCAAGAAGATGCATTCACCAGAGGAAAAATGAAAAGATACAGCCTCTTCTCTCAAAGGCATGGATAAATGAGTGACCAACAGCTGGATGGATGGCTGGATGGAGGAATAAATAAATCAGTGGGAGAATGAGTGTTTGAGTAGACTTGCTATGGTTTCTTTGAAGACTAATTCTTTGCTTCAGTTAAAAAAGGCATTACTAAAGATAACTAAAAACCAAGAGGAGAAATGCAAGCTAGTATTTTTTCTCTCTAGTCTCTTTTTTCTTTGTGATGAACATGATTAAAACAAAATGTTAATTATTTGGAATATTCATGAAGGACAATATTATCGTGGACTCACTCTCTTTTCAAGACATCTAGTGATTTCTAATAATGTAATTCACATTAGTTTCTTCAGACAAGAGTATTTTTACTCCTTAGGAGACATGATGTTTTGAAAATTTAACAATTTTGAGAATGAAACTTTTCCACCTTCCCAGAACTGTATTTAAGAGGTATATTTTATTTAAAAAGTAGTATGAATAAAATGTGTTTAGTTCTTTATATGTATGCTGAAAGCCCAGACAATAAGAAAATATAATAGTATGTAAGGTTTAAAAATATATATTTGAGAAAAATAAATAAATATATTAAAATATATAATAAATATTTATTTATATAAATATTTATACATAATGTTTATATGTATAATAATATTTATTATATAACACATATAAATATATAATATATTTGAGGAATATATTTAAATATATTTAATATATAAAAATAATCAGTTACTACTGATTAGCACACCTAAGAAATCAGCAGTTAAATCAGCTACTCTACTTCTGGGAATTGAATATATTTCTGAAGAAACCCAAAATACTAATTCAAAAAGTATATATGCACACCTGTATTCATTGCAGCATTATTTACAATAGCCAAGCTATGGAAGCAACTCAAGTACCTATCAATAAATGAGTGGATAAAAAAAGCTGTGGTAGTTCTACACAATGGAATACTATTCAGCTATAAAAAAGAATGAAATCTTACTATTTCAACAGTATGGATAAACGTAGAAGGTATTGTGCTAAGTGAAATAAGTCAATCAGGGAAAAATAAATGCCATACAATTTAAAATATGTGTGAAAAATAAAGAATGATAGAAATGAACAAAATAGAAAGAGGTTGATACAGAGAATAGACAGAGAGTTGTGAGGGGGACTAGGTGAAAAGGTAAAAGGATTGAGAGGTAAAGATTGGTAATTACAAATAGTCATGGGAGTGTAGAGTACAGCATAGGGAACACAATCAATAATATTGAGATAATTATGTATGATGTCAGTTGGGTACTAGAAATATTAAGGGAGATACTTTATAAAGTATATAATTGTCTAATCACTATGCTATCCACCTGAAACAAATACAAAATAATATTAAATATAAACTGTAACTGCAAACAAATTAAAATATGCATTAAAAGTCAGCAGTTACAAATATGTTAGCTAGAATGAAATATTACAAAATGAATAAAAGATTAAACTAAATAAGAGTATATAAATACTGGGAATTCCTGTTGAAGCCCATGTAGCCTTGCTTATTCTTTGTCTAAACCTCAATGGAGTGAAGGCTCATGAAGATTGTCCTTTGAAAGCCTCAAGTGAAAGGAAATATTAACCATAGACTTTTGTTAACCCTCACAACTTGTCTCTGTCATTACAGTTAGAAGACAGGGGACTCCCCTGTTGTTTTGTTTGTTAAATGACCTGGTGCTTTGTTGTGTTTCTTCTGGAATTCCACAGGCTTTTAAACTACAATTTTTAAATTACTGCCTTCAAGAGCTAGGGAAATAAGTGTTAAAACCCACTGACTCTGAAATATCACTGAGATGAAATGACTTAAAAAGAAAGTAATTAAAGTATTTAGATAAAACTATAGAACATAAAAGAAGATTATTTCAATGAAAAGACACAGTGTGTTATGATACTTCTTTATAAACACATTTTCTCTGGTTCCTTTTGGCAAGATAACTAAATGTGATTGAAATGTACATACATATGTATATATTAAGCCCCTCAGTTTAAATTAACATAGAGTGTTTTACAGAAAAAAGATATGCACATGGAGTTCTTTGGAAGTGGAATTGACAGGGTAAGTCAGAATAAAAATGGCACAGCTAACCGCATAGCTTTGTTACACACTGTGGCATAACTTCTGAGAGTGTTAAAGGTGTCACGGTCTGAGGAAGCACAGTCGGACCTTCTAATGAGAGTCCTCATGTGGGTCCTCATTTTATTTATGCTGTCATTTTGTTCCTTCTCATTGGCCTGAAACACTCAGATTGTCCGTTCCTACTTCCTTGGCAAATAATACTATAAATAATCTATTTCAATCTGACCTTTCCACTGACCTCTAATTTGAATCACTTCTTTAGGATATTCTACCAATTACATCCCTGACGAAAAATGAGAAGGGATCAGAACAGCCAGCCATTCAAAAAAAGCATTTAAAGATAATGTACTGATACCTTGTTCTCATAATGAATATTATAAGATTAGCAGGAGCTGTGGACTGTATTGATATGAGAATGATGAACAGAGTAGACAAATGGAAAATACTGCAAGTGTGTTTGATGTACTACCATAATTGAATTTCAGAAAAACCTAAGTGATAATAAAAAAATGTTTGGTGAAAAATTAATCATACCTTCTTTGATGTGAATTTTTAGTTTCTTGGTTCATCAGGAATATATATATACAAGTATAACATTCTTTTCTATACACTAGGAAGTTTTCATCCCATTTGGTTTCTGAGATAGATTTCTTTGGAACTTGTTATATATGGTTACATTTGCAAACTACTTCTCAAGTTTGCCTGCACATAGACTTCAGCATCAGCAGGTGTATTAACTTCAAACAGGGGTAGATTTTCTGGTGTGAAATTGTTGCGAGGTTATTATGATAAAGAAAGGAAGGAATTGGCATATTGCTTCTTGGAATACTCCCATGTTGCTCATTTGTGTAGCTTACTTATACTTTGATATTCTTCTCAGTCTGCAATTACTCCACGTCTTTGAAAGTCATTTTTCCCTACAGTGCAATAGAGACACTCACAAGAATTTGAAGTTTGTGAGGGGGAAATAGGTGAGTGATAAAGTCTGTCCGAACATGTTGTTCTTTTACAATACCAAGCAGGCTTACTCATCTTCATCATGTTGTTTAATTGTAACAAAGCTTGAAAGAGTAGTGGGGTAGGAATCCAGTGATCTGGGGGTCACAGAGTTTGGAATCAGAATGGACCTCCAGTATAGCTGCCTATGTTCCACCAAGTAGAGAATTCTTATATAAGTCTTATATATGTGTTTATTCACAACAGTTGAAGGGCCTGAGCTAAGATGATACCTCTGTTGTGTGGTTGGGGGCGCTAAAATCTTTCTCTCCCTTCTTGATTCCTAGAGTAACTTCCATAAAGTTACAGGTCTGAGCAGTCTCTCATACTTCTCCTTGAAGATTGTTGAAGATACACTCTCATTTGAACTGCTGTTAGTCAAGTTCAATTTGCAGTAAAAACAAAATTAGAGCTAATGGAACCTGTGGATTCGGTGGTTCTGTCAAGGCCAAAGGACTGTCAGGAAGGTGCTGTCACTGCCCATGGCTAGTGGCTTTCTTATGATAACTACTGTCTTGCTTTTCTTGCAAGTACCTTACTTTGTTTTTTTTTTTGTTTTTTTAAATATATTTTATTGGTTATACCATGACAGTTGTTCTATTCTCCCCCTTCATTCCCCTCCACCCGCACACTCCCTCCCCCACCATTCTCCCCCCCTTAGTTTATAACCACGTGTCTCAAGTTCTTTAGATTCTATATTTCCCCTACTATTCTTGCCCTCCCCCCTATCTATTTTCTACCTACTGTCTATGCTATTTTCTGTACCTTCTCCCCCCTTCTCCTCCTCCCACTCTCCTGTTGCTAACCCTCCATGTGTTCTTCATTTCTATGGTTCTGCTCCTGATCTAGCTGTCCTCTTGGTTTGCTTTTGTTTTAGGTGTGGTTGTTAATAACTGTGAGTTTGCTGTCCTTTCACTGTTCATATTTTTCATCTTCTTTTTCTTATATAAGTCCCTTTAGCATTTCATATAATAAGGGCTTGGTGATGATGAACTCCTTGAACTTGACCTTATCTGAGAAGCACTTTATCTGTCCTTCCATTCTAAATGAAAGTTTTGCTGGATAAAGCAATCTTGGCTGTAGGTCTTTGGATTTCATGACTTGGAATACTTCTTTCCAGCCCCTTCTTGCCTGTAAGGTCTCTTTTGAGAAATCCGCTGACAGTCTGATGGGGACTCCTTTGTAGGTGACTGTCCCCTTATCCCTTGCTGCTTCTAGGATTCTCTCCTTCATTTTAATCTTGGTTAATGTAATTATGATGTGCCTTGGTGTGTTCCTTCTTGGGTCCAACTTCTTTGGCACTCTCTGAGCTTCCTGGATTTCCTGGAAGTCTATTTCCTTTGCCAGACTGGGGAAGTTCTCCTCTACTATTTGTTCAAATAAGTTTTCCACTCGTGGCTGTTTCTTTCCCAGTTCTGGTACACCTATAATCCGGATGTTGGAACGTTTAAAGATGTCCTGGAGGTTCCTAAGCCTCTCCTCATTTTTTTGAATTCTCGTTTCTTCATTCCTTTCTGGTTGGATGTTTTGTTCTTCCTTCTGGTCTATTCCATTGATTTGAGTCCCAGTTTCCTTTCCATCACTATTGGTTTCCTGTGCATCTCCCTTCATTTCAATTAGTTTAGCCTTCATATGTTACTCTAATTTGTGACTATAATCAACCAGTTCTGTGAGCATCCTGATAAACAGTGTCTTGAATGGTGCGTCTGAGAGGCTGGCAATCTCTTGGTCGCTTAGAGTTATCAGCTCTGGGACTTTGAGTTCTTCTCGTACCATCTTTTGGGCTGTTCGTGCCTGTTCTGTAGCAGGATCGGAGCCCTAGGTGTTCACCAGAGCAGGGCAAGTCAGTCGCTGGGTTGTGACGCTGTATGTGGGGGCGGGGTCAAAGAGGAGCAATGGCGTCCATCTGCCGCTCCCCGCCCCCCCCCGCTGCGGCCCCCACAGGTGCCGCAGATGCCACGGTCACTGGAGTCCTCGCGTTTCGTCCCACTGCAACCTGCCCCGCACCCTGACTGGGTCCAGGCTGCCTGCGCGCCTAGGTCGGGGGATCTGTCCTACCTGACCCTGCTCCGCTGCTGGCTCCTCCCCTCTTACCATCCTGGTTGAATGGCTCGTTTTTGTCAGACTTCCGTATAATTCAGTTTTCTGTTCTTTGGCTGTGTCTTTGTTCTCCAAACCTTTGTTGTATTTAAACTTGGTTGTGGGAGAAGGCACAATGTTTCTACCTATGCCTCCATCTTGGCGGAAGTCCCGCAAATACCTTACTTTGAATAAATATCCTAGAACCATAGGAGTTTTGAATTTGCAGGGTTCTTACGTTTTACCTCATCTTTCCCCTTCATTTTACAAACATGTGCTTACCCCCAAGAGGGTAAAAGATTCTCTAGATCACATGGATTATTTGTGACTGAGTCAGGGTTGAAACTCTCAATTCCGACTCACGTTCCGAGACAGGCTTTCTCTCAATGCCATACTCTATTGCCTCTGTTAGAGTCACCAGGTATGTCTCTTAGAACCAGAACCACAGGTGATACCTCACATGACCAGCACACTGCATCTTGGACAAGTTGGAAGAGGAGTACCTGTCTAAGAAAAATAATGAATGAATTCTAACTCAGCCTCTTCACTAGGTAACCTAAGATTTAGCGAGATGGCAGGCTGGAAGAAAAAGACCAAAAAAGATGATGGGAAAAGGTACGTGGAAATGAAATGATCAGATTGTGTCTCTCTCAAGTTTTTTGGATCATAGTAAATGCTTTGGCTGATGGTAACCTCGCAGCATCCAGAAACCATGACTCATTTTTCTCCTTTCCCTTTGATTTTACCCTTGACCTTTCAGAAGAGGCTCAGTTCTGAATGGTTCTGAATAGAACTCTTCAGCCGCCAACCTTAATCTGTTAGCCATGCTCTTTTAGAAATCACTTTGCAGCCGCGTGGAATTTCACTGTTTGCATTCTCCAAGAAGCTTTGATTTGTTGCTATCCTGTAGGCCCTTCTGTCCCTCTCGAGGTTCTTACCCTGCCCATTCCCAGTCGTGTGCCTTTAACTCAAGCTGCTTATTGCTTATATGTGTTAACATAACCAGACTATTCAACAATGTCAAGGAGAATTACAGGTGCTGCTAGGTTGATAGGTACACTCAGTCTTCAGAAAGGTGTTTAGCACTAAGTGACTCAGAACACAGAAAACAATGCATTAAGCACATTGTCTTCTGTTATTGTTGTTTCCTAAACTGTAAGTTATACGAGAGGATAAGATATACCTCTTTCCTTCAAGTAGAATACCAACATTGTCCCCAGTGTGACCTAGTTCCTTAAATAAATATGGAACATTCAAAGAGTTAACATTATGAATTTCACATTTCTCTAGACAGAACTGAAAGGAACAATCTGTGGCAGATCACACTAAGGAAGGTAGCGAGGTTGGATTGGAAACTGCACCGTCTAGAGGAGGACAATTATTTGTGAAAAGTAGCTTTTCTCCCCACCCTCCCCACCCACCTCAGAGTGTTTTTAATGGTCTTAGGAAAGCATAGCGGAAATATATGCATTCTCTGCAATCAATTTACGTATCGAAGCATTTCTTTTTCTTCCTATCCTCAACATAATGGCCTATTGAGTAATAACCCTCATAGTGGAAAGAAGGGTCAAGAGATGCTGTGTGTCTGACATCAGCCTACTGTTAGTAAGCAAGTTTCTTGGAGTACAGTGCTCATTTACAGTGTCTTTCTCATTTCTGGATGCACAACTTTCTGAGCATACTGCTAGGAGAAAATAGATATTCCCCCACCTCTCCGGTGGAATTTCTTCTCCCTTTGCCTTCTGACTCAATTTTGCCATCTCATTTCTCCAAAGCTGCCAAACACAACAGTCTTCTTTTAATCTTCAGTATATTTCAGAGCCGTGTGAACTTAAGCCAAAGCAGAGTGATGTGGAGATAGCAGGGAATAACCAGGAATGGTCTTAAGCATGCATTGAACATGTTTTTTTTTTTAAATTATTATTTATTATCTGCTGATGCTGATGAAATTTTGTAGTTTAGCAAGGCAGTGGTGTTTGAAGCCATTTACAACAGATTTTGCAAAATTGCCCATTAATTCTCTATTTGGATATCAGCCACTAGGATGGAATGTGATCCGAGAACAGTTTCTAAAGCGTTGACAGCAGAGGACAAACTAGAAAGGAGCATGCGAAGGGGACTGCCTGTTCAGACTGCACTTCAGCCCCGTTTCTTGAGCTGAGATCTCTCACGGTTCTGGTTAGAACGTGCAGATTTATTTATATTTTAAAAGATTTTTATCAATTTATGTTTCAGACAAAGGGCCAGGAAGGGAGAAAGAGGAGGAGAGAACCATCAACATGCAGGACAAACATTGATCGGTTGCCTCTGGCACGCCCCCTACTGGGGACCTGGCCTGCAATCCAGGCATGAGCCCTGACCAGGAATCCAACTAGTGACCTTTCATTTGGGGGGAAGATGCCCAGCCCACTGAGCCACACACTAGTCAGGGCAGAACTTGCAGATTTAATGTGACGCCTTCTGTCCCTTTGACCGGCTTCTTTACGTTAGTCAAGGAAATTGATTTTTTAAAATTACTGCATTTTTGAACTGCTTGTGAAAGTATCCCTATTTCAGTTCAACAGAAGTCTATTTTCTTAGCAAGGTGTTCTATTCCTTTAGGCTACCCTCTATGCGTGTGTAACAACTAATTATAGAGTGCAGATATTTTTAGTAGGTGACAATCTTTTTTCTCCACTTGTTTTCTCCTGGAACATTTTACTTTTTTCTAAAAGATTTTATTTATTTATTTTTCTTAAAAAGAAGGGTAGGAAGGGAGGAAAAGAGGGAGATAAACATCGATGTGAGAAACATCAATCGGTTGCTTCTGGTACACGTCCCAACTGGGGACCTACCGAACCCTTAACACATGTGCCCTGGCCAGGGATGAAACCAGAGATCTTTTGCTCTACAAGACAATGCCCAACCAACTGAGCCACACAGGTCAGGCCTCTTAGAGCATTTTTCAAACAATTTTTTCTGGGGGCAACTTAAAAATAATTGTTTTCTATATTAAAACATTTTAAACAATTTGATTAAATGTAGCAGGGCTCACTGTAGTTAAAGGTTTAATTTAAGAGTGGAGCACTTCAGTTTCTGCATCAAAAAATTTTGTTACAGTGTAAGTATCAAGCAGAAAACCCACTTACTGTAATACTGTCTTTGCTTCTTTGGTCACTATGCTTTTAACACTTACCCAACAAATAAACTCAATAGAGTGCAGGTGATGGTAGTTAAGATGCAGGGCAGGCTGTTACCAGCGCTGGAAAACAAAGGCAAGGCATTTCAAATCACAGCTCTGATTATGGTCAATAGACCACTTTGTTCATAAAAGCTTTGACAAAATACAATACATAGAGTGCTCGCGGATGTAATATACATGCAGGTCCCCAAATCCCACTGGAGAATTTTCCTTGATGAGAATATTGATACTTAACTGAAAATTGTGGCTTTTGGACCCTTTCATTTTTATTCCTGGGAACACATTAAATACAAAAGCAACCTGTTTAGCTAACATTGCAGTTGAGACTCTTTGCCACTTGTGTATTCATATCCAGCAGTGTGCCGTAACAACTGATCTTAACCACTCAACAGAACATAGAGGCCCAGGGAGCTAACTATTACCTCAATAAGTGTAGACAAGCAAGAATTAAACTGACCTTCAACTTAAGATTTTTCTCTGTCCTTCTTTGAAGTAGGGATATTTAGAGGTGCTAAGTTGATTTATGTTAAGTTAAAGCCATTTCAGTAAAGCAATGACCTTGTACCAATAAATGTTTAAATATCTAGTTCTTGGGGCATCAGTTAAAAAAATACCATTTTTAAAATAACACTGTCTGTGAAAGCTTTAGACTGTCAGAAAATTTACTCCAAATGCTTTTATTTTTTTAAAGATTTTATTTGTTCACTTTTAGAGAGAGGGGAAGGGAGGCAGAAAAGAGGGAGAGAAACATCAGTGTGACTGGTTGCCTCCCGAACGCATCCCAGCTGGGGACCGACCCACAACCTAGGCAACTACCCTGACTGTGAATCAAACCAGCAACCTTTCACTTTGGGGAATGCATGCATTTATCCTCTCAATAGGAACAAATTAAAACATTGGCTATGGCCTGGTTTTTATTTTAACTTTCATTTACAGGTTGAATAGTGCCAAAAAGAAATGAAAAAAGAAAACACTGTTAGTTCATTATATACTGATTAAATCCTCATTATGAGCATTTATCATGATGATGATTAAGTAGAAGTTATGGGTATGGGTTCCAACCCCACTTCTCTTCTTATATTACCTTGGACAGCAGCCCTCATGGTGGAGCTTCTTGGACACATAAAAAAGTGGGGGGAAAATGTCTAAGATCTTTTCAAGCTTTGAATATTCTGGCTTTATAGCTCAAATGAATTTTAAAATGGTTCATAATTCAAGATGCACATACAACTAGATATTTATTACAGGCAATTTAAAAACATAGAAAAGGAATATAAATTAAATCATATGAGTAATCTTTGGTTCATATAGTTAATGTAATTAATTATTGTAATTTACTCAAAACTCGCCGACATAGAAAGTAAAATAAATATTTCAACATCCCTTAAATACTTTTACTAAGAACAGAAATGTTTAATAAATCTGTTAGAGGAGTTATTTCCCTGTAAAATTCCAAATAAGATCCTGATTTACCAAACAAAGGCTGTTGGATTGATTTTTTTTTTTTTGCGTCTTGTTTTTCTATAGTATAAACTAATACAGTTTTTAAAGAGCATTAACATTTTTTTTCATTCATTCACCCAGAGAGCAAACACTCACCTTAACTGACAAGGTGAGAGAATTGGTACAAAAGGATGAAGTATATGCAATAAAGGTTATCCTGAATCAGTTCCAGTCAGAACAATGAACCGCTAGTTCAATAGTTAAGACCCTCTTGTTCCAAAATGCTGGGACTGAACTTCCTGGTGCCATTTAAGTCCTAGGAGATCAGAAATTTCACATTTTCATCTGAGTGCTACCTTTTGCCTACAAAATTTCCCTGAGGCCTCATTCTTCAAGTGGTCAACACACAAAATATATTTTTCCCATCCTCGTTCCTATGTTGTCTGCCCCTTATTACCTGTCTTTTCATAGGATTATGTTCTTCCTTTTAGATCTATTCCTGGAATCACTGCTTCACAATCATCTTAGATTTGATGGCTTCAGCAGTTTCTGCTAGCACCCTGCCAGTATTAACTTCAGGCTCTCCTCCAAAGATTCTACTCCATGGCCAACCTCGCTGAGTTCCTTTTATTCTCACTGAGGCCTTCATGATCTTTTGTGCTGCCTGAATTACTGCTTTTTTTCTTTGGTAAACACTGCTTTTTTTTGAAGCTCACACAAACTGCCAATAGCGCCCTTTATACTTCTCCTCTACTGACCTCCAATTATTTGCTCTCGTGAAAGATTTTTGGTATCTGGATAAAGTTTTCAGTTCTAAGCCCATTTCTGCCATCACCTTCAGTGTTTTTACCAACCAGCTATGACCTTGAACTATTATGTATTGAATTGGTGTGTTGACTGCCCCATAACATAACCTCTTAATTTATCATGTCTGCAATAGCTTCCTCTTCAATTTCTCTTAACTGTTCACTCTGAGTTGAACTCAAGACCATCTAACCTCACGACACTGCTCTTTTTTCAAAATCATGAAATCAACACCCTACTGTCATCCCCAAACCTACTTTCCAGTTGAGTTGTTCAATTAATGATCATTCTCCAGCGTCTGGGGAATGTCCAATTCATTGGCCCCTCTTTCTTCACTTGTCATCCTTTGTGCCCCAGATCTGATGAAATCTGAACCTTGAGTGTGCTCACCTTTCTTTGTGTCTACATAAACCATAGGTAAAGAAAGTCAAAACAGAAAAAAAGATTCTTATACTATGGCCACCAACATCAGCTGCATCTCTGGAATGCCTCTAAAATTCTACTACTTTTCCTGGTTACCTCATTCTCTGATGTTCAATGGCTACTACAAGCCACCTTCACCCTTCCAAAATTGCTGCCTCCCTACCTCTCCAGACACTCAGCAAATGACATCCTTTTTCACTTAATTTAGAAGATAGCGGTCATGAGATAGGATCACTCTCTACCTGCTACCATTCAACTTAAAAATCTATCATCAGAACACAGCTTGTCTCCTCTCCTGTTACAATAAAGCAGAGTAAAAGTGGAGACATAGAAAGTATTTCTTTCTACCAAGGAATATTTACCAAGAAAGATTTGTTAAAGGAAATATGATCTCTTTCTATCTAGTACCATGCTAATACTGAAAATGGAAATATCATTTTTTCCCTTGGACTCACACATGTACTGTTTAATTTTGGTTGCATAGAATAGAGCAAACACTATTAGAATTGAAATAAGCTTACAATTCTGACTTCTGTATTTACCAGTAACTTTAGGCATGTTACTTAATCTCCTCCACCCTCAGTTTTCCCATTTGTAAAAGAAGAAGAGTGTAGTTAGAATAATTAAGTAACTGGGTGCCCCTGGTTGTCTTCCACCCCCACCACCCATCTACAGTCTTATTTTTCTTTGTGAATATTCATACTAATAATTTTATGAAACCTCACGTTAAAATAAGACACAAATATATTTCTTCAAAATGATGAAGCAAGGGTAACTTAACCATAGAGGAATATAATAAAAATATATGTCTTATCTTGAAATAATGTTAAAACTGAAACTGATGACTACAACCAAAGTAGTATTTGTTAGGCTCAGATGTGAAATTTTTTAAATATTTATTTATTTTTAGAGAGAGGGGAAGGGAAGGAGAAAGAGAGGGAGAGAAACATCAATGTGTGGTTGCCTCCCACGTGTCCCCCACTGGGGACCCGGCCTGCAACCCAGGCATGTGCCCTGACTGGGAATTGAACCAATGACCCTTTGCTTCACAGGCCCGCGCTCAATCTACTGAGCTGCACCACCCAGGGCTAGATGTGAAATGTATTGATATACTTCACTTCAAAGAAATCTAGCAGATTAGTGAAAAGCTAATGCCCTAGAAATAAATTATTATAATGACCCTGCTTCTAGTAGCCACAAGACCTTCTATAAATAAGCTCAGTCTCTAAAAATCTCAGTCTCCTTGGCTGTAGCAGGGAGGCTAAAATATTCCTCATAAGGTGTTGGTAAGGATTAAATTAGATAAAGCATCTAATGCATTTAACACTATGCTTGGCATATAGAAGTGCTCAATAAATGCTATTAGTGTGGAGAAAGAAAGAGAGGGGGAGAGAGAGAGTGAAAGAGAGATGGAAATATAGTTTTATTTGTTGCTAGTTCTTTCTTTTACACCAATCTCATGGCCAGGCATTAACTTTATTAAACTTTAGTTGATTAACTCATTTAGGATAAAGAACTAGCCTATACTTTCAGACCTGAACAAGTTGCCCAGTCTTTGTCCTCTCACTACCTCCAGATGATGGTGACCTTGCCACTGAGTGGTGCACAAGCAAGAGAAGGGGCATTTCAGTTTGAATCTTTGCCTAATGCCTGACCCCTGAACAGTGCTGTCCTCAAATGACGGTTGTCATTACATTGGAAGATTGGGCCAATGATCATTAATGCAAAAGACTTTAGGAAATTGTTTGTGTCCACACTATAATGATAATTCAAATACAGGTGATTCTCCTCCAAACTTAGTGATTTTTCTAGTGAGCATAGACTAATATTTTTCTTAACTCTTTTCCTACATTGCTATTAGTATTTCTGAAACCCTATAGTTACTGTGGTTATATTGTGGATTTTTTGCATTATGTCTTCGGTGTTTGGATTTAATTTCCTTATTTTTCTTCTTTATACTTCCATTATAATTGGTATATATTTGTAACATTAAACTCTGGTTGCCATTTTATTCAATAATGCTTGTCAGACTTCCCAAGCTTTTTAGCTGTGGGTCCTTTTTGCATGTAAATATGAATCAATATCTAAATCAAAATTGGATGAACTGTTGTATTCCCTCCCCTGACCTGGTATGAATTGCTTATGCATTTAATTAATGCCACTAATAAATAATATTTTTGTTCCAAGAAACAAAATAAAATCACCATAAAGGAGATTTCTGCTTCTATATTTTATGAGGTCAAGATACAATGTTATTTAATGTCTTCAGTGTCAAAATTGTCCTTGCAACTTTTGTCAACAAAGCATGCGCATTTAGTTTCAAGAAAATGTAAAATGTGAAATCTAAAGCCATAACAATAGACTTTTGACACTAAGACAAAATTAGCATTTTTGTGAACCTTACTGAGTAATGTTGGTTTTGTGTCTCAATGGTCATAGGTGCCTGCAGGCTGTATTTGGTGAGTCATTTTCCTTTAACTAAAATCCTCCCGCATTCCTTCATATTGCCAGAGGTCATTCAAGTTATAAACACAGGAAAATGCCACAGAACTCGGTGAAGGCATTGCTTCCCACAGGCTTCCCCGTGGTGTGTGAGAGGTGCCAAATTATCATTTTCTGAGCTTATGTCACAGAGTTGGCTGTTTTCAGCCTCCAGTCTAATCCTGCCTTCTGAATACTTGAGTATAGAAACAGGTCACTTTGTGAAAATAGAACTTGTATTTTCTACTACAAATTTATCCATTATTCATTAACACCTTGATCTATGGTGAGACCAGATAATTTTTTTAAGATTTTATTTATTCATCTTTAAAGAGGAAGGGAAGGAGAGAGGGAGAGAAATATCAATGTATGGTTGCCTCTCATGTGTCCCCTGCTGGGAACTGGCCTGCAACCCAGGCATGTGCCCTGACTGGGAATCGAACCGCGATCGTGTGGTTTGCAGGCTCACGCTCAGTCCACTTAAGAATCAGCCAAGGCTGATTCTTAAGTATTAATATGTTCTTCAGTATTTTATTGATTTTAGCCCACCTGAGTAGGGTATCTCAAATATAAGCATTAAATTGAAAAACTACAAAAGAAATAAGAAATATATTACATTGTGGATTTCCCATTTTTTCAAAGCATGTTTTGATTTATTTTCTTCCATAAACCATTACCTCAACATTGGATGCTTTTAAATGCTGGCTATTTGCTGAATTTGGAATAGTCAATTATTTTTTTTAGTTCAATTGACCATTTACTAATCTTGGATTTATGCAATAATTAAAGCAATTAAGCAGAAGTGAATACAAATACAGATATTTATTAGGGTCCAATTTATATTTCCTTTTCTTAAACAACATTTTAAAATGTATAAATACAGTTATCAACTTAGCACAGACAACTTTTTAATAAAAGCGTGAACTATGTAACGTATAATAATGCATCATCAGATTGATTCAGATATTTTGCCATTTTATTCCATTCTTCTATGAAATATTTTGGATTCTGTGGTATTTTTTCCGTTTTGTTGAACTATAATTGACATATATCACTATAAAGTTTAAGGGGCACAGCATAATGGTGTGACTTACATATGTATTGTGAAACGATTGCCACAGTGAGTTTAGTTAGCATCCAGAATCTCCTACAGATGCAATAAAAAGAGAAAGCAAAAAAAAAGAAGAAAATATGTTTTTCCTTGTGATGAGAACTCTTAAGATTTACTCCAGTCTGTATTTTTATTGTTAACTAGAATGTTTTTGTTTGGTACAATGGTGTAAAATGTAGGTTCATAAATTTTGTGAGATTGGGTTCCCATTAGACAACTCTCAGAATGTAGGTGTAATTAAAGGCAACAGGAGTATTTAAAATTCACTGATTTATGTTCATGAACATTCTTACAATGACTACCAGGGGGACAACTTTTACTGGAATTATCTTTTGTGAGTTCTCCTCGTTAAAGGGTAAGGTCTTACTAAAGTGACTAATTACCCTTTTTTCCAGAACTGCAATGTCAACTGTAAGGGAGAAGATCTGTTAATGCTTCCTTTTAGGTATCCCAAGTCCTTCATCTGTAGACTTTGATTTGGTGACAGTCAATAATTATTTTAACTGGCCCCTGACACTGCAATGCACAGATGGCTTTCTTCCTGTGTTGAAGGGGCCACTTCTAAATTTCGGAGAGGTTTCTGTCACTCCCCAAAGAGTTTCCTAATAACAATGACATCTGGCCTAATCATTTCTTCTCTGTTACATCTGCAGTGGTTCTCATAGTCAGAAAACCTTCCGTTGTCTGAGGTCCACAGCAACCCACACGTGCCGCCAATAACTTGCTCGAAGTGTTTGAACTTCTCTTAAAAAATAAGACCTCTTCATTTTATGCTTTTAGGTTATTTTTCTGGAAATAATGTCAAACTCTTATGAGGTTTCATGGTGTTGCACTTTTTAAAATTACTAATGAAGAAGCATTTTAAAGATATAGTTGGAATAACAATGAAAATATTTATAAAGCATTACCTAAAAATGCAATAAAATAAACTCAATTTTTATTTATCTCATGAATGATTCAATTATTATGGAAAAGCATTCTAAAGAAATGCACCAAAATGTAGCTCTGTGGATTGAGTGTGGGCCTGTGAAGCAAAGGGTCATGGTTGGAGTCCCAGTCAGGGCACGTGCCTGGGTTGTGGGCCAGTTCCCAGTACGGGACACATGAGAGGCAACCGCACACTGATATTTCTCCCCCTCTCTCCTTCTCTTCCCCTTTACAGATAAATAAATAAAATCTTAAAAAGAAACAAACACACCAAAATAATAAGTATTGGTCTCAGGCAAAAGGGAGAGGGGAGGAGGTTGCAGATTTCTCCTTTGTGTACTCTCTTGCAAATATTATAAACATTATTCATTCAAAAAATTGTTTAAAATAATTATTAGGCAATAAGCATAAAGACATATTTCAAAAAGAATATTTTTCAAGGGTGTTTACCATATAGTACTGTAATAATTTTTCTGATATTTATACCTGTTATTATTTTATATATTAAAGATTATGATCAGGAATTTCTCAAACTTTATAGTACTTCCTACATCCTATAGATAATGCCCCTTCCTCATGGTTTTCAATATTTTGGAGCTTCCAGTAGTTATGTTCATTTAATACTCCTTTTCCCCACTTCACTTTACTGGAAATCCCCAATGTAATGAAGTTAGATATATAACATTTTTTAAGTTGAAGGTGATACGAATCACTTTTACTTTATTTATTTATTAAAGTATAATTGGCATACAATATTATATGGGTTTTGAATGTAGATTTGGAAGTGTTTTAAGACTAATCTGTAGTTTTGAAAAGTTCATCAGGAAATGATGCTTTCTATAATTGGACTAATATGTCAAAATAGATGAATGCCCCAATTATAATAATTCTTGAAATTGTCATGAGGCAAAATTTATTCTACTTTCATAAATGTTTCTATGTTCTTGTTAAGAAAAAGAGACACAATCTGAAATCCAACTCCAATTTTCCCGTAGGTATATCATAGAAGACCTTAGTAATTACTTGTCTTTTTCATCTAACCACTTAGTGTCATATTTTCTTATTTTTGCCAATAAATGCAAATAATGAAGATTCCCGTGAGGAGAAAATGTTTTCTTACAATGGCTGTTCTTAGCTCTTCAGTTGTACTTACCCCTTTGACTCATTCTTTGCAATATTTCACATCTTACCACAGCAAAAGAATGTTCCTTTTTGGGGGCATATTAGTTTGAATTAGCCTTTTTCTGCACACTGTCCATTTTTTGTGTTCGCTAAATGCATCCTGGGACCAAATCTAATTTTAAAAGGTTTTTATTGCATTTTGAATGCACTGGATTAACAAAACACTTCTTAAGACTTTTCATTAAAGCTTTGTTCAGAAGATGATTTGGTTCTCAATATTAATCCTGGGTATCCAGGTATAAGCAGGCCCTCAGCATTTGCCTACATGACCCAGGTAGCTAATTTACAGTTACTACCTTAAAGGGTATCTACTGTGTACCAGGCATTATCCGATATGATTTAATGGCTGCGATATATAGTATTTACTGAATTAATAAATAATAATTTTTATTATTATTACTGTTATTATCATTAGACCCGTACTTGCAGGTCCTCCATCTTTTTTTTATTTTCTTTCATTTCTTTCCCTCTGTGGTAACCTGAGTAGTAACACCCAGAGATAGATATGTCCCAATCCCTGGAACCTGCAGATATGTTACCCTTCATGGTAAAAGGGATTTTGCAGAAGTGATGGAGTAAAATATCTTGCAATGGGGAAGATTATCCTGGATTATTATGCAAGACCCCTCGTAAGAGGGAGGCAGGAGGGTCAGAGTTAGTACTACCCAACGCAACAACAGAAGCAAGATACTGGAGTCGAGTAAGAGAGGAACCAAAAGCCAAGTAATGCAGACAACTTCGAGAAGTTGAAATTCCGGGGAAAAAGAAGCTGTCCTGAAACCTCTAGAAAGGACACAGCCTTGCTAATGCCTTGATTTTAGAGTGGCTGACCTTCCGATGTGTGAGAAAATAAACTTATATTGTTTGAAGCCACCGAGTTTGTGGAAATTTGCGAAGGCTGCAGTTAGAATCTAACACACCTCATTCACCTCCATTTCTTTCTTTCCTTCATGCCATTCGGTGTTGCCTGGAGGACCAAGCCTCCATGGTAGTGTTTAGTCTGGGCGATGTGCAGAATTCATATTTAAGTTCAACTTCTTCGCCACATCAGATCGACTCCTACAGTTTATACCATGAGTGCACTGTGACCTCTGCCTGCTTGAAGGCCTTTGCTGCCATTGTCACGTGAATGTAAATACGTTCAAATGGAACTATGCTATCTTTCTTCCGAAGAATAAGTCATCCTTGAACTTTTTTTCTTGCAGAACGTACCTCTATGTCTTTGTTGGAAAATAATGTGAAATTTAGTTTAAAATTAAAAGATACAGTGTCATGTAGATAAGCAATGTAGTATTCCAGTGATATTTATCTTATCAGTAAAAGTGTTATCTTAAAATATGGAAATTTTGAAATGATATTCATAGGTATATATTTAGCTTATATTTGCTCATTCTCAGACCCACTGAGGTATATTTCATTGGTCACAATCTATAACCAAAATATTTTTGCTATAACATATAACTAATTCACCAAATCCATGGACATTAACCAGGGTTTTGTTTTGTTCCACCACTAATGGAAAACGAATTCCATCTGCTGTTGTTTGTCTTATGAGGAACCAAATGTTAAAGATTAGTCTCGATTGTTTTGTTCACAGAATGTATAAATTATACTTCTGAGGTGTGGGGCAAATAATGGGTTATAACACTTTGCTGTATTCTTTTTTTGGTTCATATTAAAAATAGGTAGTTTTATATTTTCTGCTCTTGGTTGTAATTTTGTTTATATCAGGAAATATGCAAAAAGATGTGGTGCAGATTCCATGGTTATGTAAATATTGTTTTAACTGTAAAATAACTGACGACTTTTACTGAGATGGGCTGAGAACGCTCTTTTCATCGCTTTGCCTGTAATTGGTTCCCATGGGACCAGCAAAGTCCATGGTTCCTGACAAAGTGGGCAGCAACAGGGAAGTTACGAATTAGAAAGCAATTATGACTGGGCTTGTCAATAAAATTGCACAATCATTTACTAGAGTGTTGTGTTTGAGGTTTGTTAGGGAGCCCAGGATACAAAAATGTTGCCATAAACTAGTACGTAATTTCATCATATTTCTTGGTAAGACAAACTCTTAGTTGTCTTTTAACTTAGACTTTCTCTGGGAGATTATGCAATATTAGACAATATGGTTAATATCATTACTGAATAATTTAAAATTACTTTCTGTGAAGGAATGAATCCCGCTAATGGACTTCAGTGAAAGGTTCAGACTTGGGATTCAGTTAGGCTGGTGTATCCAACCTCTTATGAATTATGTCAGTTTTGATTGATTGATTTTTCACTAAGATTTATTTGTGCAATTCACAAAATGGAGATAATAATGGACCCAGGAAAAAGGGAAAGATGCAGGAGGCCATGTTGTATGACACATAGGACAACAAATAGCATAGAGTAAATGCAGAGGGGGATCCCAAAAAGATGGAGTTATCTTCTGAAGGTCAGGCCCCTGCTAGTACAGGCTTCCCCTGCCATGTGAGTATGCTAGGAACCCATCCATATCAGTGCACCAGCTGGCATTGTTGTGAGAGGGTGTGTTTGGCTTTAGTGATTTGGTTTTTGAACAATCCATGCATTTGCCCATTTCGCGATAGGTGCCCACACCATGCTGAGTGTTCAGCAGTTTTTGACCCAAAACAGCATGACCCCTGTGCCTCCCACTCCCTATTCACCCAATCATGGCCTGAGTGACCTTTTATTGGTGTGTTTCCCCGAATGAAAAAAAGTCCTCCAAAGAAAATGTTTTGCCAGTGTGGAAGAGGTGAAACAAAAAACAGCAGAAATGCTATAAGGCATAAAAATCAACAACTTCAAAAACTGTTTTAAGTAGTGGGGAAAAAAGTCTCAATAGGTACATTGCATCAAAGGCATTGAATGACTGAAATTTAAACACGTAAAAGTAAATACACAATTTAAAAAATATTATTTACTTATTTTTTTATATAGAGGGGAAGGGAAAGAGAAAGAGTGGGAGAGAAATATCAGTGTGTGGTTGCCCCTCATACATCCCCTACTAGGGACCTGGCCTGCAACCTAGGCATGTGCCCTGACTGGGAATTGAACCAGTGACCCTTTGCTTCATAGGCCTGTGCTCATTCCACTGAGCTAAACCAGCCAGGGCTAAATACACAATTTTTAATAAATAAATTCTGAGATTTTTTTCATCCCTCCTGATACATTCGTCATTTCAAGGTGCACCTCCCCGACACAATCTTGGAAAAGCCTGTTTTGGAGAAATAAATGGATGAAGCCATTTAGAATTATGAATTAAACATGCTTTTTAAAATCTTTTCAATCATGTCCAATTAAATAGTTTATGTTGAGCAAGAGTTCCTACCTTCCCTGATCTATGGGACAATGTCATACAAGAGGCACCTTGTGTGGATAAAGATTCTGATTTTCATTTATTTATTTGTAACTCCTGAGAGCTCTGGAGTTTGTCTTTACACTCACTAGTTATGACTTTGTATCTAGGGTCAGAGTTCCAGTTTCAGCACAAAGGGCTCTTGCCTTTGGCAGCTGAAGGCCTGTTATGAAGGGCAGAGATTAAAATTATTCTGGGCTAAGATCTGTAATTTTCTATATTAAGTCTTAGACCAGTAGCATAATGCTAGTAAAGTAAGGTATTAGTAACAGTGACTCATTTCAATGTCTTTTTCTCATGAAGCAATCAGACTAGTAATTTTAAATCCAGTACAGGGGATAAATCTGAACCACTCTAGCTTTGTGCTTTAAATAAAACACTACGAATCTACACAGTGAGATGTGGTTTTCCCATTTATAGCTTGTAGAGTCAGAACACCTGTTCTCAATACAGAACAGAGATGACTCTTCCTTCACCTTTCCCTATGTCTGTGATAATGAAGGTCTTCAGTGCATCACGTCTCAGTTGCTGAGGGCCAGTTAAGAAGGCAGAGAGGCGCAGTTCAGAGAAGTCCTTCCCTCCAAGGCAGCTAGGTGAGGGCTTGCACCTCAGAGAGCCAGAGCACGTGGACAGGCTGTCAGGAATGCATTCACGGGATCTCTCCCCACTGCGCCATTGTTGTGAGAGGGTGCGTTTCCTACATCTGTCTGCATTTTGTGAACTATACCATTATTATAATAAAGCTCGATTCTGTTATAAGCCATATTTAGTAGCAGAGCACAGGTTTCTACTTTGTGTTTTCTTCGACTTAAAGCTAATGTATATATAGTAATTACAATATGCTTTAGATTTTGTTCAGTTTTGGCATAACCGTTGAAGTTGAAAAGCTCAGTAAGAAAGTCCAAGGAATCCCAAAGAAGTTGGACCCAAAGAGGAACACACCAAGACACATCATCATTAAGTTACCCAAGATTAAAGGTAAAGAGAGAATCCTAAAAGAAACAAGAGGAGAGAAAACAGTGATCTACAAAAGAGTGCCCAGAAGAGTACCAGCTGATATCTCAAAAGAAGAAGGCGAGAAAGGGGCTTGCAGGCAAGAAGGGGCTGGAAAGAAGTATTCCAAGTCATGAAAGGGAAGGAACTATATCCAAAATTATTATATGCAGCAAAGCTATCATTTAGAATAGAAAGGCAGATAAAGCGCTTCCCAGATATGGCCAAGTTAAAGGCATTCATCATCACCAAGCCCTTATTATATGAAATGTTAAAGGGACTTCTCTAAGAAAAAGAAGATCAAACCTATGAGCAATAAAATGACAACAAACTCACAACTATCAACAAATGAACCTAAAAAAATGAAAACAAAAACTGAGCAAACAACTAGAACCAGAATAGAAGCAGAGAAATGGACACTACATGGAAGGATTTCAATGGGAAGGGAAAAGGGAGGAATGGGGGGAAGGTACAGGGAAGAAGAAGCACAATTAGTAGGCATAAAATAGACAGGGAGAGGTAAAAATGGTATAGGAATCAGGGGACTCAAAGAACTTAAATGTACAACCCATGAACAAGAACTAAGGGGGGGATGCAGGAAGATTGGGGGGAGTAGGGTGAAGGGGAGATAAAGGGGGGGAATTGGGAAAACTGTAATCACATAACCAATAAAAATACTTAAAAAAAAAGTTCACCTGAAAGAAAAATACAATAATTTAAAAAAATGAAAGTCCAAGGAAAGTCCAAGGACCTAATGAATACTCTAGGGTTTTTATGTAAAAACATTTGTATGTTCTGTGAATTGTCTAAAAATTCTTCAGCCTACAAAGAGACAGGAATGTTATATCAGGATATGATGAATAATTATTAAAACAGGATGAAAGACTATGGAGATTCATTATCCTATCCTCTTTACTTCTGTGTATGTTTGAAATTTTCCTTAAAGAAAAGTTATTAAAAAAAAACAAATTAAAGCAGATATATAGAGATGAAAGGGCAGCTCTGGGTTTGTTGATCTTAACAGATATTTGAGAGGTCAAAAATATGAGAACAATCTAAAAACTGATTGGAAAGTAAAAGAAAACAACTCTTGGGACAGTGGTTAACTGTGGTGAGATTTACTCCTTGGAGTGGAATTAACATCATTTTTATGATCACAAAAGATACTTTTGCATCTGTTAATATATGTGTAGCTTCATAGAAACCTTTTCCTATTCTTTTCTCTAACACAGATCTGAAACCTACTCCAAGGTATTCCTTCTCATTGCACACTCTCTTCCATACAGGCATTCACGCAAACACCTACACACACACACACACACACACACAAATACCTAGAATATCTTCCACCCCTATCATGAAAGGAATGTGTGTGAATATTTCTCATAAAAGTAGGCCAATTAAAGAAGTGTTTTATCACAGCATTTGGGTTCAAATCAGATGATGCTGCAAATTGTCTTTCAGATTCAGATGTTTCTATACAGTTGCTCCACTGTCAAAAGGCTAGGAAAGCCCAATAATTTTAACAGAACAAAAGCCAGCCAAAATTCCATATGTATATCTTTTAAAAAAACCTAAAGCAATAAACAACATATAATTCATTTCCATTTTGATGACCATCGTAATTACAATACTGGATTAGAGTGAACTTCACCGATTTAACAAAAAACTCCTCACTCTATTACAAAAATAACCAGCTAACAGATCAATTCTGCTAGGGGAAAAAATTATATGAGTGCCTGAGTATTTGCAGCCTTTATTTCCCCTCTGTTTCCCAAAGAATATTGTACATACATGTTTTCTTTTTTTCCTGATGGAGATAATGGGTGGGTAGAGCTGCAAATTTGGCAGGAGGTAGGCCAGACTGGCGATATTATCTTCCAGCCAAAAATAGGATTAGATCGTAGATAATAAGAGGAGGAAGAACAAAGACTAAGGAAACCCTGGGGCAGACGGGATATTCAGAGACAGTGGAAAGAAAGGAAGAGAGATACTTATTATTGGGATCTTCTTTATATGTGTAAAGATAGTAGGGTAGATTTGAATTGCTTTTAAATCTTTCTTATTGTATTTCCTTGCACTTGATTCCATGCTGAGATTGGACTATGAAGCAAACCAGCATCATTAGAGTAACAATCATTTACCAAACATTTGATTTACTTTTTTGATTCATAATCACCGAAGGTACAGGAATAAAGGCCCACAAAGGATTTATCTTCTTATTTGTTCACTTCTAACCTCTCTTCCATCGAAACTCCCGTTCCTTTGAGATTATATTATTGCCACTTTCCTCAGCTCCTTTGAGCCTAACTGAAGGAAATTTCTATTCTGCTCCCCACTGCAACTAGAGAATCGGGAGCCAGATGGGATAAGATGAGGGACCTTAATTGGACTGTCCTCTAACACTCTTATTTAAATATGAAAACATTTATTCCATAGTGGGATTTGCTATCTTTACAAGGAAATAAAGCCCAAATCTTTAGGTTTATTCATGGATATATCTCCACGTAATGAAGGACAGCTTGAAAACTTGAAACTTGAAACCTGTCCCTTGAAACTTGGTTCTCATATCATAAAATGGGTCTTCCTCCTGAGGGTCCATTGCTATCACCCTGCTAACCTCTGAGGACACCAAATTCCCTTTTACTCTGGTACAAAAGAGGGTCAAGATCAGAACCCTACTACCTTTCTGCTCTCCTCCTCCATCACCCTCTTTCTTCAATTCAGACCCCACACCTCCTTGTCTTTCTTCCAAAGAGCCAAGCATACACTCGCCACCGGACAGTTACTCTCCTGTTCCTTTTTCTGGAATACTTTGCTTCCACACAGCTCCATAACTTTCTCCTTTTCTTCATTTAGGTTTTTGTCTAGATCTTTCCAGACTTCTGAATCTCAGATATCACTGCCTCCCCTGCCACCCTCTGCCTTTTACATTGCCTTGGCTGTTTTTCCTCAGCACTTATCAAAAAGGAAGTATTATTTATGTATTTCCTGATTTATTGTCAGTCTCTCTTTACTATGATATAAGTTCATAAACTTATATCCCTGTTTGTGACAGCAGGGACTTGCTTTGTTTGTTTGTTTGCTTGTTGTTGGGTTTTTTTTTTTCCTAGTTTAGATCTGCAGGACCTAGAATTATGCCTGGAAGATAGTCAGTGCCCAATAAATAATTTTTGAATGAATAAATATCCTTAGTGTTCTCCCAATATTGAGAAAGGGCTATAATTATTCAAGGTAGTTATGATTGTGATAAGAAGTAAGAAGGAGGGGACAATTATGCCCAGGAAGATATATGGAATGAACCGTGGAGTATCATAGATCTGAAATTAAATCCTGGTTCTGACACTTATTATCTGTGTATACTTGCTCAATTCATCTAAACTCTGTGATCTACAGTTTTCCACCTCAAAATGGATTTTTAACTTGAAGACAGGTTGTTTGGAGGGTAAACATGATAATGCTCTAAAAGCATCCAGCACGATGTCAATCACGTGAGAGGCTTTATTTCAAAATTAACAACTATATAATTCACCTTAGAAAGCGTTCATTCGTCTTTCAGAGCTTATAATTTATACCCAATTTTACACTGAAATTTAGTCACTTTCCACTTTTGTATCTACCAACCAGGAGACTATTCTGAGATATTTGTTCTAATTATTTTCTATAAGAGGGCAGGGAGTTCCTCCTCCTGATCATCTGAAACGAGTCTTCTCAGAATCAACCTCCCACTTGAGAAAGTAAGTGACCCATCTGAGTTGTGGACATTCTGTTTAGAGCCAGCTTCCCATACGAACCACCACATGACTGATTCTGGGTACGATCTCCCTTTAGAAGATGCCCTTTCTGTTCCTCTAAAGGCCTCAGGTGTAGCCAAAGCTTACAGTGTGATGTACATGCCTACTCACTAAGACAGGGGTTCGCCAAAGCTAGTGAGAGGATTGTTTTATTTCATTTTCAGAGAGAGGGGAAGGCAAAAGTTGGTCTGAGGTTAGCTAACTCTCTTTTTTTAGAATTATTTTATTGTTGTTCAATTATAATTGTCTGCATTTTCCCCCCACCACTCCCCCCAACTCTAGCCAAACCCACCTCCCTCCCTTGCTTCCACCCACCCCCTTGGTTTTGTCCATGCGTCCTTTATAGTAGTTCCTGAAAACCTTTCCCACCATGTACCCTCCCTGCTCCCCTCTGGCTATTGTTAGTGTTCTTAATTTCTTTTAAGCGCCTTCAAAATGGAAAAGGAGAGACTGGTACTACTTTGTCCCTTCTATTATCTGGCAACTTCAACAGGGCCTCCCATAGGCTACGTCTGCGAGAGTGAAACAAAGCAGAGNCCCCCCAACCCTAGCCAAACCCACCTCCCTCCCTTGCTTCCACCCACCCCCTTGGTTTTGTCCATGTGTCCTTTATAGTAGTTCCTGAAAACCTTTCCCACCATGTACCCTCCCTGCTCCCCTCTGGCTATTGTTAGAGTATTCTTAATTTCTTTTAAGCGCCTTTAAAATGGAAAAGGAGAGACTGGTACTACTTTGTCCCTTCTATTATCTGGCAACTTCAACAGGGCCTCCCATAGGCTACGTCTGCGAGAGTGAAACAAAGCAGAGTGTTTTATTGTGATGTAGTGTATGTCAGTCTTTCACAAAGTTGGCCTGGTCAAACAGATCATAATCAATGTAAAAGGGACACTCTCCTCTCACCACTTGAAGTTTCAAGGTTTAAAATAGAACCTTTGAACCCTCTTCACTTCTAAAATGCAGCACTGTGATGAATGCAGAGTTATAGGTCTCCTTTCAATTGACTGTCCAGTTCCTACGATGAGAACAGAAGAGAGGCCCAGCTTCAGGGCTGTTTTTTATATGTGCCCCACCAATATTAACACCACCTAGCGTTTGTTTTGTGTGTTTTGTGGTTCATAAAAGCTATTCATGGGCCTATATTACATAACAGCCATATCATTACTACCAATCATTTATTCAACAAACACTTACTACATGTTACTATATGTTACCAGATTTGGGGGAACTGCTGAATGTAAAGTCACAGGATCCTGGGGGTTAGGAGGCAACCACAATTTATAAGTAAGTTCCAGATATTTTATTGGCTGCTCCAATGTTTTACAATGAGCAAATAAGAAAATTGAGATATGAAAATAAAATTCGTTATTAGTAAAAGAATTCTAGAAACCATTCTCTTTCTATCCACAGTTTGTGTGAACTCTGTCAAATATGAGGAGAAGGGAGAGTGAGAAAGAGGGAGAGGAACATGAGTGTGTTTTCCTGATGAAGATAGTGTGTTCAAGTGTGTTTTCAAGATGAAGGCCTCTTGTGCCCCCCTGACTGGGAACTGGCCCGCAACCCAGGCGTGTGCCCTGACTGGGAATCAAACCCATGACCCTTTGGTTCAGAGTCCGGCGCTCAGTCCACTGAGCCACACCAGCCAGGGCTTTATGCAGAGATATTTTAAAACTGGACAGACATGTGTATTGCCCAACTGTGTCCAAGTGCAGACGTGGCCCATTTAGCTGAGTGGATGCAGAAGGAACAATCACAGTGGGTTTGCTCTACTGTCTTCAAGTCATAGGATAGTTTTCAGAGCATTCTCTGCTCTGAAAAATTAAAAGAGTTCGCTAAAGCTGTGTGTGTGTGTAAACTGTTAGGTTCCAGGAACCACACGATGCTTTATGAATACCAAGATGAATTATGCAGTGATCCTACCCTCAAGGAGCTTTTGAGTCAGTAGAGAAAGTCATATAAACATGAGTGAGCCGAGGTGTTTAATAGATACCAAGTTACATGTCTCTCTGGTAGATGCATACACAGAGATTGGAGTTGATTTGTGATTTTTTAATTACTTGTTTAATCTCTGCTTTGCTATCAGGAAGAAAATTCTTCGAGGGCTAGGCCTGTATCCATTCTAATTCAGTGCTTGAAGCTTGTACAGACAGCACAGTGGTTCATATACAGCACCATGGCTCAGATTAATTTTGAATGAATATTAGGCAAGGATGAATACATAAATTAAACAAATGTATTAAACATTAATTCATGGAGGTTCACTCTCTGAGATTTGGGGGTGGGGGTAAGGTAGGGGTGGTAGCTGGAAAAAGAAACAGGCAAAATTCTGTGAAAGTGAATACCTGGGGATGGGGAGAAGCCAACCCAGACAGGCAGAACAGTGTAAGCAAATCCGAAGGTGTGTGAAAGGTCTCTGCCGTTTTTGAGTAGCCCTGTGAGTGGAAGTGTGTATTTAGGTCAAAGTTAGGTGGTGTTTTGCGCTAAGGAGCTTGGATTGTATCCTGCAGGTGAACATGCAGGGGATGAACATGATAAAGTTTGCATTTTAGGAGGATCTAGCGGCAATTGGAATTTATATAGCAGGCTTTTACTGGTCAATCCCAATGGAAGAATTGGTACCTATGTAAGAAAAATGGATTTAGGACAGTTACTCAAACCTTCCCTGAGGTAGTCTAGCCCTAAGCTCTCTTATCCCTGTGTTTCTATAACAAGAACAAATGGATGTTTTATTTGAGATCCATTTGTAGCCATTGTTTCTACAGTAAACTCCTCCGTAGGTGGGGACTGCCAAGCTATTTTGTTTTATTTTTCTATGACTAAGATTAATGTATTCAGAGATGGTACAGCACACATGGTCTTTAACACCTTTTTGAAAAACTCAATTTTTATTCTCTGGGTAAAATGTACTTAGTATTGATGAGTAAGTGATTTAGGCTACATGAAGCACTCTTCAAACTGTCACAATTCCAGCACTTCGGCACTTGAATTAGAAAAAGATCAGTCCCACACCACTGCCCAGTAAATCCTTCGGCCACTGAAGGGGGGGTCCTCATCCCCACGGAAACCTCTAGCCTTGATAACTGACACCTACAGTGTAATATACGGCGTTACTTTGAAGCTGGAATTATATTTATTTCTACTAACTCAGTTCACTGCATTTTGGGAATTCTTTCAGCCTCTAGCACAGGAAATATATGCTTAGGAACAGCATGTGGGAAATGGAGATATGTTTTCTTGACCCGAGTTGAGTTCAGTTTGGGGTGCATATGTGTTTTCTGTGTTGGTGTTGAACTGTAAGTAGATACTGGGAAGAATCCTGATGTTCTTCATTAAAAGATTCATCCCTACCTTTGCCTCACCACTTGTTTTTACCTCGGGCAGTTACTGCGAGTCCCACATGAAATTAGAGCTACACCTGGGATAAGACTTGAAATTCTTGTTTTGTTTATTTCTTTGTCAAGTGCACTCATGAGTTATATCGAAACATGGAAATTAGGGGGCTGTTTGCTGTCTTCAAAGAAGGAATGGTTGTGCCCTCACTCTTCAGTCCTTTAAAATTTAATTAATGTAATGAATCCGCAAGCAGTTTTTTGTCTATCTGCCTGAATTTATTTAGTAATTTGATCAACAGATAATGAAATGTGCATTAACCCTCAGCCACTCTGCCAGGCCACTGGGGCAGATGCTGAGCAAAGGTGAACAAGATCCGGCTCCTGACTTCAATCAAATCAAATTCTCATAATTGTAGAGAGGAACATGGAAATGCATTATGGAAATTTAATAATATTTAGCTGGTTCCCTACTAATGACTAATGGACATTTACAAATAATGGTGCATGACAATTAGGCTACAAAACTGAACAGCATTTCAAAAGGGCGATATGTGGCAAGATAGAAAACGTGCCGTATAGAATTATTGTAAACAAAGAACAAAACCCACCTATGAAGCAATAGTGCCCCATTGGGAATTAATAAAAAAGAGAGAACTAGACAGACAGATTAGTACATCTATATTTATGCATGTTATAAGAAAAGGGAGGAGGGGAGGTGGAAAGAGGTCTTATACTTTTCATTTTACTCTTTGTATAGTTTGGATTTACTAACCTTATACATGTCCTTCTTCCGTTTCTTTATTTAATTGTTTACTCATTTATTTTAATATCAAAGGTGTATTATACTGTGAGCTTATAGCCTCTGATTTTCTTCTTTGAACTTCACTTTGGCAAACGTGCCAAGTTCCACAGAGTGTGTAATCACCTATGGACATGGCATCCAGTGTGCAAAAAGCTTTGTCAGAGGCGGCCCGGCGCCGAGATACAGGGGAGGGGGAGTGAGGGGAGACCAGGCAATGGTCCATCTTGGTCAGTAAATAAGATTCTTTTATTTTTAAGACTCTATCTTAGGAGGCTTTTCCTCAATGTTCTGCCTTCCAACTATACAAGGTTCTTCAATTTATAGGTGGGTGTGTAAATAACTCACTTGTAAGCCAGTTGATGCTTCTTGAGATTACTGGTAATTTCTGCTTTTCTTGGTGTCAAACTATGCCTTCGTTTGACACAGGTAATGTTTTGGTCATATTCCCCAGAAAAGGAACCAAGTTTGACCTTCAATGCATCCTCTGTTTTCCCATATACTTGAAATGGTAATGTAATTTTCCTGATTCACTTTGGTTTTTCTTTCAAAATAATTGTTTCATAAATGAAAAGAATGATCAGAGAACTGTTGACAAATTAAAAATAATAATGGTGTTTTAATACTTTAAAACAGAGAGGTGAGTTGTAGGTAATGTAATTACCACAATAATGTGATTTATCAAAAAGTGGTTTTCTCTGTCATGTGTCTGGGAAAACAGATGTTCTCTGCTTTTATTATCACTGTGGGGCATTTTCCTCTTCTGTGCACTGCTTCCCATAGTAGAGAATTGTATTTGAAACTAAATAAAAGCATCAATCCATTACTGAAGGGTAAAATTGGGAATGCACATGCAAATTACATTTTCTCTGAAGTGTGTGAACTTTTTATTTATTTCCGCTTTTCGGGTTGATGTTGTGTTTGTTTTGGCCTAAATGATGGGGTAACCACGTGTCTGACACTTGTAAGTATAACCCATGGAATTTGTCTATTCTGTTGGACAAACTATTATTAGAATGGTAATGGAAATCATGTTAGGAGATCAGCTGTTTAGTTTTAATTCTAATTCTAACCTGTGGGCAGAGAACCATTGTAATCATATCTTAATGAATATTCGATCTTTTTCTTCCACCCCAAAGTTATGAAGTCAATCACAAAAACTGCTGAAAAGTAATTTCCTTTTACCTCTGATGGTAAGGAAGGGAAAAAGTGAGCAGTTGGAGGGAGAAGATGAGAGAACACAGCTATGGGTGTTTTACCAACGGCTACTACAGTGTAGCTGGGAATTCATTTGACTTTTATTTTCTTTGTTGATAAAATGAAGGGTTTGAATTAAAGAAATTTTAGGATCATGTGAGAAAGGTTATATATACCTTCCAGATTGGAAGTTTATTATAACTCAGAACTACCCAAATAACTACATTTTGCTTATAACAGTATATAAGACATAATTAAATGGTAAAGAGGGTGCTGGGAGCTGAAAGAGAATGTAGCCAAATAGGTCACTTTACCAAAATATAATAACTTTCATGTAGTGTTTCTCATGTAAATTTTGGCTTAAATTAGGAACTTGCTAGTTATACATCTAGGAAGATATCTAAGATAGAATAGATATCACATTCATACACATACATACATGCATAAAAAGTCTATCACATATAGAACATATGTGGGAAAGAATATCACAAATCATTTGCACACAAATTAGGAACTTTACAAAACTGGATATAGTAGAAATAAGTATTTTGGAATATGTCTGGAAAAATAAGGGCACGGTTCAAACATAGAATTAGCAAGACATACACATATCTATTATTTTTACTCCAGGTCAGTGCAGACTACTTCTGCCTGCATATGGGAGGAAGTTGAGTACACACAACACTCAGCTTAAGGACTGTGGAGAATTATAGCAAGACATGAACAAAGGGCAAATCTATTGTGGTCAGGCCGCCAATTTACAACTTCAAATCTAGATGGTCCAGGTGTTCTAAAAGTATTTCAACTAAATCCTGTCGTTGTGTCCATGTTATTCAGTCACATTTTCATTCAGCAAATACACAATGCAAGCCTGTTTTTCAGCCACACTAGGTAATACTTGGTATCAGTCTTTCACATGCTCAAGTGGTGACCTGGCAGTTGGTGAGGGGGAGCTGTGCATGTAAAGTATGATGTTTCAAAAACTTTTGTGGTACCGGACATGACATCTAAACTAAAGGATGTTGTACGCCCATCATGCCAGAAGTTGTCATCCACTCTGTGCTTCCAAAATACCTATTCATACTTCCATGACAGCATCCGTTGTCATCTATTAGAGTACCTTGTACTTGTCTTTCTCCCGCTGGAGACCGTGACCACTAGCCAGGTGCAAAGTCCAGGGTGGTGCATCATGTATCATATGCAGAAGAGATTTGGGGTTTTTTGTTTGTTTTAGTGAATGAATGTGTTGAAATATTTCTAAGTTTGAGTAACATTCTTCAATCTGTGTCATTTTTAATCATTCATATAAACAGCTTTTTAATGTGCAAGTCACCCTGAATAGCATGGAAGTAATTAGCGGGGGGAGATTAAGCTTGCTTTATTTTTTTGCTTGGAAACTGATTCACATGCACCTAAAAGGCAGTTGTAGATGGAAATATCATTGAATTCTAAATTACAGTTCTTTTTTTAAAATAAATTACCTTTTTATTTTTATTTTTTAAAAGATTTTATTTATTTATCTTTAGAGGGGAAGAGAAGGAGAGAAGGAGAGAAATATCAATGAATGGTTGCTTCTTGTGAGTCCCCTGCTGGGAACTGGCCTGCAACCCAGGCATGTGGCCTGACTGGGGATTGAACCACGATCTTGTGGTTTGCAGGCCCACACTCAATCCACTGAGCTACACCAGCCAGGGCTATTTTTTTTATTTTTTAAAGATTTTATTTATTTATCTTTAGAGGGGGAGGGAAGGAGAGAGGGAGAGAAATATCAATGTGTGGTTGCCTCTCGTGCGTCCCCTGCCGGAAACTGGCCTGCAACCCAGACATGTGCCCTGACTGGGAATCGAACTGCGGTTGTTTGGTTCGCAGGCCTGCGCTCAACCCACTGAGCTACACCAGCCAGGCCTAAATTACAGTTCTTAATATTCTTTTTAAAAATATTTTTATCTCATCCCTCTAGTTTCACTCTGAGACTTGTCATTAGTTACCTAGCTCCTCCCATTCTACCTTTATTCTTTTTTTCTGAAACAACATTTAAAATCTATCTAAGCTGAAAAAATTTCAAATTTAATGTTTAAACTTCTAGACCTGTAAGTTATGGTAATAAAGAGATATATTTTTAAACCTCCACCCCAATCTATTATAAATTGTAGAAAATATTTAAAAATTGAATGATAAAATTGAAAAAAGTTCAATGTCTCTAAAGGACAGTAGAAATTCTGCTATTGCCCTATGTTAGTTAAAAATCTATGTCAATATCTACTTGTGGAATATGGTGTTAGAGAACAGTCTTAGTGGTTCATAAAACTGAAGATGTGTTAAGTTTTAATAGAAAGTCACAATGAAAGATTTTACAGTAGTTTTGCTGAGCAAAATATTTGCTGTTGTTTTGTTCATTTGCTTAAAACAGCAAGTCCTGTTCATCTTTAAACTATCTTACCAGTTTATGCATTGGATGTTTCACATTTAACACAAAGTTTGGAAGAGCAGAAATACTCCACTAAGTAAGCAAACAGTAATTACTTCTTCGTAATTACCATGCAACTTTATTGCTTTGCATTGCTATAATTATATTTTAAAGACTCCCCATTTCCATGATAGACCATAATGCCTTCTAGCACATTACAATCTGTGGCTTTTAACTGCATCTCACTTCCACAAAGGCATTGTTTCCACTCAGTCTCTGTTTTAACTACTGTTTAAAAAGACTTCACAAAATTAATTGGCACCATAATTCTGCAATAAGGAAATTGTAGACAATATGATATTTCTGTGCTGCTGGAATCATCTCATTACTCAGAGGAGTAGTGTTTGATATCTAAGAAGTATTCCTTCTTCTCTTAGGGAGTCAGTTAAAATCAAATCCTTTTTTCTCAAACTTCAGCGTGCACACTAATATCCGGAGGATCTGGTTCAAGTGCGGATTCCGATCCAGTAGATCTGAGGAAGGGCCCAAGATTCTGCATTTCCAGAAGGCGCCCAGGTGATGATACCAGTGCTGCTGGTTCTCGGACCATGCTTGGAGTAGCATCGCTTTAGAGTATTTAGAGTCTGATGTTTGAGCTCCATGATTTGTAGCTACATGAATACGGAGCTACCTGGTGTGTTGGGGGTGAGGGATAAAGCTGGGAAAGAAAATTCCAGGTAGGAAGAAAGGCCTATATAGGTGAGGCACTGTCAACCCCAATCAGGAGTGGGAGAGGTGTGATGAAAGATAAGATGAGGAGGACAAATTCTTATCTTTTAATCAAAGAGTTTGAATTTTATCTTGTAGTATTTAGAATTCACTGAATCACTAGAAAATTATGTACACTTTAATTCACCTAATTTACTAATGTTATCTCTTTTACACTCAATGAGATATACCCGCTTTGAGAAATTAAAAATCAAAATTACACTCCTGAAATTCAAGGATAATGTTATGGATATATCCATCTTTTTTTGAGTGACACATTGCAAATCTGTTTCTAAGGTTTCATTTTTTTATTCATGTAGTAATACTTACAGGCCTTTATTTTTCCCATCATAAGTATCTTCAAGTTAGTGAAGTAACAGCAGTTGTTTCAATTTAGCAACTTCAGTAAATAGAAGTAAGTTATTATCAACATCTACAGTATATTGAAAATTCTCAAATATCAGGGTGGCTAAGATTTGTGTTTTCTGAGACACTATAAAACACAAAGACATCTATCAGTTGTAAGTAAAGTCTCACTCCATGACTTTTTGAATTTCTCTGAGGGTAAAAATAGGTTTTTGCAAAGGAGATTGGGAGTGGGGTAAAAAAGGTGAAGGGATGTAGGAGTACAAATTGGTAGTTAAAACACTCACAGAGATGTAAAATACAGCAGAGGGAATTTAGTCAATCACACTGTAATAACTTTGTATGGGTACCCAAGTGGGTACTGGACTTATGGGTGGCTCACTTTGGGAGTTATATAAATATCTAATCACTACACCAAAACTAATATGAGTATGAACTGCAATTAGAATTTTTAATTGAAAAAAATAATGGAAATTTTCAAGATAGGTTTAAATTCCAGAATCTCAGTTTATCTGTATTTGATCAGTAGCAAACTAGAATATGATTTGGTAATTTCATTGCAAGGATGCCTCTGCAAATATTGTGATGCCAGTGTGTGAAAGAAATAAACCCTAAGGTCAACAATTTGTTCGGTGCCTCTTGTTTTCCTGACAGTGCTGCCCCCTAACTGTATAGCATCCAAAGCTGCACAAAAAGGCATTTGAATATGTGTGCACACGTGTGTGTAGGTATGTCATGTGTGTACACACCTATGTGCATATATACATATATGTGTAGACATATATTACTTATCATGATTATGTAAATGCATGCTACATATTTTATATATTTAATTACATATTTAATACATATGTTTTAACTAAATATTGGGAACATCCTGCCTTTTTAGATATGGAATTATAGGTATATTATTGTTTTATGGAGAACAAACTAAAAGTAGAGATTACCTCTTTCAACAAAGAAAAATCTCCTAGAACTTCATTCTAGAACTGTTAGGATCAGATAATTTAATGTGGGATTTGGGGAGAAAAACACTCAGTAAAACCTATTGCTGTGTGGATAGCACCATACTTTTTCTAGTAAGTGGAATGCAACTTTGATGGATTTAAACTGCCAATAGATCTTTTGTAATGGAGTCACAAAAAATAAGAGTAAAAATGATTTCAAAAAAAAACAGAAAAAGGGATATTCATCATGGGCAAGTGCGTTTCAACATGTATGAGTAACAGGACCTAGACCTGGCTGGTGTGGCTTGGTGGACTGAGCGCCAGCCTGCAAACCAAAGTGTTGCCAGTTCAATGCCCAGTTATGGCATATTCCTGGAAAGTGGGCCAGGTCAGGTTTCCAGTAGGGGGTGTGCCAGAAGCAATCACATATTGATGCTTCTCTCTCTCTCCCTCCCTTCCCCTCTGTCTAAAATAAATAAATAAAAATTTAAAAAAGAGTAACATGACCTGCATCATACAGATGGTAATGGAGGCCTGGCTTTGCTGATGACTCAGGAGAGGGGCCTGGGCTGCAGGGGCCAGATGGTCCAATGACAAGCTGTTGTCAGCAAGAACCATTCTGGAAACACAGATCTTCTCCATGAGCAAATCTTTTTGTCGTTCTTGGAGAAGAGTCACACATTCTGTGCCCAAACCACGATGGAGTTCAAATGGAAGAGAAATGATGTAGAATTAAGCCCAGTTGATGAAACACTCTGAACTCTGACTCTGACAAGTGATCACCTTTCCCAGCTGATAACCGGCAGTGTGGCTAACAGAGATGCTAAGAGATAATGGTAGTTATAGTTCGTAGAACATGGAGTTCGTATTTATTTAAGTACCATGCATTGTTTTAAGTCCTTTCTATGCATTAACTCATGTAATTCTCACAATAGCTCTTTGAGGTACATAACATTACCAACCCCATTTCATACAGGAGGAAAATGAGTCACAGAAATGTATTTTTAAAGTATATATTTTCTTATAACTAGTAAGTTATATAGTTATAACTATAGAGTTATAACTATAACTGGTCAGGAAACCAGACCTCAAACCCAGGAGGCCAACTGCTACCCCTAATAATTGACTGCACCCAGACTATGTACTAAAGCCTCTAGAGAGAGGAATGACCTGAAGAGAAGCCACTGTGATAGTCTGTACTGTACTATGTACTCTAAAAGAATGTGCTGTAGGAGGCAAAAATTGTAATGAGTCTTGCTTCTGACAGTAGCAAGTATGTCTCATAAAAGTCATTAGCCAATGAAGCATAAAAGGTAGAATCTACAATTCTTTACAGCAAGGTACTTATGGTAAGTCTGGATTTGGTTGTCTTGGTGGGAAATTTGTGTTACTGCCAGTGATAAACTCATATGTTAGCATGACCATTCCCTTTAAATGGATGGATGTACCTCAAACATTTATAATGTCAAGAGAGAAAATATCCTATAGTGACGCATTATATATATATATATATATATATACTTTTAAAATCTCACAGGAAATTTTCTCACACAAAGAGTTTTGAGACCCAGCTCTTGCATTTACCCACTTGGTGTTCATCTGAAGAAATAATTTAGACTATATCTAATGTGAGGAATCCCATAATCATTTTTTGCTTCAGCCAGATTAGTGAATGGTCTTGGCTAGAATGGTAGGGATGACTCATCTACATTTGTGTTCCATCTTCCAGCAGGCCAGGCTGGGCACATTCACCTAGCCATGCAGAGAGACAAGAGAAGCAAGCCCTAATGCTCAAGCATTTTTAAATCTGCTTTTGTCTCATTTGCTAATATCTCAGTGGCCAAAGCAATTTATCTGGGGTCAGACCAAGAGTCAGATTGAGAGGACTCAACAACGCTACATGGCAAAAGAGAAGGATACAGGGAGGGACAAAGAATTAGGGCTATTAATACAATTCATTTTTAGCAAAACACATTTTTTCCACCAGAGTATGGAGTGGTGGGGAAGGAAAGGGTTCATTTTGGTTTTCAGACTGTAAATTCAACTTAATATTTGGTCTGTTTAAGCAAATACACTAACAACAACTCAAAAAACCCTCCCAGCCATGTTAGTGTATTGATCAAGTCTATTAGGCCAATTTGCGCCCCCCCCCAATTCATTCATCTTTTTAAGATTTTATTTATTTATTTTTAAAGGAGAAGGGAAGGGGAGAGGGAGAGAAATATCAAGGTATGGTTGCCTCTTGTGGGTCCCTGCTGGGACCTGGCCTGCAACCCAGGCATGTGCCCTGACTGGGAATCAAACCGTGATCCTGTTTTGCAGGCCCGTACTCAATCCACTGAACTACACCAGCCAGAGCCAATTCATTGATTTTTAAATAATTTGTAGCAATAACAAGTAGCAATTTTTGCAGTCAAGTAGAAATGTGGAGGTGGCATCAAGTCTCAAAGAATAATTTTTGTCCTGTTATGTTTTTTAAAAGGTTGTCATTTTTGCAATGTTATTGTTGGAAGAGGAATTATGTCATTCTTGAGTTTGGGTCAGTTTTTCTGAGGAATTAAGTTTCCATAAGTCACTGAGGACCATGTATTCCCCCATCCATAATTCATTTGTTAGGGCCATATCCATTGGCTGTATTTTATTATGTGGGTTCACTTAATATTCAAATAATTAGTCTCCCTGGGATTCTGACTAGATTTACTGGGAAATTGGACTGAAAGAGGTTGGGTGAACAATCAATTTCTAGGCTTTATGAAGTAGTAGAGAATAATGAGAAAAAATAGCTAATTTGCTTGCAATTGCAAAATGGCTCCTGTAGTAGAAAGAAGCTATCTCTCTTCCAAGATAGAATTCGATGGTCTGTATAGTGAAAACGTAGTTGATTTGAAGAGGAAATGTTTATCCAAACCCAAAGGCTGGTCATGAATGCGTTTCTAATGTAACTGGAAGGGGTCCACACTTGCCTTTTCACTTCTAAGGCAAGTTCACATTTTGCTTCAGCTGATGATTTTTTCAACAGTATTTGTTATCTTCTTTTATGATCTGCCAGTAATTTTTTGAAGCCCAGTTAGAACAGAGGCCAACAGAGCGGAGACTAAAAAAGGGCCAAATATCTCTCCAGAAGCAAGGGTACTTCAAAAGCTATGCATTACAAAGCCCTACTGTGACTCAAATAATCACTTATTTTTTAAGGGGGATTTGCTAATAGAGGATTGGTTTCTTATCTCCCCAGCCCCTAGTGAGCCTTTACTGTGCAAATTCGCTGACGGAGGACAAAAGAAGAGACAGAATCAAAGCAAATACACCCAGAATGGAAGGCCGTGGCCCAGGGAAGGAGAGGTGAGTCCTGGCAGGCTGGTGCTCAGAAAGTGGGCAGCAGTCACCCCTTGGAAGAGCAGCAAGACCCACACGTGGGGCCCTGAGGAAATCGGGTCCCATGGAAAACCAAATGGCTTCACGGGGGCAAAGGAGCAGGACTGTGTTAGTGTACTCGGGATGAAAGGACTTGACAATGAGTATGGGACTTCAGAATTGACCTCCGTTCTGCACTACGCTAAGTCTTCTGTCATTAACCCAACTAGAACTTCACAGAAAGACTTATTTACAAAGAATTGATCTGTAATTGTATGGCATATAGTGATACATAATTGAGGGTATGATTACTTAAGAAAATATCCTCAGTGAAATCAACAGTAAGAGTTGAATGTTCGTGTTTTGAAAAAAGCAAACAAAAAATAAGGTTTATTTCATTCTACCATAGAGATGTTCTACCTACACAAGTATGTGTATTTATGTGTATGCCCATATGTTCATAAATGTGTTGTTATGTGTTATATATGTGTATATATCAATATAAAATATAATTTTATTTTGGCCAAGGAGAAAGAAAAGGTAATATGCACAAGGTTCTGTTTTTCACAACAAGGAGAAAAGCATGTAACTATTAATTTTCCATTTACCCTACTAACACCGAACAGTAGAAAAGCAAGCCTATGGATCCAATTGCACTTGGAATGATTTTTGGTTATTTTTTATTGTAAGAAGACAAAGAAAAGGTGTCTGGGCTTCTAAGAGGTCTTTTTATTCTTTGTGAAATGGAATGAAGTTGTTTGAATGACTTGAATAAATGCCATTTTGTACCAAGGCCATAATTTCAACAGAAGAGCTTTATTTAGCATTTCTATTCAAAGCACCCCGTTCATCCATTTATTATTTAAGAGGCATCCGATTTGATGTAGCATTTTACACTCAGCACAGAGAGGAGAGTTGTAAGGAACGAAAGGGAGCACAATTTTTCTGAGCAAAGCCTTTAGCCGTTTCTCAGTTTCTAAGACTGCCATCTGTTTTGAGTATTTTCCTGCAGGTCCAAAAACCCCTCTTAAAGAGTATAGTTATGTCTAAGTATTGTATAACCTATAACTCATTACTTTAACACATGAGAAAGAGAATCACCATGGAGTGCCTACAGCTAATTGTAAAAAGGCAAGAGTTTCAATATTCTCAGTTTTAGCAAGGCAGAATGACCCAGGTGTTTTTAGCATGCAGTGTGGTAGTCAGTGGGGTCGCTGATTTCTGTTAACACTCATTATCACGTGGGTCTCATACCAAATATTTCTCTCTGGAAAGTCTCATTCAATCTTTTAAAATTTGGTTGGGTCAAATGCCCACTGATTAGAAAGATTTTGGGGTTACAAACTGTAACCCAAAACCCTCAAGGCTGAATTAGGTAACTTAGCACTAATGACTGAAGGTTTAGTTCTTGTCTCCTCAAGAACTTACAATATTACATTGGCAGTGTAGTACTGCGATGCCAATTGCAGCAACGCAGCTCACCTGAGTCTACATTTCATAGAAAACAACCCAATAAACGTAAAAGAAATGCGGCAAAAGGGCTGCCACCTGGTTCTGTGCACAGAACGCTGGTTTGGACTATGATACGAAAGAGCACGTGTGGTGTTGGTCAGGAAACATCGTGGTGTCAAGTTTAGGACCCAGAGGACCTTAGCATTTAAACGCAGGTTGGGAAAGTATATTCTTAATCTTTGCTTTCAAAAGTTGTTCTTTAAGAGCTATAAATTTTTCTGTTAAACGATGAAAATCAATGGACCTTCATAAATTTATCTGTAACCAATACAAATACAGTCCAAATGTGTAGCCACATTCAGAGGCAAGAAATCAGGAAGATAAATGACATGCACTAAAGATATGCTTATCAGATATCTTGTTTTGGAGATGAGCATGTTAGTTTTTACAGTTTTATTGTGGTCTTAGAAATTGACACACCAAGAATTTTGGGTAACTTTCTGTGTCCATCATTATACGTTTTTTGTGTCTATTTCCCCATGGATTTGGCTGGCTAGAGTAAAATTAAAGTATATTAGCATGGCTGATAAAGTATGACAATATGCATCAGTCATATGTAAGCAATAGTTAATTCATCCTATATACAGTAAATTCTAATTACTGTTTTTCATTTTTTCTAAGATACACGTTTTTGTTACTGTTTTTCCACCTTTTAAAACTTTTGAAATGGGCTTTCCTCATATTGTCAATATCTTTACAAGATAATTTGTGTTTGCTCCTGTTTGTTACCTGGAGAAGTACCTACATTTTCTGCTTAAGGCCTATGACCACACTGATTGCATGAATCGAAATGTTAATCAAAGTAAGAATCGTGGGTCAGATCCTTAGGGGAAATGATTTTTGTTCCCTTCTTTCATTCAGTGTTAAGACTGAGACACACAACTTCCCTTGAAGTTTGTTTCTAATGGGTGGTATTGTTTTCCCATCATCTTATAGACCTTTGACATCCCCGCTTTATAAGGAGATCATTTTGAGTGTTGGTGTTTGCTTGTTTGCTTTGTTATACACTTGACCTTGAAAAACACAAGTTTGCGACTGCGCAAGCCCACTTATGTGTGCTTTTTCAATAAATGCACAGTTGGTTCTTTGTATCCACTGGTTTCCCATCCACAGTTTCAAACAACTTCAGATGGAAAGCAGTTTTTGTGATATGTAGTTGGGAATCTGCAGATGGTGAAGGCCAAGTCTATGCTATTTTATATCAGGGACTTGAGCATCTGTGCATTTTGTGGGTGTGTGTGGGCGTGAGGGGTAGGGCTTGGTCTTGGAACTAATCCCCCATAGATACTTGGTTAAGTGTCGGGAAGTCAATAGTTATATGTGAATGTTTTTAAAATATATGTTATTGATTATGCTATTACAGTTATCTCATTTTTTCCTCCTCTTTATTCCCTGCCACCCTGTACCCCCCTTCCCATATCATGATTCCCCCACTGCAGTTCATGTCCATAGGTCATACATGTAAGTTCTTTGGCTTCTCCATTCCCCATACTATTCTTAATCTCCCCCTGTCTATTTTTTACCTACTATTTATGTTCCTTATTCCCTGTACTTTTACCCCCCTTCTCCTCCCTCTCCCTCACAGCTGATAACCCTCCATATGATCTCAATTTCTTTGATTCTATTCCTGTTCTAGTTGTTTGCTTAGTTTGCTTTTGTTTTTGTTGGGTTTTTTTATGTTCATTTGTTGATAGTTGTGAGTTTGTTGTCATTTTACTGTACATAGTTTTGATCTTCTTTTTCTTAGACAAGTCCCTTTAACATTTAATATAATAAGGGCTTGGTGATGATGAACTCCTTTAATTTAACCTTATTTGGAAAGTACTTTATCTGCCCTTCCATTCTAAATAATAGAATATCATTTGCTGGATAGAGTAATATTAGGTGTAGTTCCTTGCCTGTCATGACTTTGATACTTCTTTTTAGTCCCTTGTTGCCTGCAGGGTTTCTTTTGAGAAATCAGCAGATGGTCTTATGGGAATTCCTTTGTAGGTAACTATCTCTTTTTCTCTTGCTGATTCTCTCCTTATCTTTAATCTTGGATAATGTAATTATGATGTGCCTTGGTGTGCGCTTCCTTGGGTCCAACTTGTTTAGGATGCTCTGAGCTTCCTGGGTTCCTGGAAGTCTATTTCCTTTGCCAGACTGGGGAAGTTCTCTTTCATTATGTTTTCAAATAAGTTTTCAATTTCTCACTCTTTCTTTTCTCCTTCTGGCACCCCATGATTTGGATGTTGGAATGTTTAAAGTTGTTCCAGAGGTTCCTAAGCCTCTCCTCATTTTTTTAATTTCTTGTTTCTTCATTCTTTTCTAGTTGAACGTTCATTTCTTCCTGTTGATCCAAATTGTCTATTTGAGTCTCAGTTTCCTTCCTTTCACTCTTGATTCCCTGTACATTTTTCTTTATCTCATTTTTCATAGCCTTTACTTTTTCCTCTATTTTGGTACCTTACTCAGCCATTTCTGTGAGCATACTGATTACCAGTATTTTGAACTGTGCATCTGATAAGTTGCCTATCTCTTCATCACTTAGTTGTACTTTTTCTGGAGCTTTGATCTGTACTTTCATTGGGGCGATATTTTTTTGTCTTGGCACTCCTGTTACATGGTAAGGGGCGAAGCCTTAGGTGTCTGCCAGGGCAGGGAAACCCACGTGGCTATGTTGTGGAGCTGTGTGTGGAGGAAGGACCACAGGGGGAACAGTGCAGCTTACTCAGCTCTCGGCCAGCTTTCAGTCATTTCCTCTGCTACCTACATGTGAATTGGGCCCTTCTAGTGCTGTTTCCAGGTGGGTGGGTTTGTGTACATTCTAGGAGCCTGCGGGTCTCTCTAACAAACTGTCCTGTAAGGCTGGGAGTTTCTCCCACTGCCTCAACCCCCACAGGTTTTTTCAGTTAGAGGTTTTTTTTGCTTTATTTCCTGGTGCTGGAACCCTGAGTTGGGCAGTCTGTTTTTTTCCCCAGTTGTTCCTCCCAGTTTATCACATGCAGATGTGAGCCCACCCCCTGTCTCCGCCAGCCGCAGCCTTATTCTAGTCCTCTCTACTTGTCCTCCTGGTCTGGATGATGTTTCTTCTTTAACTCCTTTGTTGTTGGACTTTTATACAGTTCAGTTTTCTGGCAGTTCTAATTGGTTTTTGTTTTTAAATTTGTTATTGTCCTTTGGTTGTGTGAGGAGGCCAAGTATATCTACCTATGCCTCCATTTTGGCCAGAAGTCTACGTGAATATTCAACTGCATGGGAGTTGGCATTCAATCACATTGTTGAAGGGTCAACTGTGTACAGTAATGTCAAACCCTTCAATCATCATTTCATTAAAGTGAAGGATAATTTAGGTTCTGCTGATTCAGAATTTGAGGTAATAGCACAAATTGAGGCTGCTCCTTTTCCTATTTTCGAAAATCAGGTAAAAGTGATAGCGTGAAAAGTATTTCTGATGAAATGCTTAAAATACAGAAGAACCAGTGGTTTGCAAGCACTTAGACATACCTTAAACATGACAGTTGATAGGCTAATTAAAATTTTAACTTATTATGTAAAGTTGTTTTCTTCTGGGTGGCATTTTGATAATAGTTTTTTTAACATGGTTTGGTGAAATGCATTTGTTTACAAATAAATCTAATACTAAAAACTTTATACACATAAATTAGCATAAATTAGTGAGGTTTTGAAATATGAATGTATGCTGCTACACACGTTTTTGCATAAGAGAAACACAAAGGGGTATTCTAAAGTTATTAACTAAGTTCTCAAATGACAACTCAAACTCTGAGCAGAATAATCAGATTTTGGGCCTGTTATGCCTTTTCTCCTCCCAGTTCTCTGTGGTCCTTATTGTTTTATTTCTTAATGCAGCAGTTCTCAAACTCTTTAGTCTCATTATCCCTGTATAGTCTTAAAATTATTATTTATTTCCTCATTAAAAAGAAATAATAAACCCATCACTTATCAACAATAGTGTTAAAAGTACTATATTTTTCAAAGCAAAGACAATTATTTTTTAGAAGAATGATTCGGTTTTACATTTCTTCAAATCATTTATTGTCTGGCTTAGGAAAAGATGACCAATTTTGCATATTTACTTCAATATTCCATCTCTTGTGATACACTGTTTAGTTTAAGCATATAAAGAAAGTCTAGCTTACCAGAGACATGCCACTGAAAAAGGCAGAAACTACAGATCTCCCAAAAGGATCTCAAGAATGCTTAGATGTCATTAGACCACATTTTGAGAACCACTGTCCTAGAGTAGCTTGAGCCAAGGGCAGGGCCAATATTCAACTTCCTATCCAGAAGAGCCATTAAGCCTGTAGAAATATTAAAATATATCTGTGGTATTGGTCCATCTGTTCAACCCCATGGACCCTTCCACTCTGGAGCCTCAAGACCTGTCATGATCCAACAAAAGTGGGGTGCTGGCTAGCACAGCAGGAGCTCCCCAGCATCGTACTTCAGCACTTAGATGCTGATTGGCCAGTGCTTATGCTGTATTAATAGTAAGATGTTTTAAGGTCAAGCCTAACTCACAAATGGTCTCACTTTATCATATCTATGACTTTTAAAATGTTACATTGGCAAGGTATTTGATTTCACCTAACACCATATTCCAGTTCTTACTTCAGGCAATATGTTACCCAAATTGATCTTGTTCATGTTCCATCAAATGACTGGTCTGGAATCAGGAACGCATAAAATTAGTTCAAAAATATACCAGAACATGAGGAACTCCTACTGCTTCTTTCTATATTTCTCAAGAATACAGTTTCAATGACTACCAAAAAGTTACCAAATATGTTTGGATTCTGACCCATGTAATAACAGCTGATCAAAAAACATTCAACTGTGATATAAAAATGATTGGATCAAATCAAAGGATGGATATATCTACTATAATCATGAAAGTCATTCAGATTTTGTAGTCATTTTATGTTGACTTTTGTTTTAAATAGTCTTTGGGTTTATTTTGGAATTCTGAAATAACAGTAAATGCTAAGTTTCAACTCACAGAAGATTGTGGTATTTCTCCAGATTTCCAGACTTGAATATTATCCATAAGTAGTGCAAATATTAAAAACAAAATTTTTTCACTGGCTTCAAAACTCTAATCTAAACTTTTATAAAGTTTCCCCAAGCCCTATACAAATTAAGTCATTAAATGTCATTGATGATTTCTTTGGGAATTATATTTCCAAGAAATAATGTTTTGGATAGAAACAAGAGATGTGACAATTGAACAATAAAAAACCTAACAAAGTACTCATATGTCTAGTAAAAAAAAAACACTAAACTTTTGTTATAAAAACTAAAATTAATAAAATGACATTTATTGCCCTTATCTTATTTATGATTCTCTGCTAGAGACAAATTAGAAGCAATGAATAATAAATATTTTATATTTGATGCTCTGAAGATATTTTTTTCTTACTATGGAAATATTTAACAAGAGTATCTTCATAATCTGTGGTCAATTAAACTAATAGAACTAATCATCAATACTCATGCTCCCCAAAATAGTTTTTATGTTATGTTGAAGAGAGAAACAAGTAAGTTTTCTATTTTTTGTTGTTGTTGTTTGTTTGTTTTGTTTTGTTTGATGCATTCTGGGAATACCGTGGTTTGGAATTTCTCACCTATTCCCAATTAAAGAGCAAGTTTTAGATGAGATATGATGATATATTATTTCTCGAAAACATTTTATTTAAGTGCTTTTGTACTTGCCCAAGAGAACAGTGTAGGCACTGCATAGTACCAGGTGGTGTGTTCACTAAACCAGAAATGACATCCCTCAGCACAGTGAGATGCTGTGGCTTTGCCTGGAGATGTTAGTTTAAAAACCTTTAAGGGATGGAATGAACCGTCATACTGTCCTTTGATTTGCTTAAATTAATACGTTCTGTTAGTGCATTCGCAAAATCCACTCTTAATGAGCTGAAAGCTAAGGTGATCATTTTTATCACAGCCAACCTAAGCTAAGTGATCTGTTATAACCTAGATAATAGTTACCTATTGTCAGACCTGAAATTAACCATTTTCAGTGACGGAGGATACCTTCCCCCTGTGCTGTACAACTTTATAACCTTTGTTCATTTAGAAGAACTATGAATAAAAAGTCTCTTCAGTACCAGCAAGTGAATGAAGACCTGCAAAATTCATATGAAAAAATGAGATTTCTCATACTATTATGATGTCTGTAGCCAAGTGCAGGCAAAATTGATAAACCTGGTTTCAAACACCCACCTCTCTCCCTGTTGTACCTCAAAGCATTAGGAATAATTATTCATTCTGACTACATCCACTCAGGATTAAGACAAAGATGTCTTTTCACATTTCTGAGTTGACACATAGTCATACTCAACACAGTAGTTACATGTTATGTTTCAATTCTAAATAAGTGAACATTTTCTTTGAGGAATACGTTCTATTTTTTGTGTGTTTGGTATTTTATTTTTTTAACAAGGTGGATTCACACAAATTTGACATCATAATTTTAAGTTTTAACTGTGTCTTCATCACCATCATCATTGGTGCCCTTGTGAATCATAAATCCTTTGCTCCTTCCATGACTAACACTTTATGCTGTGTCCTAAAGACAGTGAGGCATAAGATATGATTCCTGCCCTGAATGCCACTCACCTCCCCATGTTTCCCATCTGCTTTCTTACTTTTTACAGAAGTGTTCTTTTTGAGACCACAGTTGTGTTTGGAAGAGATTTTTTAACAGGCAGTATTGAAGAAGGAGCTGCTTGAGCAAGAAACTTTCAGTTGGTCAGTAAGCACCTGCTGTGTCCAGTGCGTGGGAGGCATGAGATCACATGCTGTGGACACGGTGTCAACATAGACAGAGCCCACACATCCTTACAGCCTAAAATGGCAAAAATCCTCTCTGTCTGTAAAGTGGGAGACTGAAAGTGGAATAGAATAATATTCGATGTTGCAGACATAAGACCAATGACTGTAACTGGCTTCACGCCTGTGTAAGAGTGAGAGAAAACCAAGCAAAATAATAATAAAAATAACAAAAACAAACAAAAAAAGCAGCAGCTGCAAAAACATCGGTTCACATTAGTCTTGTTGATGAGCATTGATTGGTCATTTGCATGTTTGTTTTTCAGGGTAAGTAACTGGGAAATTGATTTATATGTATTTACAAGCCAGAAATTCTCCCCAGAATTGGAAAGCTTCCCCTTGTCCCTGGCTGATAGAGGCGTGTGAGTCCTGGGGTACTGGCTGAGTGGCAGACAGAATAATGTTGACAGAAGCAACTTGAGCTTTGGGGTATTATTTAATAAATCTTGAGTCCTTCCTTAATACACCCATTGAGAATAATAATTCTTTCTGAATTTTAAGGAATTGTGTATGTCAATATTTATTTGCTTTTCCCCATAATTTACAAGGCACTTCAGTGGTTAAGGGGGGAAACTCTGTAATTTAAATTACAAATCAACAGCTTCTGTGCTGAGCGACAACACTGGCAAATTTTTCAGTTTTGAAGTTTCCTTTGCCTCATCAGCAGAATGAGAATGGTCAAAAGCATATATTTTATAACTGGAGGGATTATAGGAGATGAAGGTAAAGCACTGAGCACAGTGCCTGGCAAACTATAATTGCTCACATATCAGCCATTATTATAACTGTCACAATATCATCAACACAGCTCAGGGCTTTTTAATCTGAAAACCAACTTTGCTATGTGTTCCTTACGACTTAAATGTTTAATATCTTCTTTTCCAATATTATGCCATGTCTATTTATTTTTCAACCAGGAATTATTTTTAATGATTTATTCAAAAGAACATTTGCTGTCCCTATATTTTCCAGCTGAATTTTTACTTATTTTTGTAAAGCATCACACAAAACAAGTAGATATGATTAACATTGACACACATTTCATTAATCTTTTTTATAAGATCATATTCCAAATCATAAAGCATTGTTTAGCACTGAAACATTAGGTGTTTTTCAAATTTCTAGCCAATTTTCTCTTGAAGGTCACATAATCATAAAAACCAAGGGCTGGCAAGAATAAGGGGACTTGGATAGAGAAGATGAAGGGAAAAAAAAAAAGACAAGTAAAGAAAACATGAACTCTTGCTAGGTATGATGGAAAACGTTGAATTCAGCCAATACTGAGAATTGATTAATTACATGGTTGGTGTTTTTAAAGGGAAAGAAGATGTATTATTAATCTACCCATTCTGGCACATAATATAAACTAATTTTGGATACCAAAGGTTCTTATGCAACCTTGTGGCTATGAAAAGGACTCCCCATGCTCGAGTACTTTCCAGCATCCTTTAAAGCAAATGCCTTTGATAAAAGAACCATCCCAATGCTACAATGATGTCTTACTAGATGTAACAAAAGGTTTGGGGAACAGGACTCTCCTTCCATGTACTAACACTCCATAGTGCTGAATGTAAATAATTTTCAAGGTTCCACATTCTAATCTATTTCAAGGATCAGGTTACCGAATAATGTGTAAGGAAATTTTAGAGTCCTTATAAAAACTGGCATTAATGCTATTTATAAAATTTGTTTGTGGAAAGGCTCAGGCTCACAAAATGATCATTTTGGGAAAAGACACAGTTGATCCTCACTATGTGTTGGCTCCATATTTGAAAACATCCCTGACAGCTAAAATTTATTTGTAACCCCAGAACCAATATCCATAGTGCCTTCCCAGTCACTCACAGATGTGCAGAGCAGTGAGAAATCTGAACCATCCAATGCACACATTTCCAGCTAAGCTTAGGATATATGATGCTCTCTCCACCTTCTGTTTCAGCTCTCCTATGTGAACAGTGTCCTGTACAAGGGCCACATTTTTCACATTTTTATATCTTATAAAAATGTGAATTCACAATTTAAAATGGCCCCCAAGTGTATTGTTGAAGTAGTGTTTGAGGTTTCTAAGTGCAAGAAATCTATGGTGTGCCTTTCTCCGATATGAAGAAAATGTCGGGGGAATGTGAAGATAAGTTTTGTTGAGGCATGACTTGTAATGTCGTTGGCTGTGAGTTCAATGTTAATGAATCGGTATTACGGTCATCTTTTTTATCCAAAGAAGATTGATTCTAGAAACCCCTGCAGGTACCAGGTACACATAGATGCTCAAGTCCCTTATATAAAAGTGTCATATTTGCATATAAACTACACTTGCATATTGGCTACAGTAGGGGAAGCTTACATATAACTTCATTTGAATGAATTCAGCTTAGTGCTTAGAGCAGGGCAAATTCAAATTTTGCTTTTTGAAAACTTGTGGGATTTTTTGGATCATAATTTTCATGCATGGTTTGTTGAATCTGTGGATGCAAAACCCACAGCTACAAAGGGTTGACATTAGATTAAAAAGGTGTCTTTAGACAGAAACATACTAAAACAAGGTTACGTTTTGATGAGGTGGTCCAAGAGTGACAGCAACGAGTCAGTGTTCACTAATTCGGCTTTTGTGGTGACTTTACAGAATATAATTACTGCGAATAACAAGAATCAACTGTTTCTTGTTATATGATTATTGTTATCAAATGTGATCCACTCTATTGGTTAAGTTTATGCCCCTCCCCTTGATGTAAAAAAGCAATTTGCATGGGTATCTAAAGGAACTTTGCCAAGCATGAGCCAATCGCCCTTTGTGGGAGTTGTGTCAGAGCCAATTATTACTTGCAGTGGATTTACAGACTGCAATAGTTCTTAATCTACTCAACAAACAAGTATACAACTGTCTAAGGAATTTGGGGAAAGCCCTGATCCCATTTTTATTAATTTAATGTACCTATGAGTGACCAGCTGGCTTGTAGTCATTTCATAAAGACCATGAAACCTTTGACCCAAAGTAAAGATTCACACACTTCCTTAACAAGAAAAAGTTCTTCATCGAACACAATCAATTATTTCTACCGACACTGATAGCATTTTTATTTACATACCTATCTACATGAAAGAAGAAGGCTCTTGGCCCTGTATTAACCAAAATTGGTCACATAGACATGGAAACTATCACTGTTAAAGGACACACAGTTGGCTATGAAAACAACGGCAAACGTGCTACATAAAATCTGGAGAGAAAGAGTCTCTCTATCCATATGGTCACCATTTATAAGAAAGCCCCTCGGCAGAAAAGTTTATATTTCTTGCAAGCACTTAGCTATCACTAACTGTGGCAAGTGATACTGTAAATAAAGCACGTTCTCTGAGACATTCTTAGCAGTGAGGGGGACTAGTTGCATTTCAACCAAACGGTGCCCTTCCCTCCAGTTGGGTCTCCTCTGAAAAATAGTATCTCTTTCATATGAGCAGTCACCAGCCAACATCCTTCTTATTAAGTATTAAGTATTAGGAACAACCTGACAATAAGGCCCAGAAATACATCATTTCTATTAACCTTGAAGCCATTCTAGCTGCAATTTAATTTTATAATACGGAACATTAAAAATTTTATGTCTCTTAGATATGGAATTTAAATACTGCCCCAGTGAGCCACTAGAAATAAAAGTAGTTTGAGGAGAAACTACTATATCTAAAGAATCAGTATGTCTAAAGAATGATTGTAAAAACTTAGTAATAATGTATAAGTTCAGGATATGATTTTGTATTGACTTTATTGGGGTGACATTGGTCGATATGACCGTACAAGTTTCAAGTGTACAATTCGATAAAACATTATGTGTGTACTGCATTGTGTGCCTGCCCAAAGTCAAGTCACTTCATTTGCCTTTCATGTATATTTCATCTTCATTTACCCCCCCCTTTCCCTCTGGCTATTGCCATACTGTTGTCTGTGTCTCTGTGTCATGTATGTGACACATATATATTTGCTTAATCCTTTCACCATTTTTCACCCAGCCCCCCAACCCTCTTCCCCTCTGACAGCTGTCAGTCTCTTCTATGTATCCATGCTTGTGTTTCTATTTTCTTTATTAATTTTTTTGTTGTTGATTAGATTCCACATGCGTGTGAGATCATATGGTATTTGTCTTTCTCTGACTGGCTTATTTTACTTAGCCTAGTAGTAACATGTAGATTTAGGATATCTTTGACCATATTGCAGGAAGGCAGAAACATCATCTATATAGTACACACTATTTTCATTATGAATATCACAGTGATTGATATATTAGTTGTCCAAAGCTTTTCCTTAATAAGACCTTAGGGAAAAAAATAAGATTTGTCTATTAACACTGCCAAGTTTTGCAAATAGTCCTTTCAACCTTAGCCTGAAAAACAGTTTTTATATATGTGATCTTAAAATAGGACAGTTGATTGTCATGGTGAATGCAAGCACTTGCAAGTTGGGTTTGTAAGCCAGCCCACCAGATGTATTTTTTATTTATTTCAGGCTGATTTTATTTATTTCAGGCTGTCATTTAAAGAGCAGGCTCAAAGTGAATGAGCCTTTTGATCTGAAAAGAAATTTTCCCACTGGCACAAGAGCTTGAATTCCCAGTAGTTCAGCATGAACACTTTCTAACTCAGTTAAGTGTTCTCTTTTTAAAGCTACTGGGCCCAATATTTATTAACTGATGATCACTAAAGATAAAAAATAAATCTTATACATTTCTATAGTAGTATAACTTTGCATATAAAGTGATTAATGGTGAGCTCCAGTCCCCTGCCTAGTCTCCATTCTCAAGGAAGAGGAAAAGGTAATGTACCTATGTTCTTGGAGCAGAGGTGGGAATGGGGGCTTTAGGAGGGGCATAACTCTGGGAAGATGATAGCAAACAGTTACAAGAAGAAGAGCTGTTGATGGATCCCCATGTTCCCTGTATTCCCTAGACCCTGTCTCCAAGGACCAAGACAACTAAATGGGGCATCAACCAACTGGGAGATTTCTGTTATTGGCATTGCCTGGCAGTCTCTGCCTTCCACAAGACTCAGAATTGACCCCTTCAATATTTAAGCCATAGCTTACAACCTCCAAGTGACATCAAACTGCAGCTTGGACCAGGACAACTAGGGATCAATTACCCAGATACCTGGGTCTTTCATCTATCCAGGTGCACAGGCTTGCCCTGGTAGAAATGTCAGCATTTTTATATATTTTTAGCCCATCATTGGTTCTAAGATGCCATAAATTAAAGATGAAATATTATTTTAAATATCACTAAAAAAGGAGGAAACACTTGCCAAAGTATCAAATTCCATCAGTTATGTGAGTCCTGATTTTACAGACATTAAAATGTGAACAAAACCTGTCTTGGAATCTATGAGTTTCAGTCATTTGGATTGAGATAAAAACAGAAGTACATACATCAAATGCAGTAATGTTCTCTTTTTTATGGTTATCAGTCAAGGCTTAATTTAACTTCAGTTTTAATGCAAACTAGAACTTTTTTCCCCTGAAGACTTTGAAAACCTTAGCCAGTTACATCATACCATGCTGTTACAGTTTTTCTTCTGCTTCCCTTTTACTGTTGCTTTTTCTAGCCATAAGCTTGCTCAGTTTTCCAGTCTTCATTCTGTCTGCATTTTTCTGTCTTGTTCTTGTCTGTTGCTATGTACAAGAGAAATTCTCTGTCTGGCAAGAATGCTTTAGTAAAAGCCAAAAAGGAGAAATACCACAATGACACAGCATATAAACAACAGCATGGCTCCTATTGATGTTCTTTTCCCAAATGTAAAGAGGTGAAATTTTCTGCTTACTGTCTATTTTTTTCTATTTTTTAATTGATAAGTCCCTTTCATCTCACTTGCTTGACATACTTCTGAAGATGCCACGATGACTTATAATGAACGATTGTCTTCTCACCACTCTGGTCAGTAACTTGGAGAAGAGGGGTCTCCACATTTCTCAGCTGCATTTAATTCTTCCTGGGTTCTTGCTCATGATTTGTCTCAGGTACACTGGCTTTCTGGCTGCACAGAAAAGCTCTCTGAGCAACGCCAATAATGATCTTGCTTCCTTCTCTCTCTACTGACCAATCCAGCCCTGAAACATTTTGTCTTTAGAAGTTCAATTGAGTTCAGTGGAAGTTTTTAAGAGACAATTCTACTAATAAGTAAACACTAATAATTTGTGTAAACACACATTAAAAACACTAAAATTCCATGTTCAAATACAAATTTAACTCAAGTCCAAATTCAAAACTGTCTCTAAGTCAATTATTTGCTTACTAACTCATTTAACAAACATGCACTCTGTCCCTGTTATGTTCCAAACACTGGGCTAGGCACAGGAGATGACAAGACAGACATAGCCAAGAATCTAGTTGAGAGAAGCACGTGTCAAAATGTGGTCATCGTAGTTTCCATCCTGTGTCACGAGGACAGAACAAAGGCAGCAGTTAATGCTACAAGGAGAGAGAGATGGCTTTAAGAGGCTGTGATGTCTAGTTTGAGTCTGGAGGAAAAGAATTTTCAATTTTCTCACACAGTGACACATGGTTTCTAGCCAAAAACTATAGCAGCAAAGGCCCAGAGACCCAGGGCAGGGTGAGTGTATGTCTGAGTTTGTTGATGGACAGAGTTCAAAATTGCACAGGAAGATTGTGGATGTCAGTAAATGCATAAGGACTGGATCACGAAAGGGCTATGTGAGCTGTGTTTTATTTCAAAGGTAACAGGTTGTCACTTAAAAGAAAGGATCTTGAGGTGGTCAGATTTGCCTATTGCACTGTGAGGACCGTTCACAGTGCAATGGTGTGGCTGATGGATGAGAAAAATATTTCAGCAAAGATAGAAGATATTATAACCAAAGGATATTTAGTAAATATCCAAACAAGAAATAGTAACTTCAAAAGAGATACTGACTATACACTGAACTTACTAATCTAACTTGGCAATGAATGTCTGGCATTCAGGATAGATACCTGAGTTTAAGAGCAAGATTAGAGAATCGTCAAGACATAAATAACCGCTGGGACCGGCAAGTGAGTGGCATCACTGTACAGACGGAGAGAAGGGGAAATCCTGGCCCTGGGTGCCGGCTCCCCCAAGGCAGATGGAACCCGTAACACCGACGCAGAAATTATTCTCTGAATGGTCAGAAGAAAACTGGAGGGGAGGCTCACACAGGCAAAGAAAGGAGTTTTGAGAGAAGAAGACCATCACTGGTTAAAGGATGCCAATTAAACAGGGATAGTTTGGAATAAAAGTATTCTTTGGATTCAGAAATTATGAAAATTCGGGAGAGTAGTGCAAGCCGTTTCACAGGCTGGCGGCACCTTTTATAGGACAATTAGCTAGGATGTTTCTGTCTTATCTCAGGACCACGCAGTGTAGCATTTCTTTTGTGGACTTTGGTGATTTCTCTGTCTACTGTCTCATTTGTCCCTCATCTTGTCTTCAGAGAGGGACTATGCGTAGCCCAGGGATCGCTCCTTCAGCAGGTGGAAGGAGACACCTGCCTTGCACAGTTGGCTGCCTCTGCCTGGAGAAACCAAGCATTCAATAGTCACGTGACCATATCCGAGCCATTCCTGGGTAAAAAAAACTACCATTTGCCTTTTATGAAGGCCAGGAATTCATTCTCTCACACCTCCTCTCAGGAAGTGCTCCAATAGCCTGTCCTCACTTGTGCCCTGAGAGTATATTGTTTCCTAGAATTAGTTCCCTTAACAGGAACTGGGTTCAAAGTCCTTTTTCTCTGGCCGAAAGGTTTACTTGGTATCAATCACCTTTCTGGTGATTTTTAGTTCGTTTGACTATCTTGGACATCTACACTTCTGGACCCACAATTTCTCAGTCAGTATGGCTATTTGGATTTATGAGTTCTTCTTAGCTTCCACAACTAGGAACGCTACACCACGAACCCTGCAGTTTCCATCTTTATTTTTGACCTGCCTATTCCTCCCTTGATCTTTCCAGATGCAGCGATCTACGCCCCGCCCCCCGATTTCACCCTAGCTCTTCTGTATTTCATTGGCCCAGCAAAGCTAAATGTCTACTGACATTTCCAAGCACATTTCCAAATCAGGCCTCTGGGAAATACTGCTTTTACAAATTGCATGACTTCTTTTCCCTTTCTGGAACTTAAAAAAAATAAGTCATAAAAGTATGTAATGTGCTTCAACTTAAAGAAAAGGGGTTTTCCCCATTATAAAAGTAATTCTCATTATGGACAACTTAAATGAGGCAAAATATGTATTAAAGGAAAAACTGCCATTTATCATTATATGCCCCAACATTTTGACATTTAACACTGCTGAAATTAATTTTTTGTTTTATTTCATGGCAGAGAATAAAATTTTTTAAAACTTTACTTGTTGACCCAGCTGTACACATAATATTGTATCATAATTTCTTTGCTAAAGGACATGTTTTCTGAAAAGAAATATCGGTAAATAAATGTAAACAAAGTTAAGTGAGGTTTGGCTTCAATAGCAGCCCCTAAAAACATTTAACACGTGTCCAAGACACTTTCACACACATCAACTGTTAAGTCATTTTATTTACTGACTTAACCATCACCAACTAACAGTTGTAAATATTGTTAAGTTGGCTAAATGAAATAAACTCCTTAAAGATGACATCAAGAACACTGTATTATCCTTTGCTTCTTTGCCTTCCTGAACTGATCTTGTGCCAATTCAGTACACAGTATTTACTAAAATATACAATATTTATGACATATTTACTAAAGTGTTGCTTTAAAGCTGATCACAGAAGATTGGAAATCCTTGTGATTACTCATTTGTAACTCATCCAATCACGATGACTCATGTCAGGGAGAATTTAGAAAAATGGAGAAATGCTAGCTTGAAACATTCATATCTCTGTTTTCCAGGAATCTCAGTGCATATTTATCTGTATGAAGTTTACTGCCTTCAATTTTTTTATCTCCATTCACATTACAGAGTAAAGATAGTTTGAAAGTGATCAAAGATGCTCTATCAGTCTACCTTTCCACCGTTTTTGTTTTTTTATAGCCAACAATCCTCTGCTCCTCAGATAAGGCCAAGCCTGACAGTCCAGAGAACTTTCTGAAGTGATAATGCCTACTCCCTACTAGGTACATGTAAGCAGTATTTACATACTTAGTACCTCTTTGAGTAACCTGCTAATCATCTAAAGTGGTGAATAGCAAATATTTAGTTCCAAAGTGATGCTGATGTGTCTCAGTGGATCCTCTATAATACTGAAAATGTTTATGATATCCTAATCACCCCAATAAACCATATTTTAAAATTTATCCTAAAATACTTATCTCTTGTAGTTTAGACACTGTCTGGAAAGACTAGGCATATTCTGTTATGGCTGAAAGAATAAACCAAAAATTCAGCTGCTTCTGGAAAGTGACAAAAGGTTCCTTTTGTTTTAAATAAATTATAATTGCATCCAGCACACAAATAATGTGTACTCAAGAAATGGAAAATACTTGGGAATCTAAAAGCCCTTTTTGAAAGAGTGACAGGATTAAACATCACTTTTCTGCATAGGAGGTGTGATATTTTCACTTTGTTCCAAGTTATTTTACTTTTTGTGTGACTCTGGAGTTTATAAACATGCCATAAAATTTGGCAATTACATGATGATGATTTCATGGTTCTGTCTTCGAATAAAGGTAGCTAGACACAGCCGCACAATTGATTTCCTTTTTTACCTTCATGGGAGGAAACAAAAGGAAATTGAATGCAAAATCTGCATTAAGCCCATACTAGAATTATAACTCAGCGATCTGTTACACATGAAATGAAGACCAGGTGCAGCCAAGTGCTTCTGATTATGTTAAGATATTCAGCTAACAGGTGAAGTTCACACAACCTTCTGTTGAACCGTGCCTTGTTTTGTACCCACAAGGTTCCAAGTGCAGATGACTTGACACTGTCTCCTGTTGTCTCCTCTTGCCAAAGGTACTGCTCGGAGGCATGACTGTCCCTAGACAAAGTCATGAAGTGGGTGAAACTTGTGTTCATTCTCTATTCCTTCACAATGACAGTCTCGTCTTAGATCCTTTCTACCTCCCTGTCCCCCAGCACCGAAGTGGCTCATTGCTCTGGATTTACACTCTGTTTTCCAGGAAGCTCATAATGTTTCTTATTGTCCAATCCCTCTTTAAGCTACAGTTTTCTTGTTCGAAAGATGTTCAGTGGCTTCACAAAAGAAGCCAGATAATCAGGATCCTCCCTCCTTTCCTTCAGACCCCTACTGCCCATCGCTCCCCTCCAATGTTCTGGTGCAGGTGGCTTACCACCTTGTCCTTTTCATTTACACACTTTTCCCACCATGCTATTCCTTCTGCCTGAGCAGGCCACCATCACTCATCTCCATCCATAAAAATCCTAATCATCTTTTGAGGCTTCATTCAGCTCTAACTCATTCAAATACCTTCCCTAACCACCGCCAGACTCTTTCCTCCACACCTCATCCGTACCACTCAATGGGCCTTAACACATACACTGCTTTGTATCATAATATTTATGTAGGGGTTGTCTCCAGGCACTGTGCTGGAAATTTTACAAATATAATCTCATTTAAATTCCACAACAATCTGTTTAGGTAGGGATTACTCTACCATTTAATAGTTAAGGAAACTGAGGCTCAAATAGGTTGAATAATTTGCCCGAAGTTACACTGCTAAAAAGTCACAGGGCTAAGACCTAAACCCAGGTCCAAAACATAGTTTTTCCACTAAACCATGGTGCCCTTTTTCAGTTCTTTTCTATCTTCTGAAAGATGGATGGAGCTTTAAGGTGGAAAAAAGAGGCTAACTTAGCCTTTCTGATGATCAAATATGTATTCAACAAGTGGAGACAGCTTATTGGTAACTACTGTATTCCCAGACAGAGCTGACTGACTGGTTAACTATAATCCATGAGGAATTCAAGTAAAGTATGAGAGAAAAATATTCTTTACCTAATGTTGCCAGAATAAGCACAGCATAGGAAGAGAATGTTCAAGAAAACCTGTAATTCAAGAAAGACTAGATAGCACTGGATTTGAGCACAAATGGAAAAGAAGTGTAGGGTTGAGTAGGAAATTCTTCCTACAAATTCCCCATGGTTTTAACAATTTGGGGTGGTTGAGAGACTGAAGATATGATTATCACCCTAGATCTCATATAATCCAAGAGTGTATCTATCAGGCATAAAGCCCATGTTGCCATTTTCCCCAGTGTGACACCTTGGATAAGTTAGGGGAAAGAAACTTAGTGTTTTTAAGAGGGAGGTCTCATCCCAAATGGGCTGCCTTTACGACTGTCCTCAGTACCACCCAGGACCATGGAGTTGGAGCTCACCTTGGACGTCTCCGTTCTGGGAGATCTTCAGCCCAGGGCCTGCTTCCTGCCAGTCACATGACAGAGGCTCCATCCCTGGAAAATATTCAGACTTTGGATCTTTATGTGCGTTGCACCATAGGCAAAAATAAAAAATCTGCCTTCATTGCTGCTCTTTCTGACCTCACTTGCCATTCCCTCAGCTTGTCATATTATCCATTGCATATGCCTTCAACCTGAGGAAGGTGCAGTTATCAGTAAGTGTGTGGTCTCAGGGCACCTCTGTTAACTTCTGACGGTTGCTCAGCTTTGTCTGCTTCTCTGCCCCAACTTGTGTGTGCTCTCTGTATGCCAGTCCCACTTGTATTTGGCTGTATCTTTTGTTCCTCACACCAATCTTAATAATAACTTAAAAATGATCACTTAGGGAAAATAAGGCATATAATCTAAACTTGAATAGAGCAGGCCATATTGGACTTCAGGCCCTATGCTAGGAAGTCTGAAGATTTTTGTTTCAGTTTACATGCTAAATCTGAGGAATTCAACAATCCTAATAAGAAAACTACCTTCAACCGCACTGGGGGAAATGCAAACACAAAAGCTCTATATTTTCTTTTCTTTAAAGTTTTACTGATTTTTCTTATTCTCCACAAAAGTCTTCAAAGCTAATGTACTATTCTGTCTTACTTTTAATTTTGAAATAGATATAGATTCACAGAGATTATGAAAGGAATGAAAAGGGAGCTCTTGTATACATCTCAGTGCATTTCGCCCCGGGGTCACATCTTATGTAATCATAGGGCACTAGCTAAGCCAGAAAATTGACATCAGTCAAATTCACTTTTAAATTTCAAAGAAGAAAAAAGTAAATCCACCCTAAACAACCTAATCAGCTTTAAGTTCCATTCTACATTCTCCTTCTACTCACAAGTGGTAAGCAGGTTGACAATTCTGGAGGGCAGAGGGAAAGTGGTCTGTCCATTGGACCACAGAGAAAATTCCAGCACATTATTAGTGATGATCCCCAGATAAATGTCTAGGTCAAGGTTACAACAGAGCTGTGCAAAGGAGCCCACATCTGAAGACTCAGATTGGGGTCAGGTTCTGCCTCCAAACATGTGACCTTGAGCAAACCACTTGACCTCTCCAAGCTTCAGTGTCTTCATCTATGAAATGGGGAAACTCTCTCACCTGCCTACTTTCTAGGGCTGTCGTGGGGATCCAGCGCGATGATGCGTGTGAAGGGATGCGCTAGCCTGTGAATCAGCAATCATGAAAGCGTGTATTCTTTTCTCAAACTACTGCCAGTTACAGAAGTGTAGCTTTTCAGAGGTAGTTTTCTTCTTAGAATAAATCCACCTCCTTCATAACAACAAGGCCTAAAATTTCCATCATATGTAAATGACCTCCGCTCTCTACCACTCTTAGGACAGATACCAGCAATCCATTGGATGAGCACTCTGAGACTCATTACCTACATACCCCTAAGGCATAGGTTCTATTTTAAAATAAATATTTCTTCACATTTGCTTCTAAAAGGTCGACTGCATTTTAAGTAGCTTTTATTTTTATCCTGTCTGCTGGGTTCAGTCTTACTTTTTTAATGCCACGAGATGTACAATAGGTAGTCTTGACAATAGGGGGGCAGAATAAGAACACCACATTAACCTGCTGATGGTTTATGAAGTGCAAACAGAAACCCTCCGTGCTACATTGCTGCTTGATTTGTCTGGTATGTACCGTATTTTTTTTGGACTATAAGATGCACTCCCCCCCTTTCTTCCCTGCCCCCCTCCAGCAAATTTGGGAGGAATAATGGTCATTAATACTGCTGTTGAGTTCTGTTTACATTCACATTGGTGAAATATTATGTTATTTGTCATTAAATATTTTACCACATTTTCGCTTCAAAATTGTTATCCTATTTTCCTCTAAAACCTAGGTGCATCTTATGGTCTGAAAAATACGGGTAATATAAACTCTCTGACTCACCGGTGGACCCTGGTGTATAGGGAGTAAAATTGCTTGTCTTGGCAGTAATGGTGGAGAAATAACATAGGCGAAAATAAACTTCAATCACCAAAAGTGAAGACAAACGTCTTTGTGTATAGTGAACGTCTGGGGCAACACAATAAAAACGTTAAGATCTGTTTTCTCCCCTCTTCTTCTTATAAACAGGCTGGCATGGCTCTGACCTATGACCCCACAGCTGCCATACAGAATGGGTAAGTAGCCCACGTTTTCTCTAATTTAATTGCTAAGATGTCTTTGAACTCCAAAGTCAGTACTGAAGAAAAATGTTCAAACCTGTTTGGTGGGAAATCTGTGAACAAACCCTGTAAGCCAAACATTGCCCACCATTGTACTTCTCTGTCTTTCCGTGCGGGACTCAGACTTCAGGGCCACTCCTACCTGGCCCATTCTCACGTCTCTGCCCATATTAAACTCTGCATGGTCTCTCTCTGGAAATACCCTTATTTATTAAAAACCTAATGGGGAAAAAGTAAAGTTTCAGTTCCCAATATGAGCAGCCACAGGTGGACTTTGGGCAGTGCCATGTCTGAGGCAGGGAGGACCACCAGGCACACGGTGGGCATCTCTCCCTTCCCCTGCCGGTCACCAGGGCTGCACCAATTGACACTGACTGGCTTGTATCCCTTCACCTTAAATCGCCTGCTTTGTGATGCATCTTCATCTGTGTCTTCTAGTAACCGTATAGCGTTGTATTCTATTCTTTGAACTATTTTAACAGTTATAAAAAAGGTTCACTCTCTTCTTCTCTTTATTATATTTATAACAATGAATATATTCCTCATGAAATAAATTGTATTGAAGATGCTGGGAGTACCTATTGATTTTATCTCCTATCTTCTGCTATAGAACTTTGTTCCATCACTAATCATCCCCCTCTTCAATACCTTCCTGTGCACTGAGTATCCCTTTAGCCTGTAGAATACACAAGTGTCTCCCTTCTTTTTCACAGGTAAACACCTTCAGTCTTTTTTGGGGGGAATTATTTATTTTTATTTAATTCTTGTTCAAGTACAGTTTTCTGTCTTATATTCCCAGCCCTGCCCCCCCCCCAGTGCTCCCTACCTCCCTCCCATTTCCACCCCCACCTTAGTTATTGTCTATGTGTCCTTTATACTTGTTCATGTGAGTCCTTCCCCTTTTCCCCTGTGATTCTCTCCACTCTCCCCTTTGGTCACTGTCAGCCTGTTCCGTATTTCAGTGTCTTTGGTCATATTTTGCTTGCTTGTTTGTTTTGTTGTTTAGATTCCTGTTAATGGTGATATCATATGGTATTTGTTTTTCACTGCCTGGCTTATTTCACTCAGCATAATGCTTTCCAGGTCCATCCACGATGTTGCAAAGGGTAGGAGCTTCTTCCTTTCTGCAGCATAGAATTCCATTGTGTAAATGTACCATAGTTTTTTGATCCAGTCATTGACCAATGGGCATCTAGGTTGCTTCCAACTCTTGGCTATCGTGAATTGTGCTGCTATGAACATCGGGGTGCATAGGTTTTCATCCCAGGGATGCAAGGATGGTTCAATATACCTTCAGTCTTTATAGATGCTGTCTTCCTGTATTCTCCTCTCATTAATCCTATTAAGTCATCAATTCTGGTTTCAAACTTTACTGAATTTCTCTTGCTGATGCCCCCAATAATCTCCAAATTTGGCCATTTATAACTGTAACATTTTTATTCTTCCAGTGTGAAATCCTACCTCTTTTGACATTTTTAACCATTTATACCTCCTTGCAAATGTCTTATTATTTGGGTCCCACAGGTTCATTCTTTGCTGATTTCCCTTGCTCCCTTTTCTTGCAGCTCATTCGATATCTTCTTATTCTACCTCTTCTGCCCCCTTTTGATCCTCTTTCTCAGGGTTTAGTCTTTTTCACTCTTTTTTTTCTGGTTAATCTTATCCATCCCCTTGCTTTTAGGGCCTGAAGAATCCCAAGTCTGTTCTTCAAGCTTATAACCTGATACAGAGCACTATAGCTTGTGTTTCTAATGGCTTATTAGATATTGCTGTCAGGTATTTTTATATGTCCCCAATAGGTCATTTACCCTCCTCAACTCTTCCTAATATAAAACAAACTAATGCAAATGGAAAGTGAATATCAAATTATTGGTCCCCTTTTACAAAAATTTACACTAAAACCATTTAAAATGAAAACTCCAGTTCTCTGGATTTCTGCTTCTGCAACACTTTTTATGATCAAATCAATCATTAAGATGTTTTCAATATATCTTTGAACCATACCTTCACCAGCCTTCCTTTCCCCCTGCTACTTACTGAGTTCATTCACTTACCTTTCTCTACCTGTCTGAACTTTTGCCTACCTCTAATATAACTCTCCTCCAAACTATTTTCATGTCACTTTTTGAACAGTCTTTTTAAAGCAAAGTGTGATCTTAAGAATCATCTACCTGCCAGATTTGAAGTATTAGGTAAACTTCACAAACTAAAGAACAAAATCAGAGCTTCCAAGAATAGCACAAGAAGAACTGCATGTTCAGTTCCTGCAACTGAACTGGACCTTCAGTGGCTCCCAGAACATCTCACACAGCTTTACCTCTCTGTGTCTTACTGATCATGGAATTTTCTCTGCTTGGAGTTCAGGCCTGGTAATCTCTCTCTCTCCTCCCTCCCTCTCTCTCTCCCTCTCTGTCCCTCCCTCCTCCCCCTTTTTCTTTCTTCCCCTCTCTCTTTTTACGCAATTCTCATTTAAAGAACAAGAACATATCATACCAGGCAGAGTGAGCTACATAATTGGGCATAAAAGAAATAGTATAAACAGTGGTTGAAAGTACAGACTTCAGAACCAGCCTGTCCAAAATGCATCCAAATTTTGTCCTTCACTGAAAGTGGGCTAGATGTTTGTCTTCTTCCTCTGTGAAGTGCAGATAATAGTCACAGTAGCTTTCCTTAAGACTTGGTAAGGGCCAAAGACACCCTGTATGGTATCATGTAATTTCCATGATAAATATTGATGTTACCGTTGCACTGTATTTGATGTTCACATGATACATTTGAGTCTTTTTATCATGCAGTCACTGACCCTCAGATTTATTACCCTGCTGGACTACTAACTCAGCGAGGGCAGGTCCCATGTCTTGTTCATCTTTACAGATTGTTTAACCTAGGGTCGTGCATGCCAAATCAGAAATAGAAATGTAACTGATGACATCTGTTTGGCTCCAGCAAACTGGCACTAGGGAAAGCTCTTTCCTCCCCGACAGCAACCTGTTCTGTCTCCATTATATGGCCTCCTTAAATATAACCCCCAGTTTCACCCGAAGCATCCAAACCACCCCTGACTTTCTCATACACTGGGTTAAAAGTGAAGTTTTGGGAGCTTAAGGCTATCTATTGTGTTGTTGATAAGAAGAAGAAGAAGATAAAAATGTTATATAACAAAACTGAATAAAGGAAAGTTGTAGCTAACTAATCTTATTTATTTGATACTTCATTTGGATAACTTTTTAATGTTTTGCCCATCTTCGGTTTTATTCCCTTCTATGGCAGCATTTGAATAAAAGGGAACTAGTAGAACATCATTTCTATGCATGTAAGATGTCAAAATAACCAGCAATATATTCTCAACATACTGTCCCTTGAGTTAACATTAGTGCATGCCTTTCAGAGGTATAGAATCTGATTTAGATAACTTAGCCTATTAAGGGATCTAGCATGAATGTGCAGAATAAAGTATTTTGTTCTCTGTTCATATTGCGGTACTCAATCTAGCAGCCAAACATTCCACGGAGAGCAGTAACCTAACAGAGGCAGAAATATTTATTACTGTAGGGAAGAAACTGGTCCCATTTTACATAGAACAAATGGTGTCCAAAAATACAGTTGTAATTCTAACCTAGTTATATTATTAAACACTGCTCACCCTGGCTGCTGTGGCTCCGTGGATTGAGTGCCGCCTGAGAACCAAAGGGCTGTTGCTTGGATTCCCAGTCAGAGCACACGCCTGGGTTGCTGACCAGATCAGGTCCCCAGTAGTGGGTGGGGTGCAAGAGGTAACCACACACTGATGTTTCTCTCCCTTCTTTTTCCCTCCCGTCCCCTCTGTCTAAAAATAAATAAATAAAATTGATTAAAAAATATTACACACTGTTTCATTCTGACTCAGTTCATTTCAACAACTCTTTTTGGAGGACCTATTGCTCTATTGAAAATCATCTTGGTGATACAGATTTGAAAAAAGAAATGGACAGGTAGGCAATGCTGGTACAAGATTCAGTGGAATGGCACTGTGATGGGAGCAGGGGCAGTATGAGACTTGTGTACAGATTCACTCTTCTATGCATAAACTCTTCTAGAAGAAGACACACACGTGGGAGAAAGGTGGGGAAAGCCTGTGGGGAAAGCCAGTGGTAATAGGAGTGCCAGTGACTTCATTTTTACTGCTTATGTTTTTATATTTTTTCCAAAAAAGAAGGCCATAGGACCACAAAGGAGAGGCACTATGGAGAGGGATTAGAAAGTTTCTTGATGGGACGTGTAGCTGCCCCACGTCATAGCTAAAGCATATTTCATGATCCTGTGGCATCCCATGGCCGCATACTAAGCCATAGGGTGTTCCGGGTATTGCAAGGAAATATGTAGCTGGGTGATAGCTATTAACTACTACAAACTGTGTGAAGAGTTCCATGTTCTGAATTGCATGCCCTCACCACTAAGATACAATGTGAAACTGAAATAAATGCTACCAAATTTAGCTTGATTTTTAGCTAATGAAGAACGAACATCTGTACACATGGGCCATGGCAAATCTGTGCCGTTTGCATTTAGGCATCGAAAATGTCGGTTTTGTCTTCTGCTTGAATCTGTTCAAAATGTCACTTTCAAAAAGTTAGTTCAATGTCACTTCTGTTTAAGGGTTTGAAGGCTCAGTGAGGAAGTATCTGGGTCACAACGGAAAAGTGAAAACCATAGTGCATTTTTCTATAGGTGAACTTATGAGAATTAAAAAAAATGTTTCTTCTTTCAGACCTACCTCACATAATTCTGTAATTTGTTATTACTATGGCCCTATTACTTTTCTAGCATTCCAATATCAAATTCCATAATTTTCAAATACGACTGTGGGAAGTGGGAAGTGATCCATTCCTATGTTTAAAATCTCATTTTTCCTGTGCCTTTTTACTAAGGTGGTTGTGTAGAAGTCTCTTGGATTGTTTTAGTCTGATAAAAGGCATTATTGGCAGACATATGAAAAAGAATGTGTTCTACAGCATTGGTTTGCCAGCTGTTTTATATGGGCACTTGATTTTAAGTGATACTGAAATCTTATCATATTACACTAGCAAAGGAATGTAATGTGAAGGATACATTGGAATGACAATAAAATGACCGATAACTTTTTAATCTTATGCTATAGTGTTACCCCAAGGATAGTCTTCATGATTTTGACTAGCAATATTGCTTGTGGGTAGAAAAGACAAGCCAGCACTGTTTGTTGCAGTGTGCAAATATGATTTTGTACAGTATTCCACTGTTAAAAAAAGATTCTACCCTGTGGTTATTGATATATTCATGTTATTTTTATTCTCAGTGAAATAAGATTTTATCATATTACTACTGACTGCCAAATCCCCTGACGGTGACTTTTCTGCAGACAGAATAATGTCCTGGTAGTGGCCCAGACGTGTGTTTGCTGGACTTGTAGAGGTCACTTGCTTTAAATGCCAGACAACCAAGTAACTCTTTGCATTCCTTAAAAATACTAAGTTTTTGAAAAGCCAGCTTAGAGTTCTATAGATAGACCATACTTCATTAACCTCTTTTAGCCACTTTGACATTTGGTATTTTGTTCATGTGAAGCCTCTCCAGAAGGAGCTAGTTTATATCCCTAAACCAAGGTATCTCAACCTCAGTACGACTGACATTTACGTTGCGGAGTGGGATATTTAGCAGCATCGCAGGCCTCTGGGCCCTAGGTGCCAGCAGCAGCACCCCCGCCAACCTAGTTGTGACAACCAAACGTGACTCTGTGTCCTGCCTAATGTCCCCTGGGGAATACAATAGCTTCTCATTTAGAACCACTGGGCAAAGTATAAAGGGAACACTTGCCATACACATAACATTATGTGAATTTTGGCAAAAAAAAATATCTCTTGAGAGAGTCAACTATTCCCAAGAACGTAGTTTGTTAACATAGTTCCCAGTTTTCTGTACTAGCATTTGCAAAGCACGATGTATAGATAACAAATACAAATGGCATATAAAGTCACATGTGTGAATTACCTTAGTTTTGTTATTGTGGCTAACAAGTTCTGTGATTTTCCTCTTTCCTGTTCCTCAATAGTACAACAGCTGTTCTTGAAGTATTTATTTGGAATTTCTTTAAAGTTCTGGTTATGTGGAATTTGTTTTAAATCATGACAGATACATGGCACGGACTGAGAAAAAGTAAAGAGATTGAGAAACTCGTTGTGAATTTTTCTTTTCAGGGCCTGGTCCTGTGTATTTTCTTTAGACACTGTGCCTCTAAGGCTCAGATGCAATAGCCGCCTCTCCTGTCACGGTCAAACCGAGGGTTTCTCATAAATTCATCCAGTTTATGTTTGGACTTGGGAAGAGCTTGTATCAAAATATCAGAATTAGGGGACCAAGACAGTGGCCTGAGTCCGTTCTTCCCGGTATATTTTCCATTCTTTGACTGTAGCATCAGTATTGGAAATTGTTGGAAAGTATGAAATATTCTTGTTTGATGGATGGGATTAAAGCAAATAAAACAAAAATGCATTCAATTTACCCCCAAGTTTCCGTTGTTAGTCTCAGTTCCCTTGGCTGGTGTCTGCACGTTTCTGACCTCTGTTCTCCCTGTAGAATTTTCCGTAAACTCTGCCTGTCCATCCAGTCCTTACAGCTTTCATTTCTGATACTCCGTTTGGCACGTTTTACAAAATAAATCAGCCATACTGACATGCGGTACACAGTGTGCTTCATTGGCGGGAGAGGCCAAAATTGGGTCTTTGACTGAAGTTAATCACGGCACGGTGAATGAGAAGGACTGTTTGCGGAGTTGCCAGGGTGCCTCTCCTGTCATCGTGAGCCTAAAGTACATCTTCCTGCTCGCTCCCCCACAAGGAAGATTGGTCAAAGATAAGACCTAAAGGAGCTTCTTAAGTGCAAACCATGGTTTTTGTAGACAAGTACTGGTTTTCCTAGTTACTAATACCTCTGCCTGCTTGCAAAGTATGTAGGAATGCTTCCACTGAGCATTTATAAATGTGTGTAGCTGGCCTGTCTTCTCTGGGTTCTGACCCTTGTTTGCCACCAGTTCAGGGACCATCTCCTGTGCTCCCACTGTCTTGGCATTGGCTATTGTGTACCGTCATTATTGCTTATTTCCCCAAGCTGCTCTGCATTGACCCACTCATTCAAAATACAGTTATTCTGTAGCCACTGAGTCTCAGATTTTGTTCTAGACAACAAAGCGAATGTTCTCAACATTCTTGAAGCTGTTGATCTGGAGGGGGAAACAGTTAATCGACACATTGTATTGGATTTGTCATCTCGGAGTCCATAACCAAATACTATCGATTGAATGGCTGTAAACAACGGAAATTTATTTTTTCACAGTTCTGGAGGTGAGAAGTCCAAGATCAAGATCTAGCAGATTTGGCTTCTTACAAGGACCCTATTCCTGCCTCAGAGACAGCTGCCTTCCCACTGTGCCCACACGTGACATTTCCTGCATGTGCACGTGTGCAGAGAGGAAGCAAGTGTCCCAGTGTCTTTTCTGATAAGGACACTGATCCTGTCAGACCAGGGCCCCACTCTTTTGAGCTCAATTAACCTCAGTTGCTTCCTTAGAGGTTCCACCTCCAAATATAACCACCCTGGGAGTTAGGATGTCAGTATAAATTTTGGAGGGACACTAACATCAGTCTATAAAATACTATCTCAGATAGTGATAAGAATAATGAAAAAAATCAGAGAGAGGAAAGTCGCAGAGAACAATTGGGACAGAGGTGGTGGTTACTACTTTAGCTACAGGCCTCTCTGAAAAAGTGGAAGGTGAATCAGACCAATCATAAACAAGAGGTAGTCTTCGGGAGATTTAGTTAAATGAGCATTCTAGGCAGAGAGAATTATAGTTCAGTGTCCGAGACAGAAGTGAGAATGAAAGGATCATGGGACAAAAGAAGGCCTGTGTGGCTGGATCCTAATTGGCCAGGGGAGGAGAAGGTATCAGAGAGGCAGGGCGTAGCCTGACTGTGCCGGCCAATCCTAGGGATTCCAACTTTGTTCTCATTGCAGTGGAAAACTACTCGTGGCTTTTAGACTGATTCATGTACAGATGAGGTTTGATTTAAGTGACTAAATAGAGAAACTTGAAGGAATGTTTTAGGGTCTCCCCCATCTTTGGTACACATACTAAATGCTCAGTACATTTTTTTAAGTGTAAGGATGGATGTTTTCTTACATAGTAATTGACTTTTTTAAAAAGTCAGTTTTATTAGGTATAATTCACATAGAATATTATTCACTCTTCATAGTGTACAGTTACATGCATTCTGGTAAACATAGTCATGTAGGCACCAAACAATCAAGATAAAGAACAGCTACATCACTTCCCCGATTCCCTCCTGCATCACCGTAATCAACCGCTCCTTCCAACCCCTGCCTTTGCCATCCACTCATCTATTTTTTGTCTTTGCAGTTCTGCATTTTCTGTATCACAATATAAATTAAAATATGAGGTCTTTAAGTCTGATTTCTTTCATTTAGCATAATTGAGTCAAGATTCATCTGTTAAATGTATCAGTAGTTCTTTCCTTTTTACTGCTGAGTAGTGGTCCAGATTGTCCAGATGCACCAGGTTGTTTACTGACTCAGTGAAAGGATGTTTGGCTTGCTTCCAGTCTTTGGCAAGTGTCAATAAACACGCTATAAACATTTGCATTCAGGTTTCTGTGCAAACATGTGTTTCCATTTATCTCTAGCTAATATCTACCAGTAGGATTATTGGGTTATGTGATGTGCATGTTTAAGGTTATAAGAAACCCCCAACCTGTTTCTCACAATGGCTGTCCCACTGTGCACTTCCACCAGCAATGAAGGAGAGTTCTACTTGCTCGGAATTCTTGCCAGCACTTGCATTGTTATTTTAACAAATGGCCATTCTCATAGGTGTGTAGTCGATACCTTTTTTCAAACTGTGCAACTATAAACTTAGAGGTCTGTTGGGTATGAATAGTAAGGATGTAATAAGTAAAGGAGTAATTTTTAGCTGTATTTTTTTAGCCAAAAGAATATGATGTTATAATCCTTATTGAGAACTAGACAAAGTAGAATTTGAGAATACAGTTCCTTAATACTAGCTTGGAGACTTTTATAAAATATAAGCTTAAAGAATGTATTCCTTAAATGGCAACCTTGAAACCTTGCCCTCCTATATTCAATGCGAGTCTTGTGGAATGTCCCTTTAGAAAGGCAACCCATGAGACCATCAAAATATTGGTGACTCCTGGGGTGTGATGAAACTTTTGTCCCCAAAACTCCAACCTCAGTTGTATAATTTTTTAAAAAAATTAAAAGTAGTAGTTGACTTTTGATAACAGTATGACCAAGTGGCATAATAATTCTATTATCTTTGATATACATTTTCCCAATTTATCCTCACATTAGTGAAATACTCCTTTGTAGGCAACCTCGCTTTGTCTGCTCTTTGGCTGGCCACTCTAGCCTTCCACCTACCAGTGAGACCTTAAGGAAGAAGTATGATCTTAAATTCTGCTGAGGAGTTTGAGCAATGTGTAACTCATGGACTCTAGACTACCATCTGAGCAAAGATGGATAGGTATGTCACTGCATTCAGTGTCTAGAAGACACCCTTTAACGGATCTCTCGAGAGGTAATCCTCCTCTGATTTGTGAAGCCCGGATCTTGCTCAGTATTATTCTATAATTGTCCAATGAAGGCCCCTGAAGGACTGGAAAACTCAATGTTTTTTACAGAGTCTACAGAAATATATCAGATATGTCCAGAATCTCCACCAATGCCATTACTGAACCTAGAAAATAGTCCTACCTCTACCTAGACTCAAACTGTCTGCTTCTCTTTTATGGAGAAAGTATCTACCTTAGTTTTCACATGAGGGTGTGGACTCATGCCTAGCACATGTGATCTAAAACTCTCTTGTAGCTAATTCTGTTTCCTGAAGGAAAAGATAGGTGCAGTTTATGTAGGAGCAACACCAGCCAGCTCTATAAAGCTTGGTGCTATCATTTCCCCCTTTTTTTCCCCAAAGAGCTTTCAAATGGCATCCCCTTTTAAAAACAGAACAAAACAGTGCCTGCGACTCCTCTCCCTTCTTCGTTAAATATACACTCACACTCACCTGGCATAAGAGATTTTGTGTGGCCAATTGTATACAAGGACTCCAAGGTGTCATGCTTCTTCAGAATAATGTATTTCTCCTAGTGGAATGAAAGACTATAAATCACCTGGGTGCTCCTGTTAATTAAGAGTCGGTGGGAGAACTTGAGGGTGGAACTCTGTCTTTCCAGGAAGTGCTTGGAAGCACTCGCCAGGTGGCCAGGCCTGCAGCAGCTTTGTGAAACTTCTTTTTTTGTTGTTGTTTTCTGTTTGCAGATTTTATTCTTCACCGTACAGTATTGCAACCAACCGCATGATTCCACAGACATCCATCACGCCATTCATTGCTGCTTCCCCTGTCTCCACATACCAGGTATGTCCGATTTCCCTGCACCTCAGGAGAGATCTTTCTTGCCAGTGATAGAATACATCAAGGCCAAGGCACAGTCAAGCTTTTAAAACCGGTCCTCAAACACTTTAGTACACATCCTGATGTAATAATACTCAAGTTACCAATTAGCCTATACTTTCAAGGGCTTGTTTGCCTCTATTTCACTGATTAAGAAAATCCACTGTGCTTTCCATTCTTCCTGCTGAGTTTTCATGATTGCACTGCCTTCCAGCCAACTTTTGTACAGCTCTCCGACCACTGAGAAATTATTTTGTTTGTTGTCTGTCATTTTGGTTGTCACGCTTCCTATTGTGTCTTTTCTAAAAGCACATTTGTAGCGCTCCCTGCCCTTATTCCAGCACATTCTATCATTGTCATCTCATTTTGTTCTGTGTATCCATGTAAAACTACATGGATACATGTTAAACCATTCTCCCCAAGAAATAGGAAAGATTATCAAAGTGGTGAAAAGTTATTCCTCCTTTCGGCTCTTACTTCATTCTCAGTTTCAAAGAGGCCAAAAGAGACCTCAGGGGTTCCACATGTTGAAACACAAGAAAATCTGAGGCTCAGTGTGTGTCCTAAACCAGATGTTGTAGCCAGTTAACTCTATGTACACAGGTGGATTGAAATAGTCATACTTCTCCCTTAGAAACGGCTTCTTATCTCATTTCTTTGAGTTATCAAACATGTGATATCACTCACTGCTTCTCTTTACCTCATATTGTTCTTCAGACAATTCTTATTCTAATTAGAAATAGATCTCAATGTTACATACAAAGACTATCTAGCATCATTTTTTAAAATGTTAGAGAAAGAGAAAGTGCGAGAGAGTGCAAGAGTGTGCATGCCATGTGTTTCTCTATGTTTGCAGATGGTGGGGGTGAGTGTTTTACAACGGGTAAAACTCTAATGTTTCTGCCTGCTACTAATTCAGTTAAGTGTCACCTTATTCAGCCACTACGTACTTCATTCCAGGATGTCCCAGTTGTCAGAGCATCAAGCCTAAGACTATGTACATTTTTCTTTAACTCATGGCCCCTGAAGCAGTTCATTTTCATTCATTTCCTGCACTTAGACGCTTGATATGTGTCAGTGGGCGAGCAGAGCAGATGCTTGTGGAATTGCATTCGAGGGTCTCAGAATGACTGACTTCCTAATTGCCTTTCCCTGGGACCCATGAGGCTGCTCGCAGGTGCCGTTCGCTTTTTGTTCTGCATGCAGGCCCGCCTGGTTGTAATGTGTTTTGTTTTGTTTTACCCATTTTTTCCCCCTGATCTTGGCCTCCATTTCAGCCAAGACCACCCATTGAGCCCCAGTGTGGAGCGCTTTGGTGACATGCATAGAATATCCACAGAAAAGTGATTTTACTTGGGAGGGCTCATAAGTGGAATTTAACCCCAGCTCTCTTTTCTCATAAAAGGAATTAGAGCAATTTCCTATGTTGTTGATTCTCGCCTTTCAACACTTCTTTCTTCCTTTTATTTTAAATCTAAACTGCATTGGCAATTTTGCTTGTGTGGATATGTTGAGAACAAAAAGTCTTTAAGGTTTCTTTATGTGACAATCAGCTCTCCCAGCCGGCTTTCTCCTTTGGCTGACAAGGTACATTTCAGAGCAGTCGGCTGGCTCAAATACACATTTTTATTTACTATACCAATGACCATGAGAGAAAAAAATCATAAACTTGCTTAAGTTGTGTTTTCCAAAGCATTTTCTCAAATTTTTGGTTGCTCGATTTAATTCACACCTCAACTTTTTCCACTTGGACTTCTTTCCAAGATGGGAATCACTTGAGAATTTAAAGTTAAAATAAATGACAGAAGAAAAGGAAGTCTTAGCAGTAAACTCGTGCTAAGCATTAGACTCCTTATTAATTGCCCGGGTATCCCTGGGAGTTGACCACTAAATAGGAAGATCCCCGTGGCTACCTAATACTTTAGTCTCCAACACCATCCTCAAAATATGCTCCTCGTCCCAGTTGGGCCCATGTGGATACTGTAGCCAGCTCCAGTGAGGTAGAAATTTGCTTTACGTGTGCTGATCGTGTTTCGGGGACCCAATGAATCAGGTCCAAGAATGTGCTTTCTGTCCTTAGTTTTGAGCACTTGTTAGCTGTAAAGTCAGATGGACTCCACTTTCTTATGACCTAGTGTGACTCCACTGAACGTGAGAACCAAGTTCTTTCTGTGATTGCTTTGTGCTAATAAATGCTGTTTGATGCATAGGTCCAGAGCACTTCATGGATGCCTCATCCGCCATACGTTATGCAACCAACAGTAAGTGTTCTCAGTCACCTGAGGCTACATATTTCTATTGTCCAAGTGCAAGCTTTTGTAATGCATACAAGCGTTGGGGGAAAGCTTTTGTTAGAGTCCACACCTCTTTCAGGCAGCCATATTTTTCAGACAAAAAGCTGTTCCTGAAATTCTCCAAAAGCATGTACAATAGATAGAGATAAAGACATAGACAGACACAGAGATAGAAATGGAAATAGAAGTAGAGCTAGGCAGGTGCATAGATAGATAGATAGATAGATAGAATAGATAAACTCTCTTGGAGGAAATATCAGTCATAACAGTCAATCTCTCAAGCTGATGTCTACTGTTTGTTATAAGTAGGGAATTTCTACTTCATTCAGTAACTCTGAACTCTGTACAATTAAATCCATTATAGGGGGAAAGCCTTTCTGTTTTCCTTCTTCTATTGTGCTTTTTCTTCAAATGCAATTTGGTGAGGTTTGGGAATGAATTTCAGTATCAAGGCCAAGTGTTGACTCAATATACTTCAAATAGGAAAGGAGTTGTTTATTAATAGATGGAGATGTATAGGTGGATAGCAAGGTCGCTAGATGTTTTTTTTACATTAATGACTAGAGGCCTTCTCTTCCTCTTTTGTGGAACTATCTTCCAAAAATATTCAAACTCTATTTTCTACTTGCTAGATTTCCCATTTTGTGGAACTATATTACATTAGTCCCAAGTGAAAAATGTTACATATTCCATTAGAATCTAGACTGAAGGCTAATGATTTCATTTGTCTTTGTCTAGTTCTCTTAGGTTTTCTTGCTCTATAGAAGTGTGATGGCCCTGGCTGGTGTAGCTCAGTGGATTGAGGGTGGGCCTATGAACCAGAAGATTGCGGTTCGATTCCCAGTCAGGGCACATGCCTGGGTAGCAGGCCAGTTCCCAGCAGGGGACACACAAGAGGCAACCATACATTGATATTTCTCTCCTCTCTCCTTCCCTTTCCTTCTAAAGATAAATAAATAATATTTATTTTAAAAAAGGCATTTCTTCTTAAAAAAAGAAGGGTTACAAGGTAGATTTCAGTAACAACATACTCACAATAGTGTGAGGTAGTGGAGGAGCCCTAGACTGAGAGCTGCTCGACACAGTCTCTGGTGGACTCTTCTGAGTGTACTCACGTCTGTGCCTTTGTTTCCTTACCTGTCACTATACTTAGTGTTTGGAGTAGAATCAAATAAAAACATATGTGAAAATAATTCTTTACATACGATATGCTACACATTATTATTACCATTATTCTTAGTATCATTGGACCTGTGTGTTACGCAAAAAAGAAGCAGTCCTACTTTTTGACTCTCCTCAAAGCTAAATATAAATGAGCTAGCACATATTAAGGACCAGGGAGCTAAATGCACAAGCATCCATTTCCTGGGCTCAAAGGATCACAGCACCTGGTTTTCATAGTTGAGCTTTCTCTATTTTGTTTAAAATAAGGAACATTCTTCATTGCTTCTAATGTTTAATAGTTTGTTTTCTATTTAAAGAATAAAATAGATGCAGCTTACTGCAACAGAACTTTAGACCGTATTTTCAAATCCCTCTCTTTACTCTGATTTCCACACTTTGGGGGCTTCCTGAGTTCATCTGGACTGTGTTCTGTAAATCATACCAGCATACAACGGATCCAAGATATACTTTCCTGTCCAAGTCATGAGGCAGAGCCCAACATATGCTGCCGAAACAACGTATAGCACAGGCCGAGCCAACACAGGAAAAGAGATGTCCTGCCAAGTTCTGAAGAGTAGACTTTCTAGAAGGAAACAACTACCTTCTAAAAAAATAACGTGCTCATCTCTAAAGCACTAGTGTGACCTTTGTCCTCACACTGAGGTTAAGCATCATCTCACTGTGGCCCAAAGGGGTGCACATGTGGTACAATACCCAGATTTGCCAGATGTTCAAGTGTGTTAGACTCTACAGTATTTCTAGAGCTGTGAAGAGAATGGAAGATGTTTGTATGTGCCGTTGTTTCATTCAGAACCTTAGCAAATTTTTCACTCTCACCTCCTCGCCCAAGCACAGCTTCAGCCCCACTTTTGAAGACATTATTTCTCATACATCTTACACTAGTACTAGCTGTGTGTGTGTGTGTGTGTGTGTGTGTGTGTGTGTGTTCATTTGTACCCTTGGACCTTCCTGGCTATGGCTCAGCCGTATCTCATCACCCCCATGACTAGACTGTGCATCATGTTTGAGCTCAGGGCACTCAGTTGACAATACAATGTCTGCGGCTGGGGCAGATTCCTGGGAAAGGAAGTGTCTGGGCCACTTTGTTATCTTTAACATGAAACAAATTGGCTGAACGGTGTCATGGAAACGCAGCGTTTATACCACAGTCACTGCTCTGCAATAGTCTTGCTGGTTGTCTAGCTTGCATAAGCGTCCCAACTGGTCTTAGTATCATCGTCAAAGTGAGGGTTACATAATCATTTTGTGATACGAAAATACAAAGTACTTAAGCACTCTAGGGCAAAGAAACAAAATACCTGAATCTGGAAAGAATGAATGATTTGATAAGTAACAGCATGGAGACTTAGTTAGGCTTTTTAAGATAAAAAATAATTTTCCTCACTCTGGGACTTTGGGTAATTAGGCTTCTTGGGCCATATTTTTATCTGTTATATATTGACATAATAATACCTAGATAATTATGTATTTTGTTTATTAAAGAAAATACGATATTTAAAGCTTTTAATATAGTGCCTGGCAAATGGCAAACACTCAGTAAATTATTAGTCGTATTAATTAATTAATTTATTTATCTGAGTAAACTATACCTTATGCCATAGATAAGCCAATTGTGTAAAATGAGTGTTAGTATAGAAAGAAAATTGGGATAAACAATGATCACCTATTTCTACCAAACTTGTACTGCTTATCTAACTTAGTTTACTAATGGGTTTGGTGGAGATAGCCTCTGTAGGTATAAATAAGACATATTACTTAGGTTGGTAGTTCATTGACTTACTAAACCATTCACCTAAAATACTTAAAAAACAATAGGCCCGTTGGATACCTTCTGGAATCTACAAATAAATTCAAGGTTTCAGTATCAACAAATCTCAGATAAGTTGCCCGAATTCTGATTTGCTTTCAGCTTTCCTCCACCCCATCATTCTGGGACAAAAGCTCCTTTAAAAGCTGTAAGTGTTACAGGTGTGTTTTCCCACCCCCACAAGGAATGCACATGACTTCTGCACGGGAGCCAGAAGCCTTGCATGTTCTCTTTCAGTCCTGACTTGAATGACTGTAAGACCTTAACCAGGTTTCTGATGAGAAAACAGTGCTTTCAGAAAGTTGAAGGCAGAGCACAGAGCCTCTGGTCTTCACTGGGGTGGGAAATGTTTCAACTGGAGCAGCAACATCTGTAGGAAACAAACCAGCAGAAAGCAGGGAAGGGGGTAGTATAGGGAGGGACAGGAGAAGAACGGAAAGCACAGCGTAGCGCTGAAGCTTGCCATGCAAGTTTGCTTCTTTGGAGACTAAATTTCCTACGTTGTATGGAATGTACTTTTTCGTACATTTAGAAACCGTATTCTGAGAGACGTTTTACTTTTATGAAAGAGGGGATAAAAGTCTCAATGGCATTTGTACCAAAGCAAAACAAAACAGAAAACAGGTCTCTGTCGGTTGCCCAACTCTGGGACTTTATCGGGTCCCCTGGAAAGTTGTCAGATCCCACTTAGAGCAGTAAGAGTCTTTCTGTTTGCTCCGTGTTGTTCTTCACCTGAACGGACACTGAGGAGAGAGCGCTGCTAGACTAAATCAGGAACTAACTCACTTTTGGCTGCGAGGAAGTAAAAATGCTGGCTTTGTCAATGCAATCAGTCATTCGTCCCTGCTTCCCTCGGTGCAGGGCTCTGTACTGTACACTCTGAAATCGCACCCTGACTCTGACAGAATTTTAATAGATGATGGATTGCACCAGATATCTGCTCTGCATAGCAGTGTGTCACATTGGAATCTCATGAATTCACAATCGAAATCCTGTGTTGCAATACGTCAAATATTTTGTTAAATCTGTACTGACAAGGAGAAAAGATGATAGTTCCCAAGAAGAAGCATAGTTCCTTTCCCTTCAATTTTATTTAGGCTCGTTTGAGTCGTAAATCTTCTGTTCTTCATATGGTTAACATTATTTCATTTCAAGGAGAAAGGTCAGCTTTCATTTTCTCTTAATTACAAATTGGCTGTCTAATTACAGTATTCGAAGAAGTACAAGATGCCCCTACTGAATGGCTGGATGATGTGTTGCTATGCATGGCTAAATAATGACTCTTAATAAACTATAGGTTTACAGGTAAAGAGTAAATATAAACTTCTCCTTGACAACAAGGTTGTTCAAGAAAGCTCCAGAATATTCGATTTGGTCATTCTTTACCTGCAAACTGGTGAGGGCTGGGGCTTAATTTTAGAGGCAGTGTCCCTCAGAGTTTCCGGTGTGTTTTCTGTAAAAACACATCACCAAATTTGAAAGAGGTGGAAGAGGGTATAGGGAAGATAAGGAGTAATGAAAAACAAATACAATGAAAATGAACTATTTAAGAATACATAAATCATTTCAATTCTGTTCAGAAAGCCAGGTTTTCAGATACTACCTTTTTGCACCAACACTTGAGCTGAGCAAAAACCCCCACCCTCACGGTTTCATTATCAAAGGCAAAGTGCTTTCCCTGGCTAAGGAGTTAACCAGGTAAATACATATCTCCAGGGAAAATATTTTTTAAATACATAGCAAAAACAAAACAACAGCAACGCTACCTCATACTCTACCATTTCTACCAGAAAAGAATTCAAACGAGTGAGAACGAACCTAGGAGGAGCCGCACCTTTTGAGTATCACCTCCTGTGTGAGGCGGGGGAAGTGAGCGAGGTGGTTTCCACCACACGGCTCTCACACAACCTACCTGCTGTCAAGTTAAAAACAAATGGTGTTGGCTCTGCCTTTGGTAAAGCGACCTTCCAAATTCTACAATACGTTTTCAAAAATAATGTAAAGTGACCTTAGGAAAAAAAACTTTGAACAATAAAATCCAAGGTTCGCCATTCAAAAGTACATAGCACATGAAGGACTTTCTACTCATCCATTCCACCCTCCAGAAGTAAACTTTGTAAACAAATTCGTATGTCACCAATTTTTGTGTGCATTTGAAAGTATATATGTGCAGGCAGAAATATGTATGTGTTTTAAAGGTACATACAAGATCAATGTACAAATACTGTATGTTAACATAATAAAATGTCCTGGGTGTCAGTCTATGTCATTTTATTAACATCCCATAACATAGAATTACGCAAATGCAACAAAAGGTATTCAACCAATTTCCTATTCATAGTCACTTAAGGTGCTTCTAGTAATTTCTAATAAACTCAAGACTAATATTGAGACTTGTGAGAATGTATCTATAGGGTACAGTGATGGTACAAAAGGTATGTGTGCTGTTAAATTTGATACACATCATTGTCAAGTTGCACTTTAAGTGAGAGTGTTTCCCTGTGGCCTCCGCTAAAACTAGGTGATGTCAAGTTTCAAATACCTGACTGATGTGATAAATAGTGGGTGGCATCTTACTGGTGTATTACTTTTATCTCTCTGGGTCCTAGAGGAGCTGGGTTGCCCTTCATGAGTTTATTGACTGATTTTATTTTCTTTTCCCCTGAGGTCCATTTGTCTTCTGGGATATTGATCTCGTCTTATTTTTAAAAGATCTTATTACAATTAGCAAGTTAACATTCTCATGGACAGTCTAGATATTTTCTTGGTTTACTTTGAATTTAATTTCGTGGTGTTCCTCAAATGAAATTTTAATATTCAGTATAATATAGTTAGTATTTAGTATTTACCAGTTTTTTCCTTTAGAGCAGCGTCAATAACCTTTTCCTGTAAGGAGCGAAAGAATAAATATTTTCAGTTCTGTGAGCCATATAGTCTTTGCCACACCTAGGCATTTTTATGGCTGTAGTGTGAGAGCAGCCAGACAATACAGAAATGAATGGGAATGTCTGAGTCTCCATAAAACTTTATTTACAGAAACAGATGAGGGCCACATTTGGCTCATGGGGTGTGTTTAGCCAGTCCCTGCTTTAGAGCATCTGGAATACACGCAAATACATTATTAACTATAAGATTTAAAATACCGTGTGGTTTTGCTTGTTTGGTGTTGTTTTGATTTTGTTGTTGCTTGGTATTGTTTTGTTTTTGTTTTAGTAAGTGTCTTGAGTTTTGTAATTGTTTAAAAATTGAGATGTAATTGACATAAAATAATGTGTGTGTATTTTATTATTGTGTTGATAATATATGGGGTCTGGCACAAATAATGCCCCTGTGTATTACAAAGTTTTTTTTATTACAAAATCATAAGCATATCATTCTGTAATATAAAAATATCTTGCTCAGCCCAGGCTGGTGTAGCTGGTGGATTGAGTGCAGGCCTGCGAACCACATGATCGCAGTTCGATTCCCAGTCAGGGCACATGCCTGGGTTGCAGGCCAGTTCCCAGCAGGGGACTCACGAGAGGCAACCACACAGTAATATTTCTCTCCTTCTCTCCTTCCCTTCCCCTCTAAAGATAAATAAATAAAATCTTAAAAAAATAAAAAATATATCTTGCTCAAGTACACCATATGCCACGTTAGGTGAAATGTTCAAATTAAAACTATAAATTATTACACCCATATTATTATCCTACCAACCACACCCCACCAGGCATTATTTCTTCTGAACTCTATTTTACTCTAAATTTTTGTTACTTTCAGAGTATTTGTAATGTGGGATGCGATTATGACCCAACTTTTTATCGCAAATGGGTAACAAATTGTCATAAAAACTTCCACCATATAAATCATATGTTTTCCCCACTGATATAAATTTTATACCAAATTCTTCATAGAATAAATCTCTTTATATCTTTGTTTGTATTTCTTCACTCTGTTCTATTCTTTTGATCTATTTTTTTACCACAACTGTGCTACTGTAACAACTCTCACTTTATAACACCATGTATATTGTATAGGACTTGTTCACAATATTGTCTTTCTTATATTTCAGTAATTATTCTATGTTTTGTTTCTCAATAAATCATCTAGCTATTTCACATTTCCAGAATAACTTTAGTAGTAATTTGGGGTGTTTTAAAAATCCACTACAATTTTATTGGTATCACACTTTAAATGTATATAATAATATGGGAAATTTAAGAATATGACATCATTACGGCATTTAATTTTTCTAAGAAAAAAATGTGTCTTTCCATTTACTTAAGATTTTTTCTAGCTTTATTGATGTGTAACTGACAAATAAAAGTGTCAGACACTTAAAGTGTACACTATGGTGATTTGATAGATATGTACATTGTGAAAGGATTCCTACCATGTAGGAAATTAATACATCCGTTATCTCACATACATTGTCTGTGTATCTGAGTAATGCTGCAATGAGCATGGGAATGCAAATATCACTTTGGAATCCTGTGTTCATTTCCTTGGATATATACCCAGAAGTGGGCCCCTAGAATAGGATAATTATATTTTTAATTTATTGACGCATCTTCATACTGTTTTCCATAGTGGCTACATCAGTTTACATTCCTACCAACAGTGCACAGGGGTTTTCTTTCCCCACAAACTCATCAATACTTGCTATCCTTTGACTTTTCGATAATAGCCAATCTGACAGGTGTGAAGTGAGATTTCACACATGGCAGTTTTGATTTGCATCTCCCCAGTGATTAATGATGTTGAGCACCTTCTCATATACCCGTTGGCCATTTGTATGCATTTGGAAAAATGTCTATTTCATATCTCTTACCATTTTTAAAATCCAGTTGGGTTGTTGTTGGGTTGTTTGTTTTTTTTCTGTTGACTGGTATGAGTTCTTCATATACTTTGGATGTTAACCCCTCATCAGATAAATGATTTTAATATATTTTCTGTCATTTAATAAGTTGTCTTTTCACTTTGTTGATGTCTTCCTCTGGTTTGCAAAAGCTTATTAGTTTGGTGCAGGCTATTTGTCTATTATAATTTTGTTGCCTTTGTTTTCTTGGTGTCAAGTCAAAAAAATCATTGCCAAGACCAATGTCAAGGAACTTACTCTTTATATTTTCTTTTAAGAATTTTACAGTTGTAGATCTAATGTTTAAGTCCTTAATCCATTTTTAGTTGATTTTTATATACCGGAAAAGATAAGAATTCAGCTTTATTTTTTTGCATGAAGTTATCCAGTTTCCCCAATACTATTTAATTAACACCTTTACACATTGTATATTTTTGGATCCTTCATTTTAAATTAATTGAATATATTATATAACTATATTATACTACATAGTATATAATTTATATCATAATTTGTATATCCCAAGTTTTGTATTCTGTTTCATTGATCTGTGTGTCTGTTTTATGCCAATACTGCAAATAATTAATTAAATAATTATTAATAATTAATAATTAAATAATTAAATTAATTATTAAATAATTAATTATTTAATTAATTATTTTAATTAATATAGTTTTGTAGTACAGTTTGAAATCAGGAAGTGTATGCCTCCAACTGTGTTCTTTTTCAAGATTGCTTTGGTCGTTTAGGCTCCTTTGTGGTTCCATAGAAGTTTTAGGACTGTTTGTTTTATTTCTGTGAAAAATGCCATTGAAATATTGATAGGGATTACATTGAATAAGTGGATTCCTCTGAATAGTATGGAAATTTAACAATATTAATTCTTTCCATTCATGAGCACAGAACAGTTTTCTCTTTATTTATATCTTCAATTTTTTTCATCCTTACACACACACACACACATATATATATATATATCTTCCTAGGTATTTTATTCTTTTTAACTTTAAATGGTATTGCTTTCTTAATTTCTATTTCTGATAGTGAATTATCAGTGTAAATAAACAATTATTTTTTGTATATTGAGTTTAGATCCTGCAACTTTACTGACTTTGTTTATTAGTTCTATCAGTTTTTTTGTAGATTCTAGAGTTTTCTATATATACTATCATGTCTACTGCAAATAGTGACTATTCCACATCTTTCTTTTAATTTTGGATATCTTTTATTTCCTTTTCTTGATGAATTTCTCTGGCTAGGATTTTCAGTACTATGTTGAATAAAGGTGGCAAGAGTGAGCATTCTTGACTACTCATGTTAGGAAACTGAGAAGCTTGAGTTCAACAAAAATATATTAAATAATAAAAAAATATTCTTAAGCATCAAATATGTATAGAAGATTCTTTTAGGCATGGAAAATGGGGGAGGGAGAAAAAGAAATAATGTCCTAAAACCATACATCTAGTTGTGAAAATAATTTTTATGTGCTTAGGACAATATATTTAAACCTTTACAACAGGCAAGGTGTTAGATTTTTAGCAATTATCTAACATTGGAAATGACAAGGTACCTGTGAATAGTTAGGGGCAAGGGAAAACAAATAGACATATAGGACTTTAAAGAATAGGTGGTGTTTATGGGGTTAAAGAGAAAGAAAGAGCACTTTAGGTGAAAATAGCCCACATAAAATATAGAGTTGGGTATCGAGTTATTTCAGAGCCCATAGAGGAAAATAACCTGCTTAAGGAAAATGTGTTAGGGAATAAGAGAAAGATTGGGTTGGAAAGGTCAGCCATGGTCTATTAGAGTACAACTCTGATTCGTCAATTTGACACACTTTACTACATATTTTTTTTATTAGCTTGAGAGTCCTAATGCTGTTATCCGTAACTTAGGTTGACTTTGGAATATGTAAAACAGAAAGGCTAAATTGTATCACTGATACATTTTAAAAAAGTCATACTTTCCAAGAGGGTAATGGATGAATCAGTCATAAGTGGAAAATTCCAAATTTTGCCGCATTATAAAAATGTCATTACTCAAAGCCTCTATACATAGAGTCATTTTATATCCACAGAAATATTTCTGGAGGTAATATTCATCTTTTAAGTAGAACTCCTGAAGGCTCATTGGAGAGAACATGGCCTGTTGTGTAATGGACCCGCCTTCTGCACACAGGGGTGGCTTGGAAGTGGTGAACTGGGAATCTTTGGAAATCCACCTGCATGCCTATAACCTGACTTTCGGCACACAGTTTATGTTATCTTACTATGGACCTCTAAAAAGAAAGGATAGCTCAAGGAATGACATATTACTCATTTAGAACTTCAGGCAGGACATTCTGAGCACAGGATTGGAACAGCTCCTAAGAGAAAAGGCTCCAGTTGTACATGACCCCCAATGTGGTCTTAGGTAGTACTTAGAATTTCTTCATCATCGCACCATCAGCACAGCCAAATTTGCCAGTTCCTTTGTAAAGACATTGGCATTACATCATTACTAGCTATTTAGCATATGAAATGTGATTAAATAGAAACACAATATCAAGTATCCAAACTATTGAAGCCTTATTTTCTGTGGATTGTCTCTAGAGAAAGCAAATGTTCAGCTAAGATGAAAATCCATGTCAAACTATCTAGAAAATAGCAAGTTACCAGGACAACACAATCATACAATAATAGGGTAAATCATTTATTTTATGAATGTTGCTAGGGCAACAGAAACTGCGAAGAAATCACTGAAGGCTTGAGTGTCATGTTACAGAGAGTCTATGAAACTATTTGTTCTTTCATAGCACATTGGGAGAAAATATCTATTCATATCTAGAACTTTGACAGTTATGTGAAGTATGTGGGTATTTATTAAACAAATAGTCATGAATGTGTTCAAATATTGAGAGTATTTCTAAATATCAAGAAAATATTACTCTGTATTTCTTGCCTCTCAGAATAGCATTAGAACGCTTGATTTGGCTTTAAAGATTTATCTCTGGTAGGCTAGCCCTGGAGAGTTGGATTATTTCTGTGTAGGTTCTGTGTCTACAATTCAGGATCATGGTTAATGGAGTTGATTTCCTTGTTTGTTTGTTTTTTTAAGAGTTTATTTACCTATTTTTAGAGAGAGGGGAAAGGAAGAAGAGAGGGAGAGAAACATGAATGTGTAGTTGCCTCTCTCATGCCCCCAACTGGGGACCTGGTGGGCAACCCAGACATGTGCCTTGACTGGGAATTGAACTAGCAATGCTTTTTTTCACAGGCCAGCACTCAATCCACTGAGCTGCACTAGTCAGGGTCCTTGGGTTTTATCAGAAAACAAATTTGGATATACCAGAGTGAGAGTGGATTATGTATAACGATATCTGTATCTATGTATTCATATCTATCTATATAAAAGCAGGTATGCTTAAGAAATATTTATATTACTTTAATTTTCATAACAAATATAATAAATTATATAATTTATTTTTTTAAGATTTTATATATTTATTTATTTTTAGAAAGAGGATAAGGGACGGAGAAAGAGAGGGAGAGAAACACTGATGTGTGGTTGCCTCTTGCACGCCCCCTATTCAGGACCTGGCTTACAGCCCAGGCATGTGCCCCAACTGGGAATCAAACCAGCAACCCTTTGATTCGCAGGCCTGCACTCAGTCCACTGAGCTACATCCACCAGGAGACATTATATAATTTACATTAATATTTTCAAAATACTAACACAAATACCAGTAAAGTGCCTTCAAACTTTTCTACTGCTTAAGAGGAATATCTAGCAAAGGTTGGACTTAAATTTACATTTTTTCTCTGTTTTAATGTAATTTGTGTCCCTCTTGATCGGAGGGAATCACAAATGAATACTTATAACAATTTAGCTGTGGGTAACACTTGAAGTGTGTGCAAAGTATGGGAGTAGCGAAGAAGCTGGAGTTGTTCACTGTGTCATAGAGTGGGGGAACAAAGGCAGACTTCACAGAGGAGATGACTCCTGAACTTGATTTTAAACAATAGAGGAGTTTTCCAGTCAGACAAGTGTTAGATGTCAGGCAGACAGGGTATTCTTAGCAAATCAAACATTCTCGGACAGCCAAGGCTTAGGTCTACACACCACATGGGGCATCTGATGAGCGTCTTAGAGAGGGCAAGGTATAGCCACAGGCTATCAGGTGTCCCTAAAGCTGAGGCATAAGCATGACATTTGCGTGCCCTTGCATAGTTATACCACAGAAGAAGAGGATGCCACTTAATTATGAGTTAGGGCTGATGCCTTCACCCCATCCCACCAAACCCCATTCAACATGGCATCTTCTCTTAGAGATCTGCCTACATCTCCAGGCAAATCTTTCTCACTAATACCCAACATGACCCTTCACAAGCTCTTCACTCAGAGGTGTGTAATATGCCCACCTGCGTTGGATATACTTCGATTGTCTCTGCATAATCATCACAGGCTCTGCATTGGGCCAACTTTGGTGCAGTTCTCTGAGCACCCCAGCTAGAAGTGGGGTCCCCAGCATCCTCAGAACCCCAAGAATGCTTAGTGTCTCACCACATGACTAACATCATATGCTTCTTTGTCAAACTATTCCAACCATTAAGCAAGTGGATGGTGTCCTGGGGTATATGCCTAGTTATTCTTTCCCAACTAGAGTATAATTTTATTATTTAGGGACTTATCACACATACATCACTGTATGTCTCCCTTTCATTTTGTTCCTTGCCCAGAGTAAGGACTGAACAAATATTTGTTGATAGACTACACTTTACAGGCTATTTCCGCATTGGCCAATTTTGAGACCCTACAAGATTCCAGGTGCTGAAACACTTTTTTTTTGCCTTTCTGCAAAAGTGTGCATGTTCTTTGAACCTCATTGCCAAGCAGTAGGTTTGCTAAAGATAACTTTCAAAAATTCTCTTGTGTTCATGATTTAGAATTTGAATTGCTTTTCGGTTGCAGTGTTGTTACTATGAATTTAAGAAACTCTTCTCACCAAGTATGTTTGTTCCCTCATATCTGCTGTCCTCCACTTTTGGAGAAGTCTTGGATTTGGAAGACCTCATATGCCCATTATTAAATTGCAGAATGCAGCAGTGTTTGTGATATACTTATGCATTTGTTGCTTATGGCCGATTATTACAGGTAAAGGCTCTGGAGAGTAGAGATTATTCTTGCCAACCTCTTTTCCATTCTCTTTTCCATCTAAAACTCAGATAACTTAGGGGATCTACTGATTAGGACAAGCAGCAACCCTCATTTTCATTACAATGAAGAGAAACTCTCCTCTCCAATTGAATAAAAAAAAGAGTTTGGAAAATTGTACAGTGTAATATCTGAACAGGTCTAGTTTTTTATTTCTTGTGTGACCTAAGTTTCCTTCAGCAAACCTGTTTCTAAATATAGATAAATAGTTGTATACATAGACAGATAAATGCTTATTTGAATAAAAATAAATATCTACCCCTTTTGGATACAAAGAGAATGAGTAATAAGGGTTTCTATGTCACCTGCTCTTAGAAAGAAGCTAAGAGTACTTATAATTAAAAAAACACTTCAAAGGACACTTATTTAAGCAAAACAAACAAAATCATATAGCAGAGGAAAATAGATTGTTAAAAATTTAAATTCTGGGTAGTTGACTACAATACAGCATTAAAATTTTGTCTTGAGTTTTAGAAAGCCAATGCCAAATGGTTGAAAAGAACTGTTTATATTGTTTCAATCTCTGACAAAAGGAAGCATACAGATGAGCAGAAGATTTTTTTTTTGCTGCTGTTGTGTTCTAGAAAAAATGTCTGATGCTATAATATTATTTCCCACCCAAATGCCTTAGATAGCAGTTATGTATGTAGAGAGAAACATTTTTCTTGCGGTCATTGCTTTTATTAGCTCTCAATAAAAACCAAGCAAATGTTAACTTTCAATTTTGTAATGAAATGTCTGTAGCAGCTACATTAATATTCTTCAGACACAAGCTTCCCAGGACCTAGCTTGATTTAACAATGACACTTTGTAAATCCAATTGGAAGGCATGTAGCTTGTTTGGTCTTTTAGATTTCCTTAGTCTCAGCTGGAATTTTATGAAAGTTATGCATCTGACTTAGAGTTATCAATCAGATAAAGGCTGTTTTACCTCCCCATGGAAGGGCGCTGCAAGATAATCTGCAATTTGTGCCAGAATTCTCCTCGAGAAATGTCTTTCAGAAGAGCCTGAACATGCACTCAGCTGAGATCCTGCAGTTCCGTGCCTTTGATTATTGAGAGACAAATTGCACCCAAAGCATTGATGGTAGGTGTGGGACCAACTAGTGACTGTCACTCAGTGGTTTGTGAAGTGCTCATGCTCTTCAGCAGTACCAGAGCCTGATACGATGCCAAGCCATGTCAGGTGCAAAACGTGCTCGTTGGTAGTAAACTGAACAGAGTGAATGAAATGATTTGCTACGAACTTTGAGAATTTTAGAGTATCTGCATAAACTGATGATTTGCCTTCAAACACAGTAAATATCTGTCGTCTCTTACAGTGGTTATTCAACAAGGTCAGCTGACTCTGAGGGTTACACTTGAGAAGTGACAGAAAAACCATAACATCTGCAGGGAAAACTGGTTGTCCTGTGGCCTTTGGCAGAAAGACATGCGAATAGTTCAGTTGGTGTCACACCGTTTACGTTTCTTTTTAAAATTAGTATAATGCTTGTCCCTCTTGACATCTCTTAACATAAATGTAACTTTGAGGCACATAGTGGAAGGTAGAAACAAGCTGGGGAAACAAAGCAGATTTCAAGAAAGAGGATTAATCTTTATCGATGTTAAAACAAGTATTGTGTTCCTGGCTTTTTAAAGCCAGGAGCCAGCGAACAACGTAGAACAGAGAAAGTCAGCCTAATTATCAACTTGAGTTCCAAACAATAATCTTAAAACTTCTATTCAGAAGAGAGACCTTTTATCAAAGAGTTATCCTTAAAAGGTTTGTAATCAATAAACATTAGAACAATTTCTGCATAACAATTGTGTATGTTAAAAATTGATTTTACTTTCCTATAAAGCCTTTTATCTCTTCAGTCTTATATCTTAAGTATTTTCAATCAATACTGAAAAATCATTATGATGCTTAGTTTGTGTTACATGCTATAGGTATAAATGCTTAGATCCTAATGTTATACTCCGAAGTTACTTCTTTCTAACTTTCTAAAATGTCTGTGGAATTTCTATCAGGGAATAATTCATGTTATATGTGGCATGGACAGATGGATAAATAGATGGATGGATACAATACGTATATTTCTGCCTACATACGCTGATCTCCACTGTAGATATCGTTTAGCCAAAACACTGACCTATACAGTTTATACACATATATGTTTATATGAGGCATTTCTGTAGTGTAGTGGTTATCACAAATATGTATTTATGTGAGGATGTTCAAATCACTCATAGACACAGACAACAGTGTGGTGATGGCTAGAGGGAGGGAAGGCAGGGACTGGGTAGAGGTGAGCAAGGGGGGGAAACTGGGGACATCTGTGTTAGCATCAGTAAAACTCAAGAGAAAAAGTCTTGTTTATGTCATTAAAATGACTAAACATGTTGAGATGCATGCTATAAATGAGAATGAAAGGAGAAAGAATTGAGACAGATGAAGAGAGAGGGTATGGATGAATGGGTCAAATTTGACTCTAGCAGACGTTAGCCTAGATAGCTAGGTGGAAAGGAATGTCCTTAAGCTGAATTAGTATGTGGAAGAGAAGGCATAAATTCAAGGTCAGAGACATAGAGTTCCTTTGGGGCACATCAAATTTGTGGAGTCAGGTAAAGATTTGTAATACACACTTTGAAATAGAGTTTTGGCACACAAAATTGCCAGTGATATACTTAGGGGTCATTTATTCCCATTGGAGAGAATGAATATGATCCCTAGCAATTCATTTACTTTTCACTAATAATTACCATGCTTGATATATGCAATAGCCCTTAAACCTGGGAATAAAAAAATAATACATATATGATGGCATTATATTAAGTGTACTAGTTTTTTACTCTTTATTAAAATTGTTGTTCAAGTACAGTCGTCTCCATTTTCCTTCCATCCATTTCCTGTCCCACCCTCCTCCACCCCCACCCTCAATCCTACCTCACTTTGGCTGTGTCCCTGGGTCCTTTCTATGAGTGCCCTAAATCAAGTGTTTGCTTACGCCCCTTACAAATAAGATTATTTAGCAACCTAATTATACTTTTGCTTACACGTGTATAAATTTAAGGCTTTTATATAACATAAGCCTTTTTGAATCAACCAAAGCATATGCACCTGATGTTTCCACTTAGGGAACTGACTACAGTGATAAGTTGAAAAACAGAGATAGATGCTTTCAATTATAAGCAATCTTAGAGGCCATCTACTGCAACCCGTTTTCAAGTTTAGGAGTTGATATAAATTTTGAGAAATTGCCATATGGTTATACAAAACTGTTCTATTCCCATCCTGCATAATATTTCAGAAAGATATTTTACTCATTAACTCTCCTTTTCTCAATAGCCACTAATCTAGGGAGAGAAAGAGCAACAAAGTATAAAAACACATCAGCAACCCCTGGCCTGTTATGAACTAAGGGAGCCATCAGCTCTTTCATCAAGCCCTTAGGGGCATCCAAAGAGGCACTGTGGTATTTAGATTTAGTGATCTCATTGTTAGTCCCCGTAAATGTAGGGAATCTAAACTGTGATCACTCTGGAATAGGATGATCTCTTCATGTTTCTAAAATATTTTTTAAAATTCTTTTATTGACAAGAATAGATTATGTCATACTTTTCTGGATTATCCCATTCTTGGTACTGAGGGCTTTTGGCTGTATTTAGCTGATGTTAATAAGTAATAGCCAATTTTACTAATCATAAAACTATGAGCTCAGAATGACTCAATAATTCCAGCGTTTTCGGTGGCCAACTTGAAAAGGCTCCATAGGAGGAATGTGGGAGCTAAATTATTGCAGAGTCTCACATTTTCCCATGGGATTTTCCCATTCCCTGATGATTTTAGTTTCTTAGGGTTTTCTCCCTTCTTATTTGACATTTTAAAGATCAGAAAGTTTAAGTCAGTTTCCCAAGAATTTTAAATGGATGTCCATATCGCTAGACAAGTGTTTACAAATTAGATGGTGGCTCAAAGATTTACTTTTCCTTTATGTCTTTATTCTAAAAATAGGGATAAGTCTGAAACTGGTGAGCGTGATGATTCATTGGCTGACAATCAGCAGGAGGGTCCTTTAGTGGGATATTATCTGTAATACAACAAGATTAAATGTTTCAAGCGTAAACCTTAAATCTGTATGGTGTATTTACTAGCATTTTTTAGCCAATTTTCTGTCTTTTGCAGTTCTAACAACAACACCTAGTTGTTGAGAACTAGGAGGCTCTCTCAGTTCTGTACCTGGAGCGTGTAAGAGCGTGTAGTTTTAGTCTTTGCTCTTGAGATTGACTAGGATGTGTTTCCAGTATTTATGATTCCGATTTTCATGGTTCAGCAAGGCTGCCCTGTTAATAGCAATTACCCTTGTTTATGAAGTTAGCTAGACGGTCCCACGTAAATCAGAACAATCCAATCATTTGCTCGTGCTCACTTTTATTACACATGGCCAGACATAGGGTGAAAAATGTTCTGGCTCACACAGTTTTTTCTTCCAACTGTCCTAGAAAAGGAAACAAATTGTTATAGTATGGATTTTTTAACAAAGTCAAAAGTATGCAAGTCTGTTTTTACCTATATCCTTATAATCTCTGATAGATCTTCCTCTTTTTCCATTTACTTTTGGTCTCATACAGATTAAGCTCATTAGATAATTATTAAATATCACAACACGTGTGGAAGGTGTATTTCCTCTTCTTGATTATGTTAAGTTTAGAAAACTTCAGTCAATATTTATTATGGAAAACATACTTTAAAAATTTTTAATTGTTCAACTTCTTCAAAAAGGATGATTTTGAACCTATCCGAAAGCAGTTGAATGTTTCTTATATTGCTTTCATTAGAAACTTACGTATTAGTTGTTCAGGAGAAACACGTTTCTCCTGAAGGCTTTTAATTATCATATAAGTCTGACTACAATTGTGATAGAACACTAAAAATGTAAATGAATCAGACACATGTGGGTTATATTTCCACGAAAATGTGCATTTGAAAATTAATGATACACCTTAAGGGAATAAAATGTGTCTTAAATTTTACTAAGCTCGAGATATTTAAGAATCATCCAAAGGGAGATTCAAGAACTTCCGATTATGATTATTGTGTAATTAATTAACTTCTGGAATATTTCCCATAGAATCAGAAGGTTTCTGTTGTTGGTATCTGAGAAGAATGATAGCAGTAAAATAAAACTAGATATTTTGTATCTAGTCTTTTTTCCATAACAATACAGTATTACATTGGTTTTAAGGCATATTTGGAAAAATAAACCTTTGAAGTCATTTACTCATTCATTCAGTAAACATTTGTCAAGTGTCTGTTATGAGCTAGGCACCATTCTAGGTGCTTGGATACAAGACTGATCCCAGCAGAGGCTCCTTCCTGTGTGGAACTCCCATTCCACCAGGGGAAATAGCAATAAAGTAATAAGGAATATGCTGACACACCATGTTGAAGGTTAGATGTTAATAAAATTGTTAAGAAGGTAAAATTTGTGTTTGGGAAACTCAGCTATTATTTTCAACATCCTTCACCTCTCCCCCACAAAGCTCTTACTTCAAGATACTTCAACCCCAAAGCTCATTCTTCCCCTTTTGCTTTTTTATTTAAACAGTGTTTCTAAGCGAAGCCACTGCATGGCAGACACTGTGTTTGGGAAACTGCTCCTTGCTGAGGTATACGGTGCAGACCGAACAAGGCCAGCCCCCTTCCTCGTGAAACTGACGGTGTATTAGAGAAATCAAATGAGTATATGAAGGAACGTGAATTTTATTTAAGAAAGGTTCATGGTTATTCTGGGTGCACATATCAGGGGGCCCTGGATGAGGATGTGTGTGTCTGTGTGTGTTTGTGTGTTTAGTGGGAGCCTGGAGGGGGACACAGGAAGTACAGCAAACAGTCTCTCTGTCAAACTAATGCGTGTGTGCTTCTCTCAAAACCTCTTCTGAAGAATTTGATCTGGTCGTTAATACATTAATGTGGATGAGCTTACCAATAAATATACTCGAGCATGTGCATTTTTTCATTAGAAAAGAAAAGTTTGTGAAACTTCTAGAGAATTCTAGAAGGCATTGGGAAAGTTCATTGATCTTTTGAATTCACCGTTTTCTCTCTGAAATACTGTTCTGCTTATTCAGGTTACGTAAAAGTCCTTTTCGCTCTGTCTTCTTCTGATAATGGTATATATGTTAACACAAAATATAAACCTGAATATGAGAGGAGAATGTTTTGATGGATGAGGGAAGTGAAACTTGGAGAGGTTAATTGCCTTTTCTGATATCACACAAGCTGGTGTCGGAACTGAGACAGGTGTGTTTCAACCCAGTTAACACCAGTTCTGTTTCATTATATCCAGCTTGATTCTTCATTAAATTTTCATATATCAGGTTATATAGTTTAACCCAGAGTAAATCAAGTTGACAGATTAATAAAATATTATAATTGGGTCCTTTTGTACATAGAACACAAAATATTAGTAAATTATCTTTTGTCCGTTGATGCTGATTAGATTAATAGAAGGTCCATTATTAAAGCATTTGGCATTCCCATCAGTGTATTTTAAGTGGAAAGGGATTCATATGATTTAGTTAAAAGCTTTGATTTTCACAGACACATTCCACCAGATAGTATCAGAATTTAATTCTCCTTATTTCAAAATTATATAGTGCTAGATGATGTCTGAGGTAAATATCCCTCACTTTCAATCTGTATAAGTACTGGAAATGTACTTAATAAAATAGTACATTTAAAATGTACTAAAATAAAATGTACTTAATTATTTATTAATAAATAATAAATTTATTTATTTCATAAATATTGTATAGCTTTTTAAGTAACCTATTTAATGACAGTTTTTTTGCATTTTAAGACAGAGAAAGCACATAGTAAATAACTATGAGAAAATTCCATGAAAGCTCAATACAAAAAAAGGTGGTCTTTTCTTTAGGCCCACTCGCATGTCAGCTAGATCACTGTCTGAAAGTATATGCTAAAATCCTTTACCACTTTTCCACACATAGGGTAGTTTGTTGTTGACAGATGTAAGTAATTTGAGCATTGTATAGTAGTTTTGATTTAATGGTGTATTGAAAACCAGAATCTTACTTTTGTCAGCCCCATATATTAATTCAAAAAGATTGAGGTGTTCCAAATCAAATAGTTTTTTCTAAAGAAATAATATTTTTTATTTTTTGATATTAGCATCTATTAATAGCATCTATTAGCATCTATTACATAAAGCAAAAATAAAAACAATAATTAAAATAAAACCAAAAAAGTTAATTCTTTATTTCCTCTTTTCATGTTTTAAATGAAAAAATAATAATAAAAATAAAATATTTCCTACTTGATTTTTAAGTTTTTTAAAATTAACTTTTAACTACTTAGGAGGTTCTGCATAATATCCTATATTACTGTAATGACACCTAGAATCATTTGCCAAACATGGAAATTTTAACATAACAGAAACAAATTCAGTGGGTTTCACTGACCTTCTTCTGACTCACTAAAGGTGAAAGAAAGATGAAGATGGGTACCAGCCCATTCCTTTTGGAATATAAAATCAATATTGAATTTTCATGGGGTATTGCATCCTGTCTTCCAAGAAATCAGAGGTAGGTAAACTAAATGATCAGAAAGAATTTCTCAGAGAAGTAAAGAGAAGGAATAAAGCTTTCAAGGGAGGAAAATGCAGCTGTCAGAACTCCAGAAACTCTAATTCAAATTGTGCAAACTATGCATGAAGCAGGTGTTACACATGCAGATAGATGAGTGTGACACCTGCTTAATGCACAGTTTGTAGACTCATTAATTGCTCCAGTTGCTAATCCTGGGTGTAATTCCCTGCCTCTTTGTACTAATAATCAAAATATTCAGGTTTGGATGCAATTTTATTTTTCATACTTCAGATGCTTCTAAGGAGCAGGTTTGGGTGGGTTCAGGCTATGTCTCCCTCTCACATAGGGCCCCAGCTGCACGATGCTAAATCATTGCCTGAGACAGCTCTACCTGCTTCTGTAAGCTCTATAGCTCATGAGCTTTTCTGCCACTATATTCACAAAGTTTGTCTCCACATTTTTTTACTGGATGATCCCTCTGCTTCTCCCCACTCCCAAATGTCAGGAAAGCAATTATGGACTAATTTGGTTGATTTGATATGATTTCAGAGTGGTAGCCCTAGAAATCCTTAGAAAGTCTGGTTGTTCCAGTATTTAGCTCTCTGGTTTTTTGGTTTTTTTTTAACACACCTACATGAAAAATGTTGTACCACCTCTGGAGATCAGATTTATAAATTAGGTCACGTATGGCAGTAGTAAGAAGTAAGATCCTCACTGGCTTCTTAAAAGTTAGCCACATTGGTTAATATCAAAATAGATACAAATATTGGACTGTCACTGGTTGTTGCTGATAAGTTTCAGTATTTGAAATGAAGCAGCATGTCTCTTACTATCCCAATTCTGAGGAAACTCATTTATATTTTGGCTTTTGATAATTCTGTGGTGTGAGCAAATTGATAAATTTGATTACTGGTTTTAGCATGGCAGGTTTTGAAAGAATGCTAAAATAAACATTGCATTTAGTTCTCAAAAAGCATGGTAAATCACAAATAGTTTTTTGTCATAGTTTTTTCTGAATTCATTGTATACTGCCTTCTTGCATACTACCTTTACTCCAAAATATCTTAAAAAGATCATTTTACTCATCTGAGTCCACAATATAGCTACTAAGCGGGATGGAGCAAAATTATGTTTTTTATGGATGCATTATTAGATCACAATTTTTATTTTTAACTTTGATCATGCTTTGCCTGATTCATCATGTACCCCAATGAATGCTATGTAAAAGAAACGATAGTTTCGAAGCCCACAGAGACTGTTAAGAACCAATGAAGTTTCACTATTTTTAATTAAGCTTGAATTTTGTGCAATGACTGAAAATAATTTTTTAAAAGTTAACTTTTTTCCATGACCACTGTATATTAATATTTTTAGGTCTATCCTATGAAGAAACCATGGAATTATAATTCGATTTATTAGTTTTTTTCATTTTACAGAATAACCCCGTAGTCAGAATAGGTTGCTACATGGAATGTGTGGGTTAGCGGTGTTTGCCACCTCATTGCCATACAAGTACTAAAAGCTATTAATCGAACAGTTGTTTCTCGGGTGCATAGAGAATTCTTAGGAGAAATTATGTAATAAAATATTAGCATTTAATTAACAAGTGGGTTGAATATTGGCATTATTGAAAGAGCTAAGGAGAACTGAGGCTCTCTCCATAAGTGAGCTGTGATCGACAACAGAAGCAAACATACCTGTAATTACTGCTAATTCTTCCTCAGAGATGAGCTGTCCATCCCAGGAGACTTCAAACCTCAGCCTNTTCGATTTATTAGTTTTTTTCATTTTACAGAATAACCCCGTAGTCAGAATAGGTTGCTACATGGAATGTGTGGGTTAGCGGTGTTTGCCACCTCATTGCCATACAAGTACTAAAAGCTATTAATCGAACAGTTGTTTCTCGGGTGCATAGAGAATTCTTAGGAGAAATTATGTAATAAAATATTAACATTTAATTAACAAGTGGGTTGAATATTGGCATTATTGAAAGAGCTAAGGAGAACTGAGGCTCTCTCCATAAGTGAGCTGTGATCGACAACAGAAGTGAACACACCTGTAATTACTGCTACTTCTTCCTCAGAGATGAGCCGTTCATCCCAGGAGACTTCAAACCTCAGCCTATAAAGGCATTTTTGATTCTGGTAACTAAGATAATGATTAAGGAACTGTTGGGTACAATCTAATGTGAGTGCAATCTACAATTCTCTCTCACTTTTAGAGCTATTTCCTCCTCACCTACTTGGTGGTCTCAAGCTGTTTCCAGGGCCAACAGTCCCTACTGCAGCAAGATAATCAGACTTGCAGGAGAATGCCTTCACCCACAGGAGAGACACAGCCGTGGCCCTCACCTGGGACTCCAGGAGTAGAGTGTTAGCAATCCTCCAGTGTTAGGAAATTGTAGAATAACTGAAGGCAGAAACTGGCATGGTATGGCCAATGGTGTTTACTTCTATGAGAAATTTTAATGTTCTTGATCACTTTGTCCACATTACACTTTTGAAGCCTGTGTTTTAAACATATCTCTTTAAAGTCATGTAGCTACTGAACTAAGTTATTCCAGGGCAAACCATAACAGGCCCTCAGAAAGTACGATGCTAGTGAGTCAGTAAGTGGGCTAATGTTCTTGATCCTACACTCTGAATGCCAACAAAATATATTTTAAAAGTTATTAAGGCTTTAACATTTCAGACATTTGGCATATATAATTTTAGCAGCCCCGTCAGTATTGGAAAGTGATGTGACTCTTACAACTAGAAGCATTGCTATGTCAGTTTCAAGTAAGCCAGGCGAAGACTGCTTAAAAAGCCGCTTAATATTCATTNCCCTCAGAAAGTACGATGCTAGTGAGTCAGTAAGTGGGCTAATGTTCTTGATCCTACACTCTGAATGCCAACAAAATATATTTTAAAAGTTATTAAGGCTTTAACATTTCAGACATTTGGCATATATAATTTTAGCAGCCCCGTCAGTATTGGAAAGTGATGTGATTCTTACAACTAGAAGCATTGCTATGTCAGTTTCAAGTAAGCCAGGAGAAGACTGCTTAAAAAGCCGCTTAATATTCATTCCTAAAATGTAGTCTAACATCAGGGTGTAATTCCACCGCAGAACAATTTAAGTTCATTGTCTATTCATCTAAGAAATATGTTATAGTCTCTTCACAGTATTTCAAAGAGTTGGATGAGCTGGTGGTGTAAACATTTCTTCGTGGGAACTTTATACAATGAAAAGGAAAAAAAAAAAAGGTTGATGGATGCGTACTCCAGCTAATTGAAGTGGTTCTGAGTCAACCAGATGTTTTCAGCTGAATCATGCCCACAGATGCTATTGCTTCATTACTCCTTAATCTAGGGATTACCTCGATTGGCTAGCTCGGTGACATTTGAGTGTTTCAAATAAGCTTGCCTCTCTTTTGTGTCATACTTTGTAAAGAGCTCTTGTCTAAAGCCGGCCTATCTTCTGCCCTGGAAATGTGTTCAAGGAAGTTATCAGAGCTGTTTGTTTTTCCTGCTCTTGGATGTGGTCTTTGGTGAGGTCAGGCGCATGGAACGAGAGCCGCCACAGATGACACTGGAGCTATTTCCACAGCTGGCCGCAGAGAGTGGGCGGTCCCTTGCAGATGAGTTCGCATGTGGAGGTGGATGATATAAAACATCTGCCACAACAGGAATAAGCAAAAACAATGTCCCTTTGAAGGTTGCCTTTTAATGAGGAGGTGGGGGTTCTGTCTCCCTCACAGGAATGAGGGATGGAGCTGTTGGCAGGCAGATGGCTTCAGACTTACTCTTGCGTGAAATAAAGCAAAAGTATATGCTGAAAATCTCTGACGCTAGTCAAATTGGCTGATTTTGCTGAACATCCATTTCCCTGCCTATGACACATATAATCTATAAGAAATGGAAGGAGTGCTAAAAGAAAGAGGTGGGGGGGAAACTAAGAGAAAAAAACTCATTCTGAATATTTTTCTCTTGAATGACTTTAATACAATAGCTTCATTTCAGCTGGTGGTTGAAAAGTCAGAAAGAGCATTGTTTTTTTTTGCAATAAGTTTAATATATTTGTAGCACGTTGTTATTTCTCATAGAAGTTTAAAATATCAATATACAAAGGGTATCTCATCATGGCCACAGGATGATAAACACTTCAAAATTTGAACACCACCTAGCAGAACACAAAGTCATTTTTTTCCTTCTAGGAATAGTAGAAAATGAAAATATCTTAGTGAACTATTATAAGAGAATGATAATAGTTTAGTTTCTCATTCCATCTACCTTGTAAAATTAAAAGCAATGAATTTGCATATATTTTTATTTCCTAATGTTGCTATAGAAAGAAAAGTCTTGACTGTAGATCAACTGGTAGCAAATACATGCTGAATATTAGCCAACAGTAAACTTCTAGATCTCCTGTTGCTAGACCCAAAGGGTGCTGCTGTCCCTGCTACCCCCAGCCACCTTGCTGCAAAATGTGGAATCATGCTACTTCCACCACCACCTGGCCAGCAAAATGGATGCCACATGCCCCACCCACCTGCTAGTCTAAACCAGAGGTGTCAAACTCATCTTCACCAGGGGCCATGTTAGCCTCTCATTTGCCTTCAAAGGGCCAAGATACTTTTAGGACTGTACGAATGTAACCACTCCTTAACTGGTAAAGAGTTGAAATTACATTTGGCCCTTTGAAGGCAACCGAGAGGCTAATGTGGCCCCTGGTGAAAATGAGTTTGACACCCCTTGAACTCTTTTCCAAATATAAGTCCTTTGCAGGTGCTTCTGGTTAGCAGAAGTCATATATCTCTACCAGCAAGGGAGTCTAGGAAAGGTAGTGTTTTTTCTTTCAATTATATGTTGAAGAGGCAGAATTCACTTTGTAGGGAACTGATAGATAACATGTGAAGAGAGTATGAGATATCCCACAGGAAGTAATTGGATTAATCTTAATGAGAGACAGTAAGTGAGCCACCTAGTCAGTAGCACTTGAAAGGAAGACAGAGAGATTATGAGGACATTTATGATGCAGCATCGATGTGACCTGACTATGGGTTTGTTAAAAATAATGAGAGAGAAGGAGGAGGCGAGGATGACTTGGAATTTTCCAGATTATTCCAAGAATCAAAAAGAGGAGAAAGAATACAACGCTCTGAGTATAGAAAGGGAAAGAAAATATTCAGAATGGGGCATGGTTGCTTTGAGTCGTCTGAGATGCTACATTCAGTGAACAATTGGGAATTTGGGTCAGGAGTTCAGACAAAAGGTCAAGTCAACAAAGAACTTTTAAAAACTTTAACTTTGAAACCAACTTCGGTACTTTTGATTAATTCCATGAGGGCCTAACAAGCAGCAATAGTTTGGAATTTTACTTATAACATCGTATTAATACCTAATATTTATGGTATGTATAAAGATGTTGACTCACTACTCTATACCCCTTAAAACTTACAGTACCTCTTCTAACGATGGGTCATAAAAGACATTCCAACTCATTGGTGATGCAAAATATTTGGAAGAATGGAAGTTTTAGTTTGAGGATTGCCATGAAAACGTCTCATATGAAATAAAAGGAGATTTTTTGTAAAGATTTTTTTCAGATAAAGGCAGAAATCCTACAGAGACTGCTAAGGAACTGAACTAAATATCTAGCTGCGTGTCCTTATAACACATTTGTGGGAAGAATACTAAATGTTACCAAGATTACTTGAAGCTTCTTGGCCCTAAAATAAGAGCTGCAAAAGCAATTAACAAAATGATTAAGAAACAAACCAAGAATCTCTTTAGAAGCAATGCAAGAAAAACATTTATTCAGAGCCAGGGCAGACATAAAAAAAAATTAGATTTGGCCTCGATTGGGACTCACCTGGGGACCCTATTGAACTGCAGATTCTGACTCAGCGGCCAGTGGGGCTGGGCTGGACCTGAGACTCTGTGTTTGGATCCCAGATGATGCTATCTGGCCCTGGACCACATTTTGTGGAACAAGGTGCTAGAGAGTTTAAGACCCATCGACTAAACTTAGAAAAAGTCACAATTACTGTTAGAGCATTACTGTTTAGGAGAAAGGGCAATAACATCTAAGTGAAGTAAAAGATGTTTTTTGTCTATAAGTTTCTACAACAAACAGAATACTGAAGAAAACAAACAGAAAATTGGCTTTTGTCTCATCTACTGGACAACTGTATGTATATTAATGGACATCTTGCAGGCCTCAGAATACATCTTGGTTGGATGCTAATGTGTAAATTTTTAGCTTAGGAGAAGGTCATTCCATCAGGACATATTTTATTTCAGTGTTAGAACTCAAAACATTTCATCAATAGTATATATACTGAGTTTGAGACGGGTTAGTGACAATAGTACTTATAGAAAATATAGTTTAAAGGGAGTGAATTAGTTTTGTTTTTTTTAATTGAATCTTGACTTCACACTTGTACCCTTAGGTCTCGTTGAGTTGCCAGCTCTAAACAGGCAAATTTCTAAAAATGTCTTAAAAGAGAAAACAAATAGCCCAGAAATGTCCTCCAAGGGAGTACAAAATAAAGTACATTTTGCAGTCAATTGCAGGACAAGGAATAGCTACTTTCCTAGTAATAGCCAGAATCAAGGTGCCTTGGGACATATTTCGGCAATTTGCACTGTAAACAATGGCCATAAGTAGGCTAATGGGCAGCTTTTCCTCTTGATCACTCTTGGGGTTTGAGAAGTAATTTCCCAGGCCCATTCACCTATAAGATCCTGTAAGACCTTGAAAATGACTCGCAGCCAGGTGTTTGGGCCTCTCTGTCAGTAAGGAGAAGTTTTTAATGAGAAGGTCTATGACAGCTCACTGTCCTGAGTGCTGGTTAAACCTTTTATCAGACAAAAGACGCTGTCCATAAATATTCAGACATCTGCTGGGAACCCTATTTGCCTGATCATTTGGAAAATGGCTGGCCTTGAATACAGCTTCTGACATGCGTTTTGAACTTTCTGTATGTTGAAAATGTACTTAGAGTGATTACTATGTAAGTGCGCAAAGCATTTTTTAATCTTGTCACATGGCGAGGGGTGACAACAATCTTCGGCAGACATGTGGCTATTAAACGATCTATGGCATTTGTGTCAGTGCCCTGACCTTGATATACACATATATAAAAAATTGTACCCTGTGATGAGGTGTATGTAAGTCCTCCATAGAATGGAAACTCTGTAGTGATCTCCAATATTAAAATTCCTCGGGGAGTGTGTGCCTCTTAGAAGCCCAGGAGTTCTCATACTAAATGACAAGAACATCAAGGTAGCAGCAGTCAGACGTGCGTACTTGTAAAGGAAAAGGAAGCCATTGAATGGATGGATTTTCAAGACCATTTTGTTATCCAGTCAAGGGACTGCTTATTTCAATTGAATCCTTTAGTTCACTATCAGCCTGGAGTTTCTGTTGATTTTACGTCTCTTTAACATCACGGGTACCCCAGCTGATAAGCAAGTGCCATTCACTCATTTCGTCATTCAGCACCATTACAGACTATTTTATGGTAGACATTGTGATAGGCTTTAGAACCCACTGGAAAATGAATAAACATCATGGGTGGCACAGTGACCTTGAAGTCCAAAGGAGAAATGAAGTACAATCAGGATCCAGGTGTGTGCCAAATGTCATGAGAGATAAGATGCCCAACAACCTGATCAGACACAGTAAATGTTCCCTAGAATGTACCATTTGATCTTAAAGCACACCTGCAAACCTGCTGTAGATGCCCAGGACTCCTGGCAAAGGCACTGAAGATGTGAAAGAAAGATGGATCAGAGAAGGATGCGGTGTTCAGTGTGGTGGGAAGAGAGGCTTGAGTCTTGGAGAACTAGACTGGAGGGTAAACTGGAAGTCATGGGGTCTTTCTACAGCCTGTGTGCTATGCTAAGGAGGCCATCCTAGAGTCAGCTGTAAGAGCCTTCCTTCGGAGATGCCCTGTGGGACTAAAACAGGAAAGCTCATTCTTGTGGGTGACCCGCTGCTGATTTAATCTAAGTAACTTCTTCTGGACAAGACAAGTGAGAATGGAAACTATTTTGATCCCATCACTGCATTGTCTTATACGCCCTAAACTCCTCCAACATATTACCTTACAGCAGTCATTGGCTCAAAAGTGCCAATATCTTAAATATGTTATATGTCCCATATGAAATAATATCTTCCAGGTACCACTTAGCTATAAAAATTTGAGCTAGGCTGTCTTTGATAGAGAAGGTAGTTTAACATGGTCTCCTTTATATTCCCTCTTAGATTGAAAAATGACAATCAGTTTTGCGCATCTTTTTAAAATTTTTAATTTATTTTTAGACAGGGGGAAGGGAAGGAGAAATAGAGGGAGAGAAATATTATTGTGTGGTTACCCCTTGCATGCTTCCCAGAGGGAAAGAAATAGCAATGTGTGGTTGCCTCTTGTGTGCTTCCCCTGGGGACTTGGCCTGCAACCCCAGGCATGTGCCCTGACTGGGAATTGAACTGGCGACCCTTTGGTTTACAGACCGCACTCAATCCACTGAGCTACACCAGTCAGGGCCCAACTTTTCTCATCTTTAAAGGGATATACATATTTTAGGGGTTATCTTTAAGGTAGGAGAATGATAAGGAGCTGTCCTCCATATCTCTGATACAATTTTTGTATTATATATTCTGTGAGTAGATAACAGTAGTTTTCTTTCTATTTTAAAAAGTAAAGAAGATAGTAAAATATATTATGACTAATCCATTCATTTGGTAAGTGTCACAGCTTAATGGTCTTTAATCTTTATTTTCTCAAGTCTCTTTAAAATAATTTCGGAACTGTGTATGTATATGAGGAAGGCATATACCATAAGAATCCTGCAAAGTAAAGACAAAGGACTTAGGTTGCACCATTAGTTTTTCTGCATAAATAGTGTGATTCCTTTATATCTTCAGAACTTACCATGTAGATTTTTATAGCACACATGTTGGTACTGAGAGCCACACTTGATTAGGGGATCAGAATGGGAAGGCGATGGACATAAATTCACCCTTTGTTGCTGAAGCCATTAGAAGCTCACTGAAGACTTGGGATCCTTCTATGAACACTTAATATGTCTATTGGCTTGGCAACAATAATCTCATAGAGAAGAAATCTGAAAGGAAAAAAATATAGTAAGAATATAGTAACCCACCTGCATAATGAAATTTCTTTTATAATTTTAACAAGTTTAATGATGCAAGAACTAATTGTTCTGTTATACTTCAGTTGACAAAGCCATCTGACCATCAGGGCCCATGTCTTCAAGTGTTCAACTCTCCATCAATAATGTAACATATTTACATTTGGATATATTAGAATTCTAAAGAGGCTTGTTGAAAACATCAGAAGTCACTGTCAAACAGATTTCTTTACTTTTAAACATAAAACTCTCTAAAGGATTCAATGAAGCATTGTTGAGAATTCTAACAATCTATGTACTTGCTTTGGTAAGAAATACTTCAATGTGACATATTTACTTTATATTCTTATTCAAAATGACATGATTGTACAAATAGGTACTTAAGCAATAATTGAAACCATTATTCACAGTTGAATAGGCATGGTATTTAATTAGCATTTCTTTAAAGGGGACTCCATGGTTAAAACTAATTTGGTTTTAATGTTTTTTAATATTACATGTTTTTAAAACAATTTCAATCAATGATAACTGAGTGAAAAAACAGCCACATGAAATTAAGAATGTTTAAGTAGAAAAAGAAAAAAAAAACTCATTATACCTGATATTCTCTCTTTAGATAAACTATTACATGACTGTTCTAAAATGCCCTACTTCTAAAAATCATACCTTTACCCCCCAGCTACACATCTCTGGGTAGCCATCCAACTATTATACCAATGGAATCTAATTTGTCTAAACTGAGAGAAGAGAAAACAGCTCTGAATAGATATAACTCTAAAATAAATAGCAATATAAATTTGAACTAAAAAGCTATCATATAGCCATTGAAAGTCACATAACAGTCTTGCTTTCTTTCACTCATAAATTATAGGATCTAGGTGGTTGATTCTGATGTCAAGTGTTTAAGAAACTGGTTTATGTCATAAATATAATTTCAGTGTAGAAGCTAAGATTTGTTGTTAGTCCCAGGGAGCAGAAAGTAGATAGATATTTTGTGCCATGTTCTAATTACTGCAACTTCAAATCTCTCATTTGGTGTAAATTGAGCTTATAAATATATGTCTGCCTATGCCAGGGTTTCTGACACTCAGCACTAATAATGTTTGTGGCTGGATAATTCTCTGTTGTGGGGACGTGTCCTGTGTGTTGAAGGCTGGCCTCTACCAACAATGACCCCACCCACTCAGTGCCAGCCACACCCCTTCCACAGTTTGACAACCAAAAAAGTTTCCTGACATTGTCAAATGTCCCTTCTAGATAAGGCAAAATCACCCCTGGTTGAGAATATGCACATGAGCATATTTTATTTTAATAATTTCCACATATATGCAATGGCGATATTAATAAAACTTCTTACATCAAGGGAATTTCTAATCTCACTTCTAAGACTATGGTGGTTGAAGATATTAATAAATGCACAAATATGTGTGCTGAGCCATGGTTTTCAAACTGGCCCTGGTGAAAACAAGTTTCCTCAAGAGCTTTGAAATGCTCCACTTTGATGAATATTCTCAAGCTTGTACTTTTCAGTATCTTTTGATTGGAATTTTGTTATGTCATCATTCTTCCAACCAATACTTATGAATTATACACATGTTATATGCCTCATACTGTAGACAGGCTGAAGATACTATAATTTGACAGTCATGAACTAGCAGGCATGACTTAAGACCTCCTGGTATGAACATTCTAAATAAAAAATGTTGCAAAGTGTTAGCCATTGTTTTGAATTTAACTGAACAATTAGAGGCCGTGACATAGAAAAGTCATTCACAAAACCTGTTCTGAATATTTATGGTGTGTACTTCCTATTCAAAGGGATTACAAAAGACGTGTGGACCTAACCCTTGCCCTCTTGGAAGGTATAACACGGAAAGAAGCAATTAGAGAACAATAAGTGGAAAGAAGGAATGAAGTACTAACTTGGAGTCCTAGGGGCATCTTGATTCCCGCTCACTATGATTATTCATCCATTCGTCATTTTCCCATACTGCCAGTGTCTGTCTGAGATCATTCCAAAGGGCGTCAAAAATTGAAGTCCTATCTGCCAGCTCTGTCACAGCTTTTGGGATTTTAACTATAATTTGTTTTCCAGTCAGACTGGCCCCTCCAAGTTGGTTGGGAATTCAGTGAGGTAGTTGAGGATTCATGAGTATTTCTCAGACATGGTTTCAAAAAACCATATTTTTTGAAGTTGTATTAAATGATTACTATAAAAAACTCCTATAGTTTTCCGTAAGTCATTGTAGGAAAAGAGTGTATGTATTGACACGGACATCTCCATACAACAAGAGGGAGAAAGGGGGTAATATTTCTTTTCTTTTTTTCACTTATATGATCCAAATAATTTTCTTCCCTCTTACTTTCACATTCCAATGATTTCAAATTCAGGCCTTGCTGAGACTTCAAATGGGAAGAATTCTCACACGTCCAACAACCCACGAGAGGCTGAGCAAATGGAAGCACGTCAGGTCATCAGGCGAAGGCCTGAATTATTCAAATAATTGCCCATTTCAGCTCATCAAAAATGTAGGCTTGTCCTCTTTGCATATTTAAACAAAATAGGATGGGGATTATTGCTATAAAGGCTCATGCCTTATCACAAGGCTGCTTTAAAACACATAATTGAGAAAGAAATGGTATAAATAAAATACAGCCAATTGTTTGTATTTAAGAACTGTAACGTGGGTTTATACAATAGCAGTTTAGAAGCAAAGCAGACTTCTCAAACTTTAGGGTGCATCCAAGTCATCTGGATACATTAAAACACAGATAACAGAACACAAAGCCCAAGGATTCTGATTTTAATTCTAATCCTTAGTTTGCTGCTGCTGCAGGTCCACAGATCATAGCTGGTATGTCAACTGGACGAGAATATTGATGGTCAGAGGAAGATTCCTATAGGTGCTTTATTACACTATAGACGGCAGTCCATGTCCTGTCTTTAATATAGGTTTTTTTGTATTACCCTTATTTTTTAAATTTATACAAATTGCAATTTTTCTTCCTGCCAATACTCATCACTATGTAATTCTATCACATTAAAATATGAACAATAAATTATGATTAAAATATGCTAATGATAATGATGTTTTTCCTGGATAATGCCTTCTCCTATTGTTTGCCAGATATTATAATAAACTCATGATTGCCTCATATAAAAGTCCAAAGATAAGGCTCATATTAGGCAAGACTTAATCTAGATGCTCAAAGGTTGTCATCAAGAACCTAGTTTTGAAGTTTTCACTTAATCTATAGGTGAGGTCATCACCCAGTGGCCCTTATGATGCAGGAGAAAGAGGAAAATTGAGCAAGATACTGAAGAAGCCAAGAGGGGGTGAGCAGAAACGTTTGAGCAGATTATCTGGGGGGAAAGACATTCCAGCCAGAGGAGAATCCCAGTCAAAAGTAATGAAGGAAGGAGGCTATTTGGAATACTTGAGAAACAGCAAAGAGCTTAGTGTGCTGAAGCAGAGCAGACTGCATGGAGAATGGTGAGAAATGAAGTCAGAAAAGGAGCAACAGGCCAAATAATGTAGGACCTGGTTAGGCTATTGCCCTGAGAAAGAGGGAGAGCCATTGGAGGATTTAGAAAAAAGTAGTGGCACAACCTGGCTTACATTTTGAAAGGATCACAGGTTGCTGTGTTGAACCAGACTAGAAGGTAATAGGAGAAAGCAAGGACACTGATCGGCACATTTGCAATGGTTTAATATAGGTTTTAAGCCAGCTGTGTGTGCTTCTGGTGGAAGGGAGCCTACATGTTTTCCCCTATTTACCAATGATCTTATATTTCATTTGGGAAATTAAAATATTAATGAGCTCTCCGCGACTTAAAATGTCTCTCAACTATTGGCAGAAGGTTAACAACACAGATGCTTTTCTGGCTTTAGGTCAGCTATGTTTACTCCACATCAATGATCTTTGGAAACTTTACCCAAATTGCTGTTGAAATTGTTTATTTCAGAACTAGGGCGACCAGATCCACCCTACATCTCTTGAGTGTGAGCAGCTTTGTTTTTGCAGAGGCAGTGGCTAAAATAGACCAGACATTTCCATCAGCTGGTTGGTCATTGTGCTCTTTAGTGGAATTACAGCATGTTATAGTATTTTTTCTTTGCAGCTTAAACATTGAGCAAACCCAGACATCCAAGAGATGCTAAAATGAAAAATCTGTTTCCTTTTGCCTTGCCATTTGCCAAGCAAACTCTGTCAGACTGCACATTCTCTACATGTTGAATCAATGAAATTACCCTTAATGTGTTGGCAACATCTGTCACAAACACTCTTCAGTCTGTGGCTTAAAAGCATTGGGTAGAAATGGATTTGACAGTATATTTAGCGAGGCACAATTACAGCTGAGGCCACCAGTTTGGCCTTAACAGTCATAGGTTTTCCTTTTCGCTTTTTGCTCTTCTTTCTTTCCTCTTTCTCTTCCATTTTTTAATGTCCTATACAATACAAAGGGCATTCTGTGATGAGAGAATTGTCTGGCAAACACCATTCTCTGTTGTAGACAACCAGCACTTCAAAGTCTTTAAGTTGTCTTTCCCTGATAAGTATCATCAAAAAAACCCTGTTTCTACAAGAGATTTCTGCCTATACTTCCAACTTACTCACTGACTATAAGGTTATTTCATCCCTTGAGACTGTTAAGGAATTTATGTTCTTAATAATCTAGGAGGGAATCCTTGTTTCACTGACCATCTTTACTGAGTGAACGAGAATGTATGTTCTTACCAATCATCCCCCAAGAATTATTATTATTTTGTTCATTTATTTTCAATAACTTGTTTGGCTAGGAAAAGAATGTTTTCCTTACCCTCTTTTACACTCTGTGCCTAGTGCTGCCATTTACAATTCCAAATTATGACAAACCCCTCCCCACTCTTTCCTTTGATTGCCAGGTGTTTGGTTTGTGCACAGAAGCAGCACTCATTCTTGTGGCACCTGTAATCAAATGAGTCCCCAAACACTTTCTGAGAAAGGATTCTTTAAGGAAACCAGACAGTCCTTCCTAAATTAACTCCGAATGCAGGCATTCAGTCCTTCTATTCTTATCATGCATGGATTTGATTCATCTGTCACATACTCACATATCTCATTTGCATACTGCCTTCCAAACAAAGACTTGAGTCTCCCTCTCGGGAACACTGGGGAATGAGGTCACCCCCTGGGGCTTTGTGAGGAAAGTAGTCTTACCAAACACAATTTGGTCTTTATCTCTGATTTATGACAAACAATCTTTATGTGGCTGGAGCAGACTGATTAAATGGAGAGGTTTCCAGGACCGTGACAGTTTAGCTCTATGTTAGAATCTCTAGGGGCAAATATTCTAAAAAAGATAGGCTGAGTCTCAAGTTCAAAAAAAGTATTGAAGTTGTGCACCTGCTAAGGATTAAAATATTGTGAAAGTGCCACTTATGGGTTGAAAAAAAATGCTTTAGGACTTGTCTTAACTTGGAGATTATTCTATATAGTTTTTCTCTAAGTGATTTAAGAAACAACTGCAGCTCCTCTTAAAGTGTTTACTTCTGGTCTGGCCCAACAAATACCTGAAATGAAGCCCAGTAGTGCCTTTTTTAAAATATAAAATAAAGATGCTTTTGCTAAAGAAACTCAGACAGCAGGAAGAAAAAGTTATATGTCTCTGAGTTATATGTAAAAGTTTTTGTCATGTTTCTCATTCAAGAAGCATCCTGATGAACAACAATTCGCCGCACTATAAATTTCAAATAACACAAATCCACAGCTGTGTGTATTTACAAGCTAAAGACCTATAAAATAACACATATATATTCTGATTGATTCTAGCTCAAAAGTCCGAATGCCTTTTGGAACAAAGCTGAATCTGTATATTAAGCATTTCTAAATGTTTGGCTCAATTGCTATTCTCCCCACATGAATGGAAGGAGCCCATAAAAAAGGCTGAGGGATTGCCTGATCTTTTAACAGATACAGTTGGGAAGTTGAATTTGGAAAGTAACATGAGGAATTAATCACCTGAGCAAAAGCATTTTAGGGAACATTTGCTTGTGGATAATTAGTTTGGGGTTTGAGAGCCTGTCATCTACTTGAATCTCTCCTAGTTTTAGTTCTTCAGAATGTTTACTTAAATGTATGGGGGGAAAGTCATATAGTGAAAAGACAATATTTACAGAAAAAATAATACACTGACACATAATGTTATTACCACAGAGCATTTAAATGAGTTGTTATAGCATGAACTTCTGCCTTTATCATCATCTTGAAAACATTGGAATGATAAAATTATAAAATTGGAATTATAAAAGATTCCATCCAACCCTGGATTTTTAATTTTTAGAAAATATTGTTCTATTGTCTAGATTAGTCAATTAAGGCAAACCAGTAGGTAGAGGAAAAGGGAAGGGAAGGTATATAGCCTGACTGTGCTTCAGTAACCATGTGACACTTTATATATGGACAGACATTGTTTTAAATGTCTATATTTTTTGCATTACAATAGTTAAAATAAGTCAGAAAGCATGTTCTAAAAGTAGGATTTCATAACACCTGATGAAATACTGGACATTTTTACATTTAAAAAATTTTTTTAGCAAGGTTGCGTTGACCAGCGTTAACAGTTTAGTATTCTTCAGTCTTGTGCCAGAAGCATAGAGAGAATGAAAGCAGATCAAAGTATTTAAATTTAAAATAATGGGAAGTAGTGACTCTAACTTTTGTAGCACGTGTACTACATTTGAATATGTCCTTCAAAGAGATCCGGTCAAGGAACCCATCTGGTCCAGCATCATCACCCCAGTGGTAGACTGTGTGGAGGTGATGAAAATTATCCATGTAAATCCTGGATAAATGGCATAAACCAAAAGTCTTATTCAATATCCATAAAAACTAGAGAATTTCTATGATATTCGTATTTTTATGCAGAGACATCTGTATTCAGAACAATGAGAGAGGGGATGCATATGGTGTCTTGGAATACATCCTACCTTAAGTATTGGAACTATAAATAACAGGCACGTTTGACACATGATCAGTCAAATTAGAGGAAAGGAAGTCGCTAATGCTATATTTAGATGAACAGAAGATGACATGGATGGGCGTAAAACTTATCCATGGTTGAGGTTGAATGTAGCCTTTTCAGTAAAAAATAAATAAATAAACAGATTGGATGTTAACGCAGTATCCTGTGTTTAACTGTTTTAAAATTTTTCTTCTTTGCGGAGCGTGTTTTCAGATGGGCATTGTATGTGTTCCCAGGGTGCTGTGATCACACCGACGATGGACCATCCCATGTCCATGCAGCCAGCAAACATGATGGGCCCCCTGACACAGCAGATGAACCACCTTTCGTTGGGCACAACAGGAACGGTGAGCTGAAGAGTTTGTTTGGTCTCTTTTTCTTAGACTTCTTCAGTAGGACGAAACGCTCTCTCTTCACTGGCATTATCAGCAGAACTGGTTCTATACCTTTGACTAACACACCTTTCAGGTTCCGGCAGGAACAAGCTGCTTTCTGCATGCACATTCGATGCTGGGACATGGTTTCTCCCATTGACAACCCTGACGATTGGGCCGTGTGGCATTTAAATGGGAGTTACTTCTTGTTCTTAAGCCACAATGCACCAGGTACAATGTCTGTTTTTGGAAAAGTGTTTTTATGCATGCACCTGCAAATCTAGATCTTGTAACTCAATACACCTGAGCCTAATATTCTTTTCCCAGATGCTTACCACTTCAGCTAATATCTCATGCCCAGGTTAGTCACAGGTGAGCGGCCAACCTGGGCTAGGACTAATCTGCAGGGCTTTTTATTTATTTCAAGGTTTAAGTCAGTAAAAAGTAATTGACAGCCTGACATAATTGAGTTTTTTTCATCTTGTCTTTGAATGTATTGGCATCGATGATGTCAAAAAATAGGAAAGGACTCTAATGTACTTGATCCTCTTTTTAAAATAAGTTGGCATATTTTTGACCAGCCATTATTTTTCCTTCGAGAACAAAGATATACTAAAAAATGCCTATGCCAATGTTGATTTTCTATCAGTGAGGCATTTGAAATCATCAGTACAACTTTTTGTTTGTTTGTTTTTTAATCTATTCAAAGACAGTTCCCCAAATAATCAAGAGGGCAAGTGTTCACTACAACCTGAAATACTGCAGCTTTGTTAGTTACCGTTATAGAGAACAATGAAAAACATTCAAGTCAACCTCTCAGGTGAAACCATCATTAACAGTTTTTATTTTTATAACTGTTAATGCAGGTGTTTTGTTATTTTTAAAGACGTAGAAAGAAAAAGATATTTTCTTCTTATTGAGGCAGCTTAAGTATTATACAAAGAACACTGGACTTGGAGTCAGGAATCTAGACTCAAATCTTGACTGAGCCCTGTTGTGCCCATCTGTCCTAGGGAAAAGTAATATCTTCCAGCCTCAGTTTCCCTCTCTGTCTAGCTGAAGCATCGAATGTGATGGATAGGGCCCCTTTGACTCTATGTCTTTAAGCCTATATGTCTCATAGTCACCACTTCTGTGCTGGCATCATCTCCAAATATCTTCATATACTATGTACACTAGCTACATACTGTAAATTTTACCTTAAAGCAATGGCTTGCTTGCCAAGTAGGCTTTTTTAGAATATAAGAAGTTGTTAACATGCCCACTGAGGCCTCAGTAATCTGCTCTAAATAAGAAGAAAGTCCATATACCTAATGGAATAGGTCACTTTGTTTCAATAGAGAAATTTAGTTTTATTGGCATAAACAAAGCACCACTCTCTGAGCTTTTTAAATCTATAAAAAGCAGTTGCTGATCCTGTACCCGTCTGAAGGCTCCCACTGGGCCAAGGGAGTCCTTAGGCTTCTGAGGTAGACATTTAAAAGTCGTGTCTAAGAAGTCATTTAACTCTTCACTGTGGCAGAGCTAATTGAAGAGGAATTGAAGGGAGATGGAATTGAAGACAATATTTCCAGAGCTTTTAGCAACGTGTAAGGGTTGTTTGTAGGCACTTTGCTTATTTAGGAGCAAAACAGACCCCGTGAACAGTGTGGGGAGACCTGAAGTTTCTCATGTGCCTGCCATTGATTTCCCTTCATATCGGCCTTAATCTCCTTAAAGGATCATAAATTCTCAATAAGTGAAGTATTGCAAGCTTATTATATTGAATAACAATCTGGAATCTGATAAAAGAGGGAGTTATAATGCAAAGCATAGCAAGAAACACTTTATAAATTCCACTCATTTGAATCAAAAGCAAAGCCAGCTGACTTGCTGAAGTTCAAATTTGCCAACCAGAAAAAATATAAGAGCTAAGTTTAACTTAGATTAGGGCTGCATCCTTTAGGGAATTGAAAAAGAAACTAAAATATACAGAACAGATTTAGAATTATAATAGTTATTGGTTCAACAACATATATTGCAATTAGCATTTGAGTGTTTTCAACAAGGACATGTTTATACAAGGCCACAATTTTTACCCAGCTGGCAATAGCCAAAGTATTCAAAAGTGATGTGCACTCTCTCCTGTTCTTAGCAAAAGTTTTAATTTAAGTATATGGCTTATTTTTAATACCAAATTTCCTGTAGCATATTTTTCCATCTTTTCTGCCTTCATGTTTGTACTAAAAATGCTTAGGTATATTATAAGCTTTGTATAAATCAATGTTTTGCAAAGGAATAAAATTTCATGAGGCTCTGGAAAGGAAGAAAGAAAACAATATTACCTTGTTGATTTATTCAACAAAATAGCACTATGTTCAGTGTCCAGAATACTGTTATACGTATTTCTTGATCTGTCACTCTTACACTTTAATGTGCCATCACAGATCCATTTTATATAAATTTTTAATTCATATTTGGAGTGGCTATCAAATGTTCCCTCCTATTGCATCAGTTCAACACACTTTCTCACTGCTGGGAAGGTGGTCTGTTGTCATGGAAAGAACAGTGGAAGTTGGAATCAAACTTGAGTGAACTCAAGTCTGGCTCAGCTTCTTATTAGTTATGCATGTTTAGGCAGGTTATTTAACCTCTCTGAACTTTCATTTCCCTCCTACAAGATAGGAAAAATAATATTTACATTCCAGGAAAGTTGCCAGTGTTAAATGGAATGATATATGTGACATACTTAATACAATGTGAAACCTAATAGATGCTTATCCCACAAGCGGTCCTTATCCCCTATCTTCAGTGGCTACGAACCGGTGGGAATCTAATCCAAGTCACCAGAAGGAATATAGGAAATTATCAAATCCACAGCACAACTCACTGACCTGCTCTATTTCATTTGGCATAACTTATTTCTTTCACATTTCTACTTCCTTAGCGTCTAACACACTCTTCCAGGGTTGTAAATCCGAAAAGTTCCTGGAGGCCAGCCAAGTCACATTAATGAATAAAAGGTGGCTGAGTGTATGCAACAAACCTTAGAAATATATCATCAAATCTCATCTGTCGTGTACTATAAATATCAGGAATATTGAAGATTATATTTAAATTACATATATTTTTAATGCAATGCTAACAACATCTCTGAGTGTTGGATGAACTAGGAGGTGGCCCCCCCGCAGCCTGGAACATGCCACATGTAAAGAAGGCCTCCACTGCTCAATCCCAGCCCACTATGGCTACATAGGCGTACAGACCTGGGTGGCCTCATCTTCCAATTGTTTAAGATAAACTAAACATTTGGATCTTATGGGGAAATGTTTCTATATTTGAATATTGAACCCAGTTTGTCCCCAGAGCTCTTGGATTGTGAGTCCTGACCAAGTATTTCCTAGGTCTCCCGGGACCCCTCTGGCCATTGCTTCTTCTTGTCCTTCACAGGCTGCTAAGACAGGGTTTCATTTCTTCTCATTAATACATGATTTCCTTAGCAATGCCGTCTACTTTCATGATTTTGAACTCTGCTTGCTCTGCCAAGCCCTCCTAAATCTGAGTCCTCAACACTAACTTCATCTTAAAATTTTAGACCCACTTTTCTAATTACTTGCTACCTATCTCATGTAAATCTCCTTCTGCTATCTCAAAGTCAGCATGACCCAAACTACTCACATTAGCTTCCCCAAACTTCCTCCCCAGTTTCCTCCCCTTCCTCTTATATGTTCCTGCTTTCTCTCATGCCGTATCCATCACCATCTGCCCTGGTAGTCAAATGCTACCCCGAGCACTCAGTCTAGGTTTTTCCCTTCTTCCTCACCACCATATACAATTACTTTTCCAGTCCCACCAATTTTGTCTCATACATTTGTCAAATACATCCCTTCCTCCACATTTCTAGGCTCTGTGCCCTGGGCCTCATTTGATTAATTATGATAGTCTCCTAACTATTCTTCCTGTTTCCTGTCTCAACTGGTTCCAATCCATTCTCCACCATGTTGTCACAGCCAGTCAATCTAAAGTTAGCTGAGCATGTCTCTCTCTTACCAGTAACTTTTCAGAAGCTTGCAGACACCTACGCTCACTGAAATTGTACACAACAAGGTGTGAGCAGTGACAACTCAAGCTTGTGGCCACTCAAGACAGTGGCCACAACTCCAGAAATAAGTTCTAGGGGCAGAGTAGAGAGAAATTCAGTGAACCTTCTAAAGGCAGTCATTGTTGGCGCTAATGGGGAGTCGGCACTAGACTGGAATTTTCCAGCGTCAGAAGGAGGGCCTTAGGCCATGGGCCAGGTCCCACTTTCCTTTCTAAGATCCCTGGGGAAAGGAGTATATGAGGACAAATCTCTTTTTGTCTGCACAAAATTAGATATATATCATCCCTTTCAACCCCCAGTTTTGAAATGGATGCCATGTAATTTAATTAACCCATCCTTTAGCACTTGCCACCTCGAGCATTAATTGTTTAACTCTCTACCTGTTTTTAAGCTAGACAGAATCTTCGGGCCTTCAGAGAAATGAATTCTATGTAAGCAGTGTAACTGTTTTATTCCAAGGCTCTGCTGACCTTGAAGACTTTTCTAGCTTTCCCACTTTTTTGTGTGCTTTTTGTCACAGGAGTCCCTGGATAGAACCAAAGCCCTGTTAACCATAATTTCTTACTACTCTCTTGTAAGCTTCAGCAGAAGCCACTGGGGATTGTACCATGTTACAAGAACCTCCAAATTGCATGACAATCTTGTTTTACAAGTTCCTTATCTCCTTTTCTTTTGTTCAGTTGGTGGTCACCAGTGGCTTACAATGTCACCCCAATCTGTGGAAAGAAATAAAAAGTTTTTGTTCTGCAGGCTCCTTATCTGCAGTTCTCTTTGTGTTCTCCAAACCACTGGTGATTTGTGGTCTCACTGGATTCCCATGGTGTCACCGTAGCCACTCACCAAGATAATCTTGTAATTGTACTCCATTTGTTCACCATAGTTCTCTGATTTTTTTCAGCCACACATCATTCCTTCTTTATTACTAAAAAATGCTGACAATATCTGGTGAAAATTCTTAATTACTCATTTTCCTTAGAGATTGTCTTTTCACAATTATTAGGTATGAATATAAATATTAGAAATAAGAGTACAAAGTGCATTACATGATCTTAAATGGACTCATGACTAGAAAATAATATTGTAAATTCATAAATGGTAATGAGTATATCTTCTTAAATGGTTTCAAGAAAAAAGTGTCAGTTAATTAAAAAATAGTCAAGTACAAGACCAAAAATATAGATAAAAGGGAACAGTTTTCACATTTTATTAACTCTTATTGTAAGATAAATAAACTTTGAAGGTAGACTTTAAACAATAAACAAATAGGCATGAAGTGAAAGTCTAGTATTATGAAAGTTTAATGGCAAATATTAAGGTTTTGCTGTTTAAAAATAGATTCTTAGTTCAAATAAACTAGAACAAAATACAAAAGCCCAACAGATAAAAGAACATAGATAGATAGTGAGAAATGAGGAAATAGAATGTCAAAAAATGAAAAATATAATGCAGATACTCATTTAATCAAATACACACAGAGACATATACACATTACCCATTAAAGTTATAAAAATAACATGCATTACTGAAGAAAGTATTAAAATAAACATTCTCAATATGTGATAATAAGAATCTCAACTTGTAAAAGTCTCAATTGGACAGCATGGTGGAGACTCAACACGCTTCAAAGCAGCTCTACTGAGTGACCAATAAGTTTGGTGTTAGAAGCTGCTCTATGAAAATATTCTAAAATAGCAGAAAAGGCTTTATGCCTTAAAACTGTTCAAAGTAGTGTTTTTACAGTGTCTAATAAAGAAGAATAATTAAGTCAGAAGCCATCCATACATTAAAACGTAACACTGCATGAAGCTATAAGAATTTTAAATAAATAGGAAAGGATAATGTACAATCTTTAATCAAAAGAGCAGGATGTAAATTTGCACAAGTAACAAATAAGAAAAAAATACATACAAAGTGAGGCTGTAAGAAATACAACAAGTGTGGTTATTTCTGGGTTATGGAATGAGGGATGATACATATTTTAATTATTGTATTTTTCTACATTCTCCAAGTATACAACAGTAAGCGTGATTTACTTTATTATTTATTTTTAAATGTTATGAAATATATTTGGAAAAATTACTAGTGGCATGATCTTAAAATTAACTTTTTGTTTGTAGTAATAATGTATGATTATAGTTATTTAATAAGTACTAGGGATTGCTATCACTACTAATAAATATTTGTAGACCCTTTAAAAATGATTCTACTTATTCTAGCTTTGGGTATTATAATCAAGTCGCTAGTTCACATACCTGTTATGAAAAACAAAATAACTCATGTCTAAAGTTTATTTGCTTTTAAATCTTTGATCAATGTTTGCTTTTGCTGGTCAAAGTACCTTGTAATGCTGATGTTTTTATCTGTCTTCTCGCAAGAAAGTGATTACCATTGTCCTCTTGTGGCAAGGAGATTAAATGGAGAAATTTCTGGTAGTCCAAATGAAGTGTTCAAGTCAATAGAAAAATGAAGTTTGGGGTCTTTGGGTTTTTTTTAAAGAAATAATGATTATATAAATGAAATAAGTGTCACACAGAACATACATTTAATCACGTTTTGGCAGTTTATTTGAATGAAAGCAATATTTGGTCCTTTTATACAATTTACCCCTCCAAGGGGCATAGGGGCTGGATTAGAAGTTTACATTCCTACAACCGGGGGCCTTGGGTCATAGGCCAGACCCAAGTTCCTTTTTTTAGACTTCTGGCTAAAGAAATTGTATTAAGCCAACATTCTTTTTCATTTTCAAAAAAAGGCAGATGTATTTGGTCCCATGTAACCCCAAATTTTTCAATGGGTGCCATGTACTTTAATTAGTTGTTCCCTACCATTCGCCACCTCCAATATTACGACACCTTGGAAGAAGATAGCACTCATTTGTTGAATAGATTCTGTCTCCACTGTCACTGTTCAAACACACAAGGCTCCGTGGCCTTGACCAACAGCCACTGGGATCAGAGTGGAGCTGAGTGATCAAAATGCATTAGCCCCCATACAGCATGGAATTGTGCAATTTTTAAATTTATTTCTTTTAAATTTTCCATTCTTTATTTTTATCTCCAGGACTTTGTTTCATATTCTGGGCTCTTTCCAGATGTGGTCTGCCTTGTAGAACTTTTGTGTCAGCCAGAGAGTGTACAAATTTCACATTGCTACCCTGTGGAAGTGACCAAAATAATGACAGACCACAGAAGATGACAGTGCTCTGGGACAGACTCCACTGTCCTAGCAAGTCACATGGGGCCTTACACCATATTCAGTGTGGTGATTATGGGGACCATTGTATCAACTATAAACTAGATAGGGGTCATAATGCCCCACAAGCTTGGAGGTAGGGGGCTGAGGCCACCACATGACATACAGTGGGCACTTCCAAGTTGTAGAGCTAAGATTCTATTTTATTTTCTTTTGTACTTCATTGCATTCTTTCTCATGCTCTTCTCATTCAAAGATTCAGTCCCAAGACAGGATTATGATACTCCACCAGCTGTTGTGTCAGGTAGGAAAATTCTAATTCCTTTCAGATTTGATTGGTGGGGAGAGATGGAGGTTGCCTGTTTTTTTTCTTTTTTTCCAAAACTCTTTAAAGCAGTGATTCTCAACAGGGCTGGGTGCAAAGAATTTAAATTTCAGTGCTGGGGCAGGGAGTGGGGGGCAGGGCAGGGAGAGGAGGTGGGTAGAGCATTGTTCAAAAAAGTACATTTAATATTCCCATCCAACTTTGTGTATGGAAAATAAATGTGTTGTCTTTGTAATAAAAAGGAAAAGCTCAAAGACGTTTGGTCTGTTAAGGATACGCAGAACGTAGAGTCTATGTTGTGTGTATCGGTGGTTCTCAGGGTTAGGAGGGTTCATTGCAATTTCTGAGAAATGAAACATTTATGGATAAAAGATTCATGGAAGAAATGGATATTTATGTTTATCAAAGGAGGGCACAGATTAATTCAAAAAATAGTTTGAGAAGCACTGCTTTAGAGACTAGAATTCTTCTGAAATCAGAAATCATCCCATTTTGCTTGCTCAGCACACAGCACAGTGTCTCACCCATAGTAGGTGCTCAATGTAATTGTTTGTTGAATGAATCAAAACTTCAGATTTGTTCCAAAAGTGGTATTTTGGATATTGAAAGAGAAGCTGCCAATGTTCCACGTGTACAGCAAAGTGGCAGGGGCTGATTTGAGAATACGTTAGTATCCTAAGGATTTTACTTAGCAATATTTAAGTTGTTTCATAAAACTTGGTGGTGCAGTTTATAATAGAGTACATGTATGTGAAAAGGTGGGTTTTTATATTGGACTCCACAGATCTCGTGCTTTCTTAACCTTGAATTTCGGTTCCTTGCAAAGAGAAAAATGGGCACAGGTTTTCATTTCTGTTGATTTTTTTAAACCAAATAAAATACTGGCAGCCTGAAAAGCTTTGAACTCTTTGATCCTTTCATGTGTTAGATGATGAGGACATAACATCCAAACCAAGAGAGGCAGTGGAGAGACAGGGCAGGAGATGAAAGCCAAAAAGAGAATGAAAGAGCCCATCAGTCAATAGAGTCGGGCCACTGTTCTGAAGCAGGGAACACCATGTTCTTGGCCACATGGTTTGCTTGACCCAGCCTCCAAAGGGTAATCCTTTCCTCATGTCCTGTGAACTTGTTTAATCGTGCTCACGGCGGAATATGCATCTTACAAGTTCAACTGTGAAACATCGAGTCAGCCTTCAGTTGTGACGTCACTTTGCTCCTCTTGGAGAGCTCTATAAGTTGTTGATGAAAACATCTCTTATCTTTCCCCAAAGTGTATTTCCTATTATCTTTTAATGTGCCTGTTTCATTCAGCATACCTTGCTTAATGTAATATACAGCCTTTACTTGGTTTCTTTGCTTAACAAGAGGCATCTACTCTTGAAAGTTCATCAATATTAATGATAAGAAAATACATACACTGAAACTTTACTGGGTTTCCGGATTTCACTTTTAAGAACACACACAAAAAAAGCAATGAAAACATCAAAAGCACTTACTAGTATCATATCATTGAGGCAGAACATCTGGCTTGGAGTTCCCACCTAATGCCACAGACAGCTGTCACTGGGTGTTCCTGGGCAGAGAAATGACTCAATCAAAGTCGTGCCATAAGAAACATAATCTGGCAGTTTCATGTGTGCTTAAGGAGCAAGGTATAGCAATCATATAGAGCAGTTAGAGAGCCCAGATATGATGTCATTAAGAATTTTTTAAAAGTACTAAGATACCATCAGCAGAATACAAATGAAGGAGCCAATATAGAAGTGACAGGAGAAAGAACAATTTGGGGGATTTTAAAGTTGTTTTCCCCTGCTAAGACTGAATTGGTGGTTGGACATCTTATAAATTTGCAGAGTTCTTTGACTTCTTTAGCTACCTGTAAATGAAAGTAGACTTGCCTTTTTAAAATGTTTGTAAATTGTCTGGCATGAACAATGTGAGTGATTTTTGAAAATTGAAATATCCCTTGCCCAACCCTTGGGCAAATCAGGAAAGTAAAGCAGGCGGAGGCTTTGTAATATTCCCTTCTTAGGTGTCCTAATGTGCCAATATTGGACAACTCTAATAGCACTTAATTCTTTGTCAGTGTAGGAACAAACTGAAGTATCATACTGTATTGGAGTTGAAGTATCTGCTTCGTAATCTACAGAGACATAACCCTAATTTCATTCAGTCAATGAATCAAACATTTATTGAACACCTTCTGAGTGTTAGGCACTACACTCAGGTACCAGTTATACATAGATGAATACAAAATAGACCACTGATTTAAAAACATGGTCTAGTTTACTGTTATGATTGTTGTTTGTTCATTTTTTATGATATTTACATGTATGAAGTAGATTAGAACTAAAACCTAAAATCTAAAAAGGAGATCAGAAACCCTTAAAAACAAAGTGAATGCTGAGCTAGATTTGGAAGAACACATAGGATTTGACCAGCTGGACGAGAGTGGGAAAAGTACAGGAGGCAAATGGAGCAGGGTATGTAAACTCTTAGAGACAGGAAGCAGTGTGGGTAATTAGATGATAGCAAGTCATTTGTCATTCTTGGGCCAAATGTCACAATGGTCGACACTGAGGCTGGGGTCAGAGGAGATCTGATTATAGAACTCTTTTCTTCTCTGAATCACGTGTCATCTTTTTAAAATATATTCAAATAATATTTATTGGGAGTGGCCATTACTGCATTGTCTGCTAGGGTTGCAATTTTCCTCTAAGAACCTAGCATTCAATTAGGAGCCTAGATACAAAAGGTGATTACAACCCAGTGTTTAAAGAGCTTCCATGTATGATATTTTTAACTTTTCAAACTCTCCAGTAACATGCCTGAGTTCAGAATCTACTTGTGTAACTTACTAGTTGTAGAAACTTGGGAAAATTACATAACATCTCTTTAGCTTAAATTACTTATTTGAGTAATTAATAATAATTACCTAATATGATTGTTGTGAGAATTAGGCAAGATATATAGCTTGTTTAAAACAGTTCCTAACATAAAATAAGTGCTCAAACGTTATTAGTACCAACTATATTAATCATTCTTGTCACAAGGTGCTATGGTGCTATGTTACAAGATGCTTGTTACCAGGTGCTATGTTTTTTCTCACAAAGAAAAAAACAACTAGTACACAGTAGAGGTTGGAAAAAGCAGAAGAAACATCTCAGTGGAGAAATAAGGGCACATGGGAATTAATACGTAAAAACTAAATGGAAGGAGAAAAGTTTCAGACCAAGGAGGCAACATGTACAAAGACTGTTGGGTAGCAGCAGGGTGTGACAAATTCAAGGAACTGTCGATGGTTAAANCAGGTGCTATGTTTTTTCTCACAAGGAAAAAAACAACTAGTACACAGTAGAGGTTGGAAAAAGCAGAAGAAACATCTCAGTGGAGAAATAAGGGCACATGGGAATTAATACGTAAAAACTAAATGGAAGGAGAAAAGTTTCAGACCAAGGAGGCAACATGTACAAAGACTGTTGGGTAGCAGCAGGGTGTGACAAATTCAAGGAACTATAGATGGTTAAAAGGACAGGGATGCATAAAGAGAGATGGGGGAAAGCGAAAAGGTCATGTGATTGCTCTATAGCATGGAAAATGCAATGGAGAGAGACAGAACTAGAAAAGGCAAGCCAGGACTCAGGAATCCAAGCGTGAAATCAAGTTGGCTTGTGCTCAAGTTGTGGAAATGAGAGTGGAAAGTTGACAAATTTGTGTCATATTAAAGAAGTAGAATATGTGACTTAGTAAATAAATGGAAGCCAGGATTAAAGAGAGAGAAGAGTTAAAGGTAGCTTTGAAGTTCCTGTTAATTCAATAGCCTGAGATACCATTTCCACGGATCTAAACAGGAGGAAAGAGAATCAAGTCTGGCATGAAAAAGGCCAAGTTCAGTGTTGTACATGTTGACTTTGAAGTGTTTATGAGACATCCAAATAGAGAAAATTAATAAATATTTTGATAGATATATTGTAACTCAGAAGATAGCTCTTAGCTACAGGTGGATTTTGGAGTTATTATCTTGGAATTGTCTTGTCATCCAGAGAATGTCCATAGAATAAAGACAAGTAGGAAGATCTTTGAAAATAAAACTGGCCAAAGGAAAAAACACACACACAATGAGCCTGCAACAAAGATTGTAAGAGTAACTATACACATAGAAAGAAAAGAGTTTTAAACTTTCAAGATGTAATTCATAAAGAGGGTGATTGATAGAACAAGGTCACCGAGGAAGCTCGATGCTTCCCGGAATGTGGAAGGACAAGAGGAAGGAATGAAATATAGGCATAAACATTTGTAAACGTAGGAATAGGAACTCAAAGGGTTTGCTACATGATGAATACTATTTGTTTTTATGTGCTGTATTAAATAAGATCTTCTGAGAGTGAACAGGAGATGATAGGTAGAAAACTAGCTTTGGAAAACTAGGGAGTAAGAAAGTGAACCAGCAATGCATAGGAAGTTTGGAGGGTGGAACTGGGGGTCGATTTGAAGCTACAGACTATGGATTTTTGTGATGCCAATATGTGAAGATGTTGATTTTCCACAGCAGTGATCAGTAGCCAGAAAGTAACACAGGTGGATTAATCCAAGGCTAAGGTTTTACTGCATGAAGTGAGGAAGGGGCAAGGTTTGGTGATAATATTGGCAAGTGGGTGACTGAGTGACAAACTATAGTTTCCGGGGTCAACAGAGAGAGAAAAGAAGGGGCAGTGGGAGGCGAGAAACGGGAAGAACGAGGGAAGATGGGGACTAGAGATGTCACTGAACTGTATGAAGTGGTCTGAAGTAGAATACTGGGATGGAAGATTGGGGGGTAATAAACCATTTCTTGGTAAAGTCAAGATCATGGGAGCAGGTGGCCAAAGTGGACTTGAGCTGAAGGTGACAAAAGTTAAGGAAATCAAGCAATGTGAATATAAGCTGCTATTTAATTGAGGTATGTTTTATGTCTGGAGTTGTTTTATTTAGTTTTTGACTTAATAAGGTGAGGGCTGATCATCAGGAACAATTTCCCTGATATATGGGATCACTGATAGAGTATAATTCTAAAACATGTTGCAAAAACAATAAAGAATTTTTAAAAATCAACTTATTTCCAGGACACTTGGAATATAGATTTAATTAAAGGCATAAAAGTGTACATATTAGTGCTTTTTAGGGTGTGACTTGCGCACCAACTTAACACTTAAAATCAATTCATGAGTATAGAGACCCAAACATTTCATTATTATTTCAGCAGCTGCATAGTTTTTTATACTTACTTTCATGTAAATATAAATAACAGAATAAGTTCACCAAATACATGGCTTAAGGAATACTTTGCTTAGGAAAAATCTAAGGTAATAATTAAACAGCAAATACATTTTTTAAATTCTGGAAGAATAGAGCTAAGGCAGGAGTGGTGCTGTCCAAAAGGAATGGCTGAAATTTGGGAAATGGGAGCCTTTGATTGGTTTCACTGAAGTCACCTCTCCTTGTCAAAGTCTCAGCTACACCTTATCTGGCTCATTTCAAGAACAGATGACAGAGGTTGAAACTCCCAACATTTTCATGCAAAATCAATAGCCTGTTCTCTTTTTAGTGTTTCCTTCCCAGAACAATTATTACTCTGCAAAAGATCTTCCTATTTTAAACAAATTTAAGGAAAAAATTGCTCCAAGACCTCAGTTTTCTTCTTCTTAGTTGACTTTATGAAAACTACAAATAATTTGTTGTTGAAATTTTATCTCAGTTGCTTTAAGCATGATTTCCTTGAAGGGTGTTATCATGAAATCAAGCAAAAGCTATTGACAGAGCAAATTAAAAACAAAATTTGTTCTCCTTTTCTAAAAAACCTTAGAGTTCAAAATTAGAATCTGTGTTTGGAAAAGGACCCAAACATACCTGAGAGGAACCCACAGAACTTCAGGAGTTCACGTACTCATTCTCTGCTCTATCCTTTCTACACCAGCTAAAGGAGGTTGGAAACAGTCAGTGTTATCAGTACAACTTCACAAGATTTCACAGAAAACATAAACTCAAGCCACAATAGAGTTTCACTGAGTGTGGTTGAATATGAAGTCCTTAAGCATCTGATCTAGCCAGAAAATTATACTCTGAAAACAAAGTCCTTCACAGCGGTATTTTTGCCCAAATTAAGGCAAAATTCACTGTTAAAATAGTATGTCGTTTTTCTACATTGTGCTTGCCAGTCCATATTATCACTTTGCATTGGAAAGCTTCATTAATTTGGCATGTGTGATGCTCTACCAAAGACATCGTTGAAGCCCATCATTACACTTCCTCTTCTTGGGTAAGAATTACTCTATAGAATTATCCCAAGATTTGGATGGGGGAAGGAGTGGCATTTAAATTACTTCAAAGAACAAAACTTCTTTTCCAGCTCTAAACGGCTTCTGTTTTCCTGAAGACCATGAGCTAATTACAAATGATTTCCATCTCTTAATTAAAAATTGGGACCATTAGTACCTTCAATTAACAACAATTAGCCATTAAATTGTATTTACTGTAAAAGACCTGACACAGAGTTATGTGTTCCCACAAGTGATGCATGAAAATCGGTTTCATTTCTTTGTTCAAATACTATGCATCTACTTTGATTACAAAATTGCATTTGTTTAAGTGCACTCATTAATTGATTTTCTCTTTTTAATAAGTTCTAATGAGGAAGACTTGGTTCTATTTTTTATTCATTTATTCAACTAATATTTTCTGAACTCCTGCAATTGTGTGAGAAACCAAGGCTAGATGGTATAAAACAGATGCATTCCTTGCCTTCAAAGAGCATAGATTCTAACAGAAGACAGAGTTACAAAGAACTGTCATTAAACAGAGAACAAGACTTTGTAGATGATATTTATACAAATAGTTGACAAATAGGCATGCATGTGCTGGTATTGTGTTCCTGCTGAGACATTTATATTCTTTCTTACCTTACACAAATGAAGTCTTAAAGACTTTTCCTGAGGGCTCGCTATTTTCTCTATTCAAGTTACTGATAACCAAAGGAGATGTAAGCAGACGGCTCTGACAGATAAACACGACTGTTATTTAGCCCATTTTTATTGGGGCGGGACAGAGAGGCAGGCTAGGAGGATGCAAAATCCCATGCCTAACTTCTAATCCAGCATTTTTTTTCTTTAAAGGTACAGATAGAAAATATTTTAGGCTCTGACCCCTATAAGGTCTATATCATGACCACTCAACTCAGTCTTCTAGGGGAAAAGCCTCCACAGACCAGGTATAAATGAATATGCATGGTTATGCTCCAATAAAGCTTTATTTATACAAACAGGCAGCAAGTGGAATTTGGCCTTTGGGCTATACTTTGCCCATCCCTGCTCTAATCAATTTATTTTTATAAATATTCCAAATCAATGCTATTACTGACATTCTTTATAATCAGCATAAAGTGCTTTCCCTTTCAAGTTAGAATTTTTGTGTTTTTCTTCAATTTTTCAAAAGGCAGATGAAATATTAGAAAAATAGAGTTGGGAGAGATTGAGACATTTCTTGGTATTTCAGTTGTATAGCATGTGTGATTGTAGTACTGAACTATTAAAGCACTAAGTATATATTTATACTTTTTTAAGTTCATCATATATTGGTTTTCTGGGATTTATTTGTATGTATCAGCAACAGAGGATTATCAACCAGGAAAATCAAATATATATCTTGTTTAATATTCTCTTGCCAGCCTTTAGAATTCTGTACTTTTAGAAATTTAGAGAAACTGTAAACGATTCATCATTTCAACAGATTTGTGGTAAAAACCTATTTTACACCTTTGTCGCACTACCAGGCTGGTATTTGTGTTGTGGGGGTGGCTGATCAGTGTCCACTCAAGTTATTCTTCATGCATCAGTTGCTCCCTGGGCCACTGCCTCTGAATACCACTTTCTGGCTTTGCACTTAAAAGGTGAAGGGAAACTTTCCTGGTTTTTTTCTGGAGACCAAACACTGCTCAGGGTATGTGTGGGATGGTTGGAGATATGGCTGCCCTTCTGTGGCATAGTCAGAGGGAAACTATACTTGGTGAGGGAGTGCACACCTCAGAGGGAAAGGCAGCATCCCGGATGGGGTCTCTGCCATAGAATCTTTCAGTGAGTGGTAGCCATGGGCTTAGAGTGCACCACCCCCTGCGGCCACAGGTACCACTCTGTACCTCAGTCATTTCAGGGGCAATGTCCACATAACAGCAGCAGGAGAAAAGTGTTTTCAAGACAATGGCCAATATTAAATGAAGCTAATTGTAAGTGCAGGAATCAGCATGTCTGGTACCGACAGCACAGGGTTCCCTTTTTAATCAACGGCACAAAGTGGACACTTGAGGTTCCCGTCAGAGAATACAGTCATGAATGGGCTACGGTTCAGCACTTGCCGGAGGTGCACTAGCGGTGTCTGATACTGGAGAGGTACTGCCTGGCAGACATGCTAACATTTCCCCAGACTGAGGGTCAAATTAGTTTAACAGAAAGCAAAATACCTGAACCATAGAATTGCACTGCCCTCTAAATGCTTTCTCGGAGCTATAATTTAATGTTTTAACCTCTGTTTCTTAGACAGATAGTATATGACACAAACACTTAACATTACTAGCTTTTTTGAGATGCCAGAGTGGAAGTAATTGTGCATTATTTTACTCAATGGTTTTTATACAAAGAAGCAAATGATGAATTTCTCCTTGAGTTGAGTGCCAAGGCCAGTATCTCTCCAAATGAAGGGATGTACTTTTTTTCAACTGACAATGTAAAATACATAACTTAATTCATTTCCCTTTTTGGCCTTGGTTATCAGAACAGTTGGAGTCAGATATACTATATTACAAATGTTCCCGGTAGCATGTTCTCTCCATTGCTCTCAACTCTTCACTGCTTTGCTAATGTTTTTAACTGAGCTTTTTAATATAGCAATCAATTGTGTTTTTAATATAGTGATCCAACCATGCATAAATTCAATTTGGAGAAGAAGAAGCACTAATTTCTATAATAAATAAATAAATAAATAATATGGATGGGTTCAGGAAAGTTTGTGTGCTCTAAGGTCTCAGTGAAAAGATAAAATAAAAGATGATTGTGATTATGTGTTGATCTAATCTAAAAATTTGCAGGCAGGGTCTATTTTTATTCATTCATACACATGCAACTTTGAATAGGAATAAGTATGGTATAATAATTGCAAATGGCCTTTATAGTCAGGAGGGTACCTGTGATTCCTAGTCCCACTATTGCATAATTATTTACCAATGAAAGCTACTTAGATTCTTTGAAGCTAGCCTTTCCTTAGGTATAGATAATATTGCATTAACACCTCCATGTGTGTACTAATGTGAGGTTAAGATGACATATTTAAAGTACCTAGTGTCTAACTCATAACAGGTAGTAAATAATTAAGGCTTCCTTTTCTCTGTCTTTCCCCACATTCAAGGAAGTATGTTAGGACTTTTGAAGTATGACTCATTTTATGTTCACCATGATGGACTGACTGAACCAAAGCAATGTTTTAAAATAGAGTTTGCAAACCCAGTACCTAAAAATGGAAGAAATTTTAAGGGAGTTTATTGCATGTCTTCTCTATTGACTAAACAATTATACAATTATTAGGTGAATTAGTATAATAAATAAATAATAAAGCTTTTTAACAACATGAAAAATAACATTTATAATGTAAGGTGACAAAAGTGACAAAAATGAACAATCATTGTGACTCTGAGTTTCAAAATATGCATGTTCAAAGAATCTAAGAGAGAACACATGAAGGGATAATCCTGTGTCTTTCTTTCTTCTACATTTTTTGACATGTTGCCTTGAAGCTTGTATAATTCACTAGCATTTTGTTGGCACAGTATCTGTGTATACATAATTATAAGGAACATTTATATAGGAGTGTATTTGTATCAAGAAGACAATGATGACTGTGATCATTATACTGGTAGTAGCGGTAGCAGTGATGAACTAAATTGTTTCCCACTTTGCTATCTCAACACTAAAGCATTGGAGGCAGAATTAATAGAAGTTTGTCTCTCTATGGAAGTGGCATAGAATCTTTAAGTGCTTCTTTAGTCTAAAGTCATCCTTAATTTTATGCAAGTTCATTGTCTACCTACCAGAATATGCACCTCCACAACCACTTGCTTGTTGCTTTTTATATTTTTCATGGTGAAATCACATTTCAAATAACATATTCTGTTTCTTGCATGCAGCACTTGGAACAATCTAAAAATCTTCCTACTCTATTGAATCTGAGACTCCTAGTCTCTTGTGGTTTTAGAATTGATCTAACACATTTGAAGCTGTGTTAAATCATAACACATTGGGATAATGCATAATATGCTTTAATTACGTGTTGATATTGCCTAACTTTTACCAATTATATATATATAATATTATTGTGTGTCAGTTCCCCTAAGCAGTAAATCACAAAATATTTGTTCCTACCAAAATCGTGATAGTGTCTCAAAGTTTATTGCCACCCAAGATATTGTCTGTTCTTCATTTGCAACACTTTTAAAATATATATTTTATTTATTTATTTATTTACTTACTTACTTACTTATTATAGAGAGAGGGGAAAAGAAGGAGAAAAAGTGAGAGACAAACATCAATGTGTGGTTGCCTCTCATATGTCCCCTGCTAGAGAAATGGCCTGCAACCCAGGCATGTGCCCTGACTGGGAATCAAACCAGTGACCCCTTGCTTCACAGGCCCATGCTCAATTCCCTGAGCTACCCCACCCAGGTCATTTGCAACACTTTTACTCATTTTGAAAATGTGGAATATATCACAAGAAGTATATTAGTTCTTATAGATCATTTAAAATTTTTTCACTTGTCTGAATGGTGCATTTTGGTATACTCACTGTGATTTAACATTGATAAAATTTTGATTGAAAAGTCCTTAGCTACCTGACTAATACACTGCATATCAAAACACTTGACATGGGGTCTCCTTAAAAATGGAAACAAAATTTGGAAAAATGTAAAACCAGTGGTGCCCTTTAATTTACGTGCAATGGGCATGTGTTTCATGTGGCAGCAAAACAACCTTGGGTTCGGAGTGATGGATCTCAGGCCACTGTAAGACACAGTTTAATCACTTTATGTGCTGGCTCTGAGTCCAGCGGTCTGCCCCAGAGACTGCAGTCTGGGAAAGCATAGGACTCCAGCTTCAGGAAATGGGAATTCCATTTCTAATTGAGCAGTTATGTTAGCAAAACAAATATACAGAGTTATTTTTTAAAAACTGTTGTGACTTTTTGAGGTACTTGTTCTAGAAGGTTATAGCCTACTAGCCGAAGAAAACCAGGAACCACCTTTGGTCAAATAAAGTCGGGTTTGATAACTCTCAGAAACAAAGAAGTGACATCAGGTGAACCATGGGCATCTAAGAAGTCTGGAGGGGCTTACTTCAGGGTTCAAGCTCAGGCAGTGTGACTTTGGGAAAGGCTCCAAAGTGAGAGTTTGTTTTGCATTGGGTGCTATGAGGAAGTGAGGGGAGGTTGAGTGATTGGGAGTCAGTAAGTCTAAGAGGTGAGAGCAACAAAAAGAACTAGAGTTGTCTAAAAATGAAGTAGTCAGTCACCTTAGAAAAGGGAGATGTTTGCTCTCAGGTTTGCAGAATGGCCTTGCGTCTCTCTGCCTTTTATCCATCACAGTCTAATAATTGTTGATAATATCTTAAACCTGAGATAACATCTTAATATCCCTATTTAATTGGGAATACTATACTACGACCTTCTTAATAGCTACCAGCTAATTAAAGATAATCAGAAAGTTTTTTTATGAATCCTTTTCTTACCTAAAGGGTAGTTTTTAAAGTTGCTTGACAAAAATATAACTGCACATTGAACTGCCTTGATAAAATGTAAATACAAACACGAGACAGGCTAAAATGTACTTTATTCATCACATGCATTGAGTGTATATGGAAGGGACTGTGAAAGTGAAGATGATTTTATGTACCAAAAAACACTCTGTATTCAAGGCACTGTGCCAAGTGTTTTATGTGGATTAATTTATTACATATAATTGTCACAACTGACTAGCAAGAAAATCTCTGTGTCCTCTACAGATTGATTCTTTATAAGCCTGGCTGACCCCTCACTCATATTTATGCTCCTTTGATCTTCTCGAGTTTCAAACATGAGTCCTGCCATTTATGCTCAGAAAAAGGCTACGTTGTCCTTTATGAGAAATGGATGCCACAATTGAGCTGATCTCCCACGTACGTTCCTGTTTACTTCAAACATCTTTCTTCATTTCCCTCTCTTCCTGGTCTCCTGTATTTGTCAAGCATGCCCTCCTTTTGACAGTGTCCTTCTATGGACATTGTCTCTTCCTTCTATGTCCTTGACTTCATCTGTCTTGACCTCTTTGATGGTCTTCCAGCACTGACTACTCTCCATTCCACATGCACCTTCTTCAGTATATATTTATTCACTGATCACTGTTCCTCGTCTTTAAAAACAAGGACATGGGTCCTTTCTATCTTGTTTTACAGCAGAATGCTGGTCTTAGATTTTTACTTTATTTTCATTCTCTTTCCAGTGCAGTCATCCACTTGCTTGGTTTGAACAGTCGTATAGGTGACCTTCAAATTTGTATTGTTCACTCTATCTCCTGTTTTAATCCCATGCCTGTGTTTCTAGCATCCTCTTAGATATCTGCATCTATTCCCACTTTCCTTGGCTGGCCCCATGGAAGTTCAAATTTCATATTTGTAATTGAAGTCTAATACTCTTTCCTCCCCACTCAGTTTCTTCTGCAGACTTCCTAAGATTCAAATAAAACTCTATAAATATTATTTCTCTAAGCCAAGATTTTACAAGTGATGTGTAGCTATGAGTATAGGATTGTTACAGCCTTTGAGAGTGGTTTGGAATATAGCTCTTCTTTCTTGGGTGAGAACCACATGATTTCATATTCAATCAAACTTGGAGTAGGATAGCAAATCTCTCATAAATTGTTGAGGCATTTTTTTCCTGGACAATTGTGCTTAAAACCCCAGAAACACTTTGGCCTTTTCTGTTCCATATAAAACTTCCTTTCTGTTGTAAATTCTACTTCTACAATATACTTTGACTCTGTTCTCCCCATTCCATACTTTTGTCCCAGTTCAAGTTGGGTCCTTTTTTTACCTTTCATCTTATTAATAAAATGCTTTCATAGTGTCAACACCTGATCCTTCCTATTCTTATTCAACCTTCACATAAATGCCTGAATCGATTTTGAGATGAACACTTTTTTACTTTATCTGCATGGATATAGTCTTAATATAACAATTGGGAGTTAGTTACCTTAGTAGGTAACTTTCCCACTTCATGAGTATTGCCAGAAAGATGGTCAGATTAGATCTCTGAATCTATAGCCATCTTTTCCAAGAGCAACCCCCAAGCTTGCATGCCTGTACATACCAGGAGAGCTACCCTACTCAAAATTGTGGGTGGCTCACAGATGTTATTCCATAGCTATGTCATCCTATAGAACCACAGCATGGTGACTGCTCGGTGGCCTCTGTGTGAGAGCTGACCTACATTTTTTCTCAGAAAAATCTTACATTTCCTGCAGTTAACCTCCAGATGCAGGGGGGTTCTTTTGGGTGGAGTGGATGTATTCTCTTGAATTCTTTTTAGCGTGTTCAATTTAACGTGATCTGTCCAATGCCAGGTTCAGTTGATGGTGAAAACGGGCCTATGTGGAACCAGCAACAAAGAAAGCTACATTTCAAGTCCTTGTCAAGAAATATAATCATTCCGAAGTCACAGTGACTCCTACTTTTCAGAAACTTGGCTACAACAAAATAAAAAGGCCTGAGAAATATTTGGATAACATTCAGTATATCCATTCTCTTTGGTTATTCTAAATTATATTTCTGGATTAATCTGAGAAAGCTGTCTTACCTGGCTGACTGTGTCTCACTGACTCCCTGAAAAATAGCTTTTCTTGAAGTGTGCATTGGCACAATGCCATTCACTTACATTTGAAGGACACTATGATAAATAGCCCTTGGAAACTTGCTTTGCTTACTTTAAAGCAATTGTTCCTTTGAGTATCTCTGCTTCTTTCAGATGTATAGGAGAAATGTCTGTCTTGCCTCTGTACAGGGAAAGAATCTTCTATGCATCTGGCTTATTTTCTCACTTAATGGACACAGTGAATCATGTAATTCATTGCTAACTAACTCTGATAAATTTTATTATTTATTTTAGTAGCCTTGATGACTTTATCTTACTTTCTTCCCCTTCAACTCATTTTTCATGATTTGATACTACATTTTATACACTTTGGAAGCTGCCTTAAATCCTTTTGAGAGCATGGTGAGCTATAATTAAATCAATTCCATAAATGGAGACTCCTAACATATTATTTTCCCAGTCAAGGGTCACAACTCAAAGGCTGCAAGAATTAAAAAGGACTCATCTGCCTTGGGTTTGAGGCCTGCCACTGTATAATTCTCAAGCTACTCTTCCAACTGTTTTTCTCACTATCTCCCTCTACCACTCCATTTCTTTTCACTGGCCACAATTATTTGTTGGATTTTGGGCTATGATCACTTTCTTTCTTGCCTTTGCTCACCCATGGCATTTCTTCTCTACCATACTCTCCGTTTCTGCAGGTCAGATCTTACCTAGTTCTCCCATCTGTCTCTTCCGTGAGCCTCTTTCTGATTTGCACTGCCAGATGTGAAGTCACTTTGTTTTGAAAACTCTCAAAGTCCTTTGTTAACACCTGTTGCAGTCTGCCTGGTAGTGCAGATGCTTGGTCAATCCTCACCACCCTATTCCTAGGTGCTAGGTCCCTGAACGTTTAGAGGTCAAGGGCTGTGCAACTCCTATCATCCCTGGTGGTACTACTGAACCTCAAATTTTTGATGAAAATATATCAGTCTTTAAATGAGGACTCACCCTCAATTAAAAACTTTACATTGACTTTTACTCCAAATGACTATAGAAGACAAAATGGGGAGGCAAGACTACACTAGTCAGACACTTGAGTTTTCTCTAATGGGCCTCAAACTCAGGACTTCTTTTTTTCCCCAGGAAGTTACTCTAGGTAACTGTCATCTCTTAGCAATATGAGCACCACATTCATTTGACTGATCTTGCTGATTCAAGCCTTAACCAACCCCCATTCATTCTCTCTACAGCCACCACAACCATCTTTCTAAAACAGACACGGCCTGCATCAAATCTTTTCACAGCCTTCCAAACATCATCTTCAGACCTTAGCCAGTGAGATGGGACCCTTCACGATCCTGAGCTCTACTTCTCCAGACTCATCTCTCACTACTTCTGTGCGCTAGGCTTAATGAACTGCTTTCAGTTCCCAGGACGGGCCAGTCCTCCAGGGTCTTCACATAAAAGGGAATGTGATAACGATGGGTGGTCCCTCTGTGTAGAATGCTTTTTTCCTCTACTCTTCAACTTGCTGATGTTGGCTTGTTTTTTCAGGGACTGTCTCAATACTTTCTTCTCCTTGGAAGTCTCCCTCATCCTCTGTCTTGTCTTACAGTTGTCACTTTTTCTTATTGTCTTAGGTCACTGGGAGTATCTTCATTAGCACCGTTCACACATGGAATCGTCATTCTAGGTTTAATTGCCTTTCTCCCCCTCTAGAGTCAAGACTAAGCCCTCCTTTAAAGCAGAAACTCTTCGTATTCCCTTATTACCAGCAGCATCTGAGTAGGTTGTTTAGTAATATTTGTTGATTGGATGAATGGTATCTAGATTTAAAAATACTGACGTGGCCCACATCCCTTCTATAGAACGCTAACCTTAAATTCAAAATATTAAGATAGCAAGAAGAAAACAGACTCAGAATTTCCAAGGAGGAAATTTCCATGTTAGGAAATTTGAATAAATAAGTGCAGAGAGCTTTCTAAATGAAAGAGCAAAACCTCATGAACAAGAGAGGGGAAGAAAATGTGGAAGGACTTGGGAAAAGCAGAATTATTAGGAAAGGATTCTTACATGAAATAATTTTAAAAATGGGTGGAAATCCACAACATGTCTAACTGCTATAAAGGTTACTGCTCTTTAGCAATGCCACATATCTGGAAGGCTTCATTTCGTTCATTGTTCTCCCTAGGTGAACATCATGGCCATTTACCTTACTAGCATTATTATCATTGATTCCCCAGAGTCACCTTCTGAAGGTACTTTTATGCCCGTTTTATTGCCCAGGTCCTCACGTGCACACCACCTCAAACATGCTGGTCCCAATGACACTGCATTTTTGCCTCATTTTTTTCTAACCAATTTTTCAATGGCCTGTGTTATGCCTTTTGCAGATCCCCTGGAAGACAGGCATCCAGGTGCCCTGCTCTCATTGTGAATGGTAATGAGGACAAGTAATGGCCTTTAGCTCTTTTTCATTAATGAAATGGAAAAGCACCATGCCCAATCCATTAGGGATGCACTATTATATTGAGAGCTTGTGGAAGAAAGGCAGCCAGCCAGTAGACAAAGGGCTGGTTTCCCTTAAACAGTATTTTCAACCACGATCAAGCAAGGCCCCCTAGCAGCAAATTTTCCACTCTTTCCTCCCTCTCTCATTTTGTTTCATCCTAATTTATCCTGACAGTCCATAAGGAGTTTAACTAATGTTTTCTAAATGACCTTATTTTTTTGCAGATTAACAGTATTCATAGGGATAAAATATCAGTTAGTTTTTGAAAACCTGTCTCTTTGATTTTTTTCTGTCTGGATTTTAGTTTCTTAAATTTCTCACTCTCAAAGAGATGTTTCCCCCTTGATTTTTCTCATTACAAACTGAATATAAGTGTAAAATAAGCAGCCATTCTGGTTTATTATTATTATTCTTTTGCCATTCATGCAAATACAAATTTCCTGTCATTTTTATTCCTTTAGGAAATTATGTTTAACCTATGGTCTTGAATTTGGCCAGTTCAGGCAAGATTTGAGGTTTTTTTAATCTCCTAAACTTAATTTAATTATTTTGCCCTTAACTTGTATTTTATAAGGTGTCTTTTGCTTTAAAACTCACCTCACTGGCATTTGTACTTATCAACCAAGCCACTCAAACTTCAAGTTCATTTGTGGAGCTAATTCCATGTGATCTTAAAGTCCATATTTGTGTATAGGGCCCAGTTCCTAAAATACCTTTCCTTAGAAGTACAACCACTCAGCCAAAGCCAAACACATTGGTTTCACAGTCTTTTTTTCTATAATTTTGAACTCATATGTTAAGAGAGTGAAGATTAAAGCAAGTAACACAACCATTCTTGTTAGAGGATTGGGAAGGATAGTTTTTCTGTCCATTTCTGCCTTTATCACCTCTTCCTTGCCACAACCACTCTCAGTGACCAAAGAGAATGAGAAGACGTGAATAGTTGACAGCCCAACAGATGTCCCTCGCCCCCTCCCAATGCTGGGTGGGCAGCACATGGTAGAGAAATGAACCCAGACTTTGAGAAAGATGAGCGTTTAAATCCCAACACTCCCATGTAGTCTCTCTGGGCTGCCTTTTCATCTTGAATGAAGATAGTGATGATACTAACAGCGATACACTGCGAGTGTCAGACGAGATACTGGGGTGGTCGTAGTAGATGCTCGCTTCTGCTTACTTTGTAGAATTCCAAATTTCTGACTCAACGTTTTCTCTTTCCTTCCTTCCACAATTCTATTAAATGTTGTCTTGCAATTTCCCTCCTCCTACATGATGTGTTTTTAAGGGCCAACAGGATTTTTCTTAGGTTGGAATATAAATATAGGGGATCCCTTGGGGAAAAATAAATAAGTCCTTATGTGAGTTTATGCAGTGCACCTCAAAACCGTTAGGATTCATGGCTTATAATGATATATGTAGGAACCCCCAGAAAAATGAAATCCAAAGAATCAACACGTTGGTACAGTGTGGGTATGCACTGTGGCATAGTTAGTTACCAACAGGTTCATTTAGAATGAGCTTAGTTCTCTCTCTGGGTCTGCAGAGAAGGGAACCACAGTTGTCTACAAATATAACTGCAGTAATTTGTAGGCATGATATGCTTCTGGTCTTTATACGTGGTTACTCCAAGGAGGTCTTACTATTATCACAAGGTAAAGTTCTATTTATGAAAGAGCCAAAACTCATATATGTATATACAAGGTCTGTCCAGAAGGTATCCAGCCATGTAATATGAAAAAGAGACATTTATTGAAGAAGATAAAAGATTCAAGGAACATTGTACATAGGACAATGATACCTCTATCCCCTTCAAAGTAGTCACCTCAGGACCTCACATAGTTCTCCCAATTCCCATCAACTGCCCTGTTGTATTTTCCTGAATCTCACTGATGGTCTGAAATCTCCACCCTTTCAAAGGTGATTTTAGTTTTGGGGAAAGCCAGACGTCACAAGGCACCCAATCTGAGCTGTCGGGGGCTGAGTCACCTGGGTGATTTGATGTTTCACACAAAACTGCATGAGACGTGATGCGTGAGCTGGCACTTTGTCATCATGAAGCTGCCAATCACCAGTTACCTACAACTGTGGCCTTCTGAGTCATCAAAATTATTTTTCATGGGAGGAATTTTCAAGCTTAGTGCAAAATTTGATGCAGATTTGTTGCTCTGTTTGCTCAGTCATTTTGAATGTGATGGCCACACGGTACACATGCTCATTCAATGGCGTCTATCACCCCCATTGACTAGTAAAGTTATTACTGTTCACCCAAGTGCATTCCACTCCACTCTCCGTGGCTGCCAGGTTATATCAGTATCTCACAAAAAGTTCTCATTGTATTAACAATGGCTGGACTTTTCCCAGATGACCTTGTGTAGATACACATAAAGAAATGATCACTCCATGTCAACAAGCGTCTGCCTCCCCAACGTATTTCTTTGAGCCTCCACTATTCAGGACACTGACTACAGTGACCCTTTTTATTTTCCACTGGTGTGTCACAGAGCTAAGAGGATTATACTGTACTTGGATGTTAAAGCTCTTTTTCTAACTGGCAGCATCTAATCCTGATTATTCACTGTTTGTATTTCTAAAATATATAAAACTAGAAACAAAGCTTTCAACCGAGGCCCTGGTTTCACAGACAGGTTGACCTTCACGTCTGCAGAGTGACTGTGACTCACTGCTAATGAGAACAGCTGTACTTCCTGCTCTCCTTCTCCCCGTCTCCCCGCCCCCACCCCCGCTTCTCTTTTTTCCGGTGTCTGTAGAAGATTTCTCTGTAATAGAATTGGGAAGAAATTTTATTGTGCATACATTTACTTATCACCTGTGCCCTTCACAATTGTTTTCAATTGGGAGGGGGGTAATATATTTTTATTTCTGTTAAATCAGCTCTTCAATTTGATTAGTCTTTTGGTCACTTATATAAAAATATAGATTCTCTTGGGGAATATATTTAAGCATCATTTCCCAAACAACTCATAGGGTAGCAGTTCTACAATTTTGTAGTATATTAGAGTCATAGGGAAAAGTTAAATATCCCAGTACCCAGGCCACGCACCACACCAGCTAAGTCAGTTTGTCTGTAAGCAGAACTCAGGTGTCAGTATTTTGTTGAAATGTCCCAGGAAATTCCAGTGTAAAACCAAGAGACTGAATGCTCCTCAGTCTCTTGAGATGTTAATGTTTTACCTTCAAAAATCTTCTAAGGTCCAACACAGTTACGAAATAGAGCAAATTGCATTGGTGTTCTTATAGATTCTTACATATTCACAATAAATACTTAAAGACAATCCCTGAAAAAAAAATAGCAGATATAAAGAAGGAAAAGAGAACAAGGAATCCTTACCCTCAAGAAAAAAAACAAGCATTAACCTATTAGCTTAGTTTATCCATTTAAAAAATTGTTTATTCAGAGGCGACTTTGTATATGGGATACCCGTCAAAAAATTTTTCATAACGCTCTTTCTGTGCAATATCATTTGGGAGATGCTGAATAAAAGGATTCCACAGCAACGTTTTTTTTAATGCTTATTAAAGACCTGGTAAAATGTAGATTTTCCTTCACTGCCATGTAGCATTTGATATTTACAAGAATTTGTTGAGTTTACCATGACAGTTGAAAAATTATGCAAAGTGTCCGATACAAATAAGAGACTTGGGTCACAAACACAACATGATATTTAGGTTAGAAAATTAAGTCCCCCAAATCAACAGAACAAAAGAGATCAGTGGCTCCTGGGGAAATCCACATTTGGTAACCCAGAAAGGTACAGGAAACCCAATCAGGGAAGACAGTGGAGTGAGCTGATGGCAGAAACAGTGCCAGGACACAGTAGACCAAGTGGCCTGTGCAGGGTCCGTATAAATACAGTGATCATATGGGATCATTCGGAACATTCAATATCCCCTTTCTATTACAGTCACACTTCGTTTTATATTCTCTCCTCCTAGGCTTTTCTAAACACTTTATCTCAGAACTTTATGCCTCTGGAATCTTCCTAACCCACTCTTAATCTTATAGTTCCTCTTTCCTTCATCAAAACTAACTTGTGGCCTTCCCTCAGGAGTCTCCAACTCCTTCCTGAGAGTCGATTACATGGTAAAATATTAATTTCTGAGTGTGTTAGCGTCTCACCACAGTGATGGAGTCTCAGGCACTGCGGCAGGTTGTCTCCACACTAGTTGTAAGGCAGATGCAGAATGACGGCCGTTATGCGCTGTATGAGTTTCCTGAGAGAGTGCAAACAAAATTCTGCTAATTAGAGTCTCCTAATTAGGAAAAGTTCTGGAGATGCTGTAGAGAGTAATGAAAAATATTTAAAGTAATTAGACAAATTGAATTTGGATACATATTTAAAAAGGACAGCCAACTGTTGATGTCAGAGAAGGTTCCATTAGAGATTAAGGTTTATTGGCGGGATAAGACAGGATCAAATGCCCAATAGGCAAGGTAACACAGGGGCCTGTGTGACTCCCAGCCTGCTGTGTTTGTGGCCAGTTCTATGAAAGCTGATGGTGTTGTGTATATATTTTAAACTCATTTTTTGGCCCAGTTTCCCTTTCAAATTCATATGACCTCCCCAACCACAAGGAATAATTAAACACTCAGCTCAAAATGGTTTAATTTAAAAATAAATGTATTAATTCATGGACCAGAAAAGCCCTAAGTGCAGCGTCTATACTGATTTTGCTTTCTGGTTGACATTGGCTACCTTACTTCTTCTCTACCACTACCCACACAAGTGCACGTCTAGTCCTTTGGTTTACGTTTTATATCTATGTTTTATTTCCCTTTGGAACTACTTCTTATGTGCTTCTCCCAATGAGCAAACCCTGTATTTCTAATTTTTCCAGTGGATGGGAAATATTAAGATTTGCTATAAATTTTCAGCCCTTTAGAGTTTATTTTATCCAGTTTTACTTTACTTGTTTAAAAATGTAACCCAAATCACTGGGTCCTCCAGGATTTTGAAATCAGATAAAATTGGCTGGAACCCCCAATTCCATACCCTTTGGAAGTGTAAAACTTTCTGTGGTGTGCATTTAAGTTTTTGAGGGCATTATAATCACCTCTGCCTGCTCTCTCTAGTCCACAGTGCATTAAATCAGATGTGAAATTTACCCCCTTGCTGGTTTCTCCACACAAACTTTGTGCAGAGTAAAATCAGTAAACACTTGGGGTGTGTTCAATAATGCAAACATAATGAACATTTAAACAAAGTCGATTGAATACAAAGATGCATCTCTGGAAGCCACTGGCAGCTTCCTCACAGTGGGATCTCACCAGCTCATCACTTCCATATGTTCAAGTTCTTCTCGCTCACAACACCTCTCTCCTCCCCCTTTTCCTCTAGCTCCTTCAGGTTCCCTCTCTCTCAGAAACACAAGCTCCCGCTTCTCCCATTTATAACTACTACTTCATGTAGGTTACGCGTCTGTCTCCCACGCCTGCAGTGTCCTACTGCGCCCTCCAAGAGTCACCAACAGGCTTTCCCAGAGAGAGCAGATGAGCATTTCCTGCCGAAGCTGATTTCTTATCCTCCAAAACTATTGAGATGAAATTGTTGTCTTTCATAGTAATGCTATTAATAAAAATGAAAACTAATGATATTTTCCATCTTTTAGATTCCTGATATGAACCTAGTCCTGTGTTAAGAGCTTAGTATGCATTATTTCACTAATATTTCTCAAAAAAAAACCTTTAAAGTGTGAATGTGTGGTTCTATTTTGCAACAAGAAAAGTGAGGTTTATAAATAACAGCGCAAATCTGTCTAACCATCATGATAAACTAATCAATCAGACATATTTTCCTGGGGGGGGGGGGTTTTGGCCGATGTTATTACTCTACAGACTTTAAATTTAAAAATTACTTGTAAAACACCATTATTAAGAAACAATTGTTGGAGGTAGGAATTCACTGATACTTGTACAATCTTATAGCAGTGCAAATTGAGAAATCCTTTTGCAATATGTATCAACAACCTTTTCAACAAAATGAGACTTACACTTATCTTCTTTCGCTCTGGAATACATGAATATTTATGAACATCATTATCTTCATCATTAATTTACTAAATTTGAAGCATAGCATTAGACTAATTTATTTTTCAAATGTTCTTCAAATGAATGTGGCATTCCATGAATCATCCCCAAATCAGTTTATTGTCAAGCAGCTAGATGCCAGAGAATAAAACAAACAACACCATTATAAAATAAGGGTATTTATCCGTTAAATTAAAAGTCACCAAAAATATTGAGTTAACGTATTAATGCCTCAAGCATATTATGTCTCAAAGCAGGTTAATGTCTTAAAAATAATCAACACACTCAAAAACAGAAACAGCAATAAAAACAAAGAACAAAAAGCCAGAAGAAAACAAGTCCAATTACGGACTAGATTATTTGATCGATGGACGGTTTGAATACCTTTTGGAGAAGCTTTTCTGATCAATACCAAAAATAAGGAAAGTTATTATTAGGTATATCTTCTTCTTGTCCATTAAGAAATTATAAAAGCACTAAAGAGTCAAAAATAATAATACCAAAGCTGGTTTCTAGTGACTATTTTTCAAGGTTTATTCATTTGGTACATTTCCATAGAGGGAAATGCTTCTTAGTTTTAGATAGACTTGAATGTAAATGTGAAGTCTTTCTTTTAACTCTCCAGAATAAGTGGCCTCTAAAAATAAGCAGATGGGAGAAAAATAAGAAAGAATATTTACAGATCCAACAAGTAATAGTTGTAGTATTACATACAGGCATTTATATGTCAGCTCATGAATCATCTGAGGTCTCAGTGGGCCTGGAACTTGGAGGTGATGCTATCGGGCCTATTACCCTCATCTGCTGAATCACCATTCTAATTCAGTTTGGTGGGGCTTCTACCCTCATTGCTTTATTCCCAAGACACATCACACTGCTTGCCCAATGGATCATCCATTCACTGCTAACCTCACATGGGATCTTTTCTTTTGTGTCCCCCAAAATAAACTTCTTAAATTCTTACGCTTTGCACAAAAAGTTTTCTCTTCCTCATGTTGTACCTAAAATCTGGTTTGTCTTAAGAATTTAGTCATACCTCAGTACTCATTGACATCAGAGCTTATTATACCCTTTACCCATCACATTTTGATGAGAAAAAAAAATGTTTTAGACTCAGCACTTGCTCAGGACTCATTGCGCTTGCTAGAACTCATATGAGTCACAATGCAGCCCCATAAGAGAAAATGCTTCATTGTTCGGTATACACTGGTTTCAGCACTTGTCACAAGTTCCCAATGAATTGACAATGTACCACTGAATGTCCTTTTTAACCACCCTCTCAAATGGAGGCTTCACTTATTCCTGTGAAATAGATGGAGCTGGAAAAAGATGTTCTCAGTCTCCTATATCACCATTGGCTCTTCTAGAACTGTGCAAGTTCCTCCCCCTCTTAAAGATGACAGAGTTTCAGGATGCTGTCTTCTCCCCTTCTTTTTGCTAATCCCTGTTGATCTCCTTGCCAACCTGCACATTTAATATGGCATTTTGATATTGGCCTCCTCTTGCCTCTAACTCCTGCCTTAATAATGCGATTGCATCACACTAATGTGGAAATACTCTTGGGCAGTGAACTCGCCACCTTTTTGTCAGAGAAAATGAAGGATATCCGGTGTGAACTCCTTCAGTTTCCTGATCTCCAACCCACAAATGAATTGATTCTGGCATTCAGCCTCACCTTCAGAACACTTCTCGACAAGCACCCCACAGCTTCTGACAATGAGAGTACCATTTCCAATGTGATGGGAGATCTTACTTCTACATTTTCTGTCCTGCCTGCGTTTATTCCTGTTACAGTTAATTTTTTTAATTTAAATTGTTTTGCAATTGGATCCAATTTCTTCTCAAATATATGTAGGATGTAGAAATTTTTTTTTGTTCGGAGTTCATGTTCTCTTAATTTTAACCTTATTGCCTTTACCCCAGCCCCAATTATGCAATTAAATAAAAAAGAGAACTGCTTTCTTAACTAACCTATTCTTCCCGAGTTTCTGGTGTCCTCCCTGCAAAAACGTTTCCCATTCATTTACCAAATTCTTCCTTAATACAGGTAAGATGTTGTCACCCAGGCCTGAAGTGGTCCTTACAGTTAGAATTCCTGAATGAACCTATGACCTCTCTAAATAACTTAAGGTTCCCAATACACAAAGGAACCTACCAGTAGGTTTCACTAATGCCAGGCATTTCCTATCAAAGGATTTTGACAGGACTAGGAAAATCTCATCTTTTTTCCTCAATAGTAATTGTTATTTGCTTTATTTTATACCATATGTGCTTTGAAATAAACACACCTTAAGTGCCAACCATGATGAATCAGACATGGTTCCTGTGGGAATTGTCATGGTTTCTCTGTAACAAAGGTAGAGATTAACAACTGTTGAAATGTCATAGGAGAAAGTCATCACTTCCAAATCAAGGACAAAAGCAAGGCTTTATGAAGAAATTTAGCATTTGAACTTAATATGAGAGTCATCTTTTGGATGCGTGTTTAGGAAGAAAGAGGTTAGAACACAGAAGAAACAAAAAAGTCACTGTAAAAAAATTGATGAGGGGGTGCTCTTTACTGGGTGCAGGCAGAGACAGGTCACAGTGCCTCTAAGAACTCAGTGGAAGTTGGTTGAAATTCACCCCGGGATAACATCCTTTGTCTCTTCATCGTTTGACGAGGGTACCATCAAACAAACTGCTTTAAGATTCTTGTGGTGAGGAGTGGAATCTGGACTCTGGCGCTAGAAAGAAGATTCCTTCCAGTCTTTTGTAGTCTATCTTTTGGCCCTTACCTCTTTTTTTTTTCTTTTACTTTGAACTCTTCATGCCTATCCTTGGAGGTAACAATGACATCTGTCTCTTGAAAAAAAAAAAAGGTTGTATTATGTTTTAGAGTTGCCAAATGTACGTGTGCACTCATAGAGCACGCATAATGTAGTACCGTCTACATTTTCCCCCAAATGTGTACCGTTCTTAGAAGTATTTTTCTCAAATAACTTTCTGTCCAATTTTTGCAGTTTCCAATTTGTTGTTGCTTTCTATGTTTTCTTTCTCATTGAGAATATTCCTTCATCTTTCTTCTCCTTTCTTCCTCCCTCCTCACCATGTTCCCCACCCACCTTGGAGTGATCTCTAACACGATCATTCTAACCTGCTGTGTAGGTCACATTTTATCCCTGAAACTCTCTTGTCTAAAAAACAAACACATTAAGTAAGAATATGTTTGATGATTCCTGTTGAGACTGAACTCTTTCAAACTACATTTTAAGGACACCCTCAACACTTTCTCTTCTATTGTTTATCCTAGTCTACTGGGATAATTAGCGTTCACAGTGTGTGGGCCTGAGATGGTTGAGAGGGAATGTTTTGTGTGGAAATGGAATTTACTTTGGGTGGCAGCCTGCATGATTTCCCTTTCACTTTGGCTGAAGCATCTTTACCTAGCCTTATTTAATGCTTTAGTCACAGACTTAAATAGAAAACAACAAAGCTTCCAGGCATATTGAGGACTTCTTAGTGCACTCTCTTTTTTTTTTTTTGACAAAACCCCGCAGTTATTTTTATTTCCAAAATAAAGAAGCAAGCCAGGTCTCCTAGAGAAAAGGTGAAAGGAGCCTGAAGAGGCAAGGACGTTAGTTGTTGGGCTGTGGTTTTATATAAATTTCTGAAAGAACTTTCCAGATAATAAGTCAGTCATTTGTTGAAGGGATTTCTTCTTGATACTTTCAAATTTAGAGACTGATTAAAATAAATGTTTATTTGACCCCAACACCCTCTCTCATTTAAAGAAGTCACTACTCAACAGAGACTTTTAATTTTTTTTACCACTAATAACCACACTAATTTGCAAAACCACTACAAAAATGTTAAGAAACAATAAGAAAGGTATAAACAGGCAAGAGATTTTAAACCCCAGAATGGGAAGACTACCAGAAAGTAGTAATAATACAAAAAGATCAACTTAAAAGGATTTAATTATCTATTCGGTTTTGAGGTAACTATGGTGAATATAACATTAGCAATAGTGAATAATACTTAAAAATTAAATAGCTTTATATATGTAAGATCAAAAAGGAGAAATGAACCCTTGAGGACACCCAATGCGTTAGCAACAAAATTTTTTTCTTTTGGGCTGTATCAGTTTGTGTGGCCCAATCCCTATTTTAATACTATAGTATGCACTTACTGAATACTTGACACATAATAAGAGCTCAATAAAATTTTATTGATCTTGTTAATAAGTGGATTAAGAACATATATCCATTATTGGAATTTTACAAGAGTACCTTGGCCTCTCAGTTTCTGGCAATCTTTTTTGTATCCTAGAATGTGTCCTTAGCAACCTCTGTACCAACTCCAAATCTGAATTTCAAACACTAGTTCAATTTCAGACACGCTACCCTCTGACTATAACCTCCTTCCTTCTACACACTCCTTTAATGACCCTTATGGCAATGATTCTTTGACACCATTAATCCTGCCCACGTGTGTATTACCTACTGCTTGACCAGTATCAGTTCCCCTTCATTTGCTCATATCCAGGCCTAGCTTAGATCTCACAGTAGAGGGTTATACTCACCTTTTTTTTTTAACCCCACCTCTCTTGGCTCACTCTACCTCCATCATACTCTTCTGATGAAACTTTGATCCTCTCGCATCCAGTTCTCAAAATGCTCATTCCTTGGAAGAGCCCCTTTGAATGGCTAAAAACATTTCATCAGTGCTGACGACTCTCATATTACTTGTGTGACCACACAACTTAAATGGGTTCTCAGCACTGCCGGGAAATCATACTGCATGATGCTGGTCCATTCACTCTCTCACTCTCTAAGACAACCATCTCATACCTTCTTCCAAACTTACCATGTCTCACTGTCACCTCATATTTTGCCCCCCAAAATAGAAACAACGAAAAGGGAACTTAGATGCTTACAAATTTCCCAACCTTCTTGCTATGGAATCCATTCAGTCTATCTTGTTTAAATAGATAAACTGTTCCTGGTCTCATCTAAGGTCAATGTTTTCTTTCCTCACTTGGTCTTTTTCTCATTTTTGTAAACTTTTATAGAAGTATAACATATTTACAGAAGAGTGCACAGTTCATGAGTTTATAGCTCAGTAGGTGTTACCAACTGGAAACATGCATGGACCCACCACCTAGATGAAGACAGACAAGTCCTAGTGTTACAGCGACCTCTCTTGTGCCTCATCCTGTTATCACCCCACACGAGTACTCACAGCCCTGAGCTCTAAACCATGAATTCCTTTTGATTGCTTCTAGGCTTTGAATAAATGGAATCGTACATTGTGAACATTTTTATGTCAGCTATTTTTAAAAATCCAACATTGTATCTGTAGGATTCATCTATATTGGTAGAGCAAGTTTTTGTCGTTTATATTATTATACAACATAATTATCAGAATTTATTAGTTCTACTGTTGGTGGACATTTAGGTTATTTTCAATTTGGAACAATTATAAATAAAGCTGCTCTAAATATTTTTTGGCATACCTCGTGGTGTATATATTTTTTAAAGGTTTTATTTATTTATTTTTAGGGAGAGGGGAAGGGAGGAAGAAAAAGAGGAAGAGAGCATTATGTGCAAAAGATACATTGATCAGTTGCCTCTCTCATGCCCCCAACTGGGGACCTAGCCCTTGACCCACACAGGTGTTCTGACTGGGAATCGAACCAGAAACCTTTCAGTTTACAGGCTGGCACTCAATCCACTGAGCCACACTAGCCAGACCCCTCATGGTGTATATTTGAAAGAATTTCTGTCGTTTCCATACCTAGGAGTGGAATCGCTTGGTGATAGGTTCTGTAAGTGTGCAGCTTCTTTGGTACTGCCGTTCAGTTTTACTGAGTGCATGTACAAATTCATACTCCTTCTAGCAGACTACGAGAGGGCTCGCTGTCTGCATCTGCTCCAACACATGCTATTGTTAGGTTTTTTGCCATCTGGCAGGAGCGTAGTGTTATCTCATCCTATTCAGAATTTGTATTACCCTGATGACCAATGAGGGAAGGTTGAGTTCATGTGTATATTGGCCATTTGAATTGTAGATACTCTCTTTTGAAAAGTGTCTGAGTGACTATAGATACTCATATTTTGTTGTTTTTTTAATTAAACTTCTTATTGAAATAACTGTAGATTCTCATGTAGTTGTAAGAAATAACATAGAGAGATCCCTTGTACAATTGCCTCAATTTCCCTCAATATCTGACAAAATTGCAGTGTAATAATCTTGGATGTTCACATTGATACAATTTACAAATTTCATTCAGAGATCCCATTTTACTGACCCTTATTTGGGTGGGTACTAAGTTCATACGATGTTTCCACCTGTATGGACTGTTTTTTGTCCACCACCACAGTCAAGATGCTGAAGAGTCGCAGCATCGCAAGGGCCCTTTCTGTCGCCCATTCACAGCCATACCCATCTTCACATCACTGGCTGCCCTCAGTCCCAATCCCGACACCCACTGGTTTCTATGTCTTAAATTTTTGTCATCTAAAAATGAATCCATGGAATTACATAGTATGTAAGTTTTTGGAATTTTTTTCTTAGTTTACCTTCCTAGAACTTCTTTGACATTATTGCATGCATTATTAGATTATTCAAACTTATTCTTTAAAATTGGGATACTGCCCTGATTTGGGGATTTAAAAATATATTTCATATATAACATTTGTCAAATATATGTATTATCCAAATTTTCCCTCAGTCTTTTGATAGTTTGAGAGTTTTAATTTTATTGTTTAATAAATCTTTTCTATTCCTAGTATTTTGAAGCTTTCCTCCTATTTTCTTCAAAAAGCCATATTATTTATACCTAATATTTTATATCCATACCATTATTTATACCATATTATTTATATCCATGATCTATCCCAATAAAGTATAATGTTAGAATCAGGGATTATTTCTTTTCTATAAAGACATGCATCATTTATTGAAAAAGATCACCCTTTCTCACGTTGAATTACAGTGATGCTCATAAATCATTTGGCTGTACATATATTTGTTTCTAGTTTCTCTATTTTATTCCATTAGTCTACCTCTCTCTCCTTGCAACAATTTCTCTATCTTAATTACCATGACCTTTTAGTACATCTTAATATCTAGTAGTGTATGCATCCTCCAAATTTGTTTTATTTTTTTCTCAAAATTGTCTTGGATGTTCTAGGTCCTTTACATTTCCATATACATTATAGAGTGAGTTCATTGATTTCTACCAAGTCTTCTTGGATTTCAATTTGAATTGAATTGAATGTACAGATTCTTTTTAAAAGACTTAACATTATTATAATATGGAGTCTAACAATCCATGAATTTAATATATCTCTCAATTTATTTAGGTTTTATTTAATTTCTCTTACTAATGCCTTTTAATCTTCAATATAAAAATTTTATGGATTTTCTCAAAGTTATTTCTAGGTATTTAATATTTTGATGCTATCCATACAGTATTTTAAATTTTATTTATAATTGTTGCTGATATATACAAATACACTTTATTTGTGGCATATGGTAATTTTTTACAATTATATTTTAATATATTATTTAGAATGTCTATATATTAGTTGAGTCATCTGTAAATAATGACAGTTTCTTCATCTTTTTGCCTTTTTTTCTTGTCTTATTGTATTGTCTAGAACCTCTAAATCAAAACTGGAACAGGTAAAACTGGACATCTTTATCTCATTCCAAAATTCAAGTAGAAAGGGTTCAGTATGACACCATTAACTGGAATGCTAGCTGTATGTTTTGGGATATAGCCTTCTATTCCTGGTTTCCATCTATTCCTAGTGTACCAAGACATTTTCTCATGTCCAAGTAGTAGATTTTATCAAAGATATTTCTGAATCTTTTGAAATGATCATATAATTCTCTTTTTTGTTCTGTCAATGTGATAAATTATGTGACTTATTTTCAAATATTAAACCTACTTTTCAATCCTGAAATAAATTTAGGAAGTTTGTATAAATGCTTATGAGAGGTATGGAGCTACAATTTTTCCTTCTTGTAATGCCCTATCAATTTTTGATATAAGGGATATGCCAGCTTCCTAAAATGAGTTGTGAAGTGTCCCTTTTGTAGTATCTCCTGGAAGAATTTATGTAAGACTGTTATTATTTACTTCTTAAATGTTTGGAAAACTCACCAGAAAAAATAATTGAAGCTAAAAATGTTATTGTGGGAAGGTTTCAGATTATGAATGCAATTTCCTTAGTAGAAAGAATTATTCGATTTTATTCATTTTTATGTCAGTTTTGCTAAATTGTGCTATTCAACAAATTTTTCTATTTAATATAAGTTGTCAAGTTTATAGACAGAAAGCTGTTCATAATATCCTATTATTATCTTTTCTACCTTCTTACTTCCCGTTCTATAATAAAGTCAGTGAGTCTTTCATTTTCACTACTCCATTGCTTTCATAGTTGCCTTCATTCTGAAATCTGATGTACAATCAGTGTTCAGTTTTTATGTGATTTATTTTTATTTTTTAAGGTGTCTTTGTGGTTCACTGGCCCACTCCTCTGTTCCACCTTTCCCTAGATTTAATTTTACATATTACTAAAAAAAAATAATTGAGAGGGAAGGAGAGAATTCAGTGTGTATACAGAGTTGTTTCTAGTTCAAATTTTAAAACGTAGTTGGTTAATCAGCTATATTTCCATCGTATTATCTTTTATCTTTATGGCTACCACAATGACCTATGAACATGCTCAAACCTAATGAATTTTCTTCTTTTTTCCTCCAATACATTTATGGAAATTGCTTCCCCTACACAATCCAAGGCCTCCACAGCCTGTGGTGACTGCTAACAGGGGATGCGATTTCACCAACCTCCAAGTTTAGAACAACCTCCAAGAGGCGTTCTTGCTGCTCTCTTGCTGTATGCCTCCAACAGCGGCCCAAGTCCCAAACACAGCAACAATCTGTATTTTTTGTGTAATAACTTAACACATATCTCTCTGTGAGTTTAGTACAGTACTATTCTGAGGAACTGGATGGGATACTGTAGGTATATACTCTAAGAATTCTGGGTTCCCACTTCTACCTAGGCCACTAACTGGCCATCTTTTCTCTTCAAATATTTTTACTCCTAGTGTGTGGAGTTTATGCTGCTGTCTATATTCACTAGCACCTACTCTTCAGGGATAGTTCTTCCCATTACTCACAACTGTCCACTGTGTGATTCCTATATTAGCATCTTGAAGAGTGAATAGTCTGCTTTAGGTTACAAAAGCACACACTACTACTATTCTGGGTGGAGATCCCGACTTCCTTTTCCATCACGTCACTAACTGAAGTGGAAAGGATATGGGAGGAACTGAGGTGTGGGTCTGGGTAGGAGTCCCACCATATGCCCTAATGGGCATTCTCTCCTTCCCAGGAGGGTCTCTCCAGCTGTCTTCCTCTATGGATAGTCTGTCATTCATGGAGTGACATAAAGTCTTAGAAAGCATTCTAAAAACTATACTCCAGGCACCTATTACTACTTAGTAAAGCAAGCATACAAAGTGGTACAATTTGCCATCCCAAATTCAGGTATTGCTCCCCAACTGAGATTATACAATGTTACAATCTTTTTAAATGCCCTCCAGACTGCAGAAGACCTCTACCTTCTACAGTGCCTCTCTCCTTCACCACCCCACTTGACTCTGACGAATAATTCAGGTTGTTCCCTGTGTTCTCAAGCTTCCTATATTGGAAGAAACTTTGTACTCAGTGATCTTAAAAGTGAGTCACACTGCACACTGTTTGCATCATCTACCACAATTGCCACTTTCTCTGCTCAACTTTCTTTCTGAGGTGCATTTCATAACTTTCCCGTATACTTCCCTTTGACTTTCTGGGTTCCAAAGAGCCTGGACAACTTCCCTTGCTGAAATTTGCTCAGCAGATTTATGAATTTTATACACTGCAAGGACTATAAGTACCAATTTACAGTGTAAATAGTGCCATGGTAACACCAAATGAGTTAGCTTAATAAATTATTTTAGGAAATTCCAAAAATTGAAATGTGAGAAATTTCTTGCCACTCCTTTGCCTTACAAATAATAAAAATATGTTTCCTCACAAGAAATATGACATTTTTTAGTTTGTTTTGTTGGAAGAAAAAAACATAAATCCAAAACTAAAAAGTTAAGGTTTTTTTCTTTGTCTCCTTTGAAATAGGTAATGATTCCCCAGTAACAGAAACAGTTTGTCCTAACCTAGGCAAAAATACAATTTCTCTCCTGTCTCACCATTTTCCCCTCTGTGTAACTGTCTTGGTGATGCGGTGTCTAGACTTCTTGGAGCAAGTGATGACGTCTGGAATTTATTCTGTGGGTTTGACAATGGCTAGCCAGGTCTCCTGCACACATAAGAAAATCTGGTGCTTTCAGAGTACATAAAAGGCATCAAACTGTTTACCAAAAACATAAAATGTATTCATTCAGGTCAAAGTTTGTGCTGCATACTACATGGAAATATTATATGGACTCACTCATTTTATCCTTATCATCTCATTGTAATGTTGTTCCCACCAGTCCTGTCAACAAAAAACAAAAAACAAACTACCTTCTACTCATGAAAGAATTATGGCAGATTCTAGCTTTTCAGAAAACCTGTAAAATAAATTAGTTTCAAGGATGCACATCCTTTCTTGTTACAGTCTTCATAAGTAATCCAAGGGAATTTATCGAGTCAAAGGAGCACCTTTTTTTTTCATATATATGTATTATCAGTCCTTCTCTTAGTCCTATGTCATTTGCTGGCCGAAAAAAATGAAAGCAGCCTCTGAAGCATCCACATCTAAGCAATTTTTTGTGCAGCCTGGGTTATTAAATCTGACTGTAGTGTGTCTCTTAAGGAAATCAAGCTGCGTGCTTGCAAAGAAAATGTGGGGTTATTTGTCACCAATTACCTAAAGCCGAGAGTTGATCTTACATGTAGCTGTAACCACTTCCTGTAAGCACTTGCTCCTAATTTTACAAGGCTGTCACTTCCTGAGGCTTTACCCTAGAAAATATATGTCTACTTAGGGAGAGTTTTATTGCAAAAGTTTATCCAGAGATAATAGTCTTACAGAGTGTGAAACTCCGTAGCATCAACCTGCTTGAAATAAGTGTCTATTACTAATGTTCAAACATCCTTCTCGGGCACTGACTATTAGTACTTTTCATGACAATAGAAAAATAAGCAATCTGAAAGTAGTTTCTTTTTCATTGAAAGACACACACACACCACACTGAACTGAGCTACCTCATTTACACTAAAATCTCTACTGCTTTTCTTCGGAATAGCAGCATAAAAGCAAGTTAAGTAATAAAATAAGCTAAGCATATGGGGTAGCTCTCCGAGAAGAAAACCAGGTATTCTGAGTATAAAGTAAAATTTTTAAAAGTATGGAAATTAAATTTCAATAAAACATTAATCATAGGTATATTGTATCCTATGTTTCTTAATAAAAACTTCAGTTATTAAAACCCATTAATTTAAAAAAGTATATTACGTGGGAATGATCAAAAGGAAGCCCTTAAGACTATTTACTTAATTTCAAAGGTAATGAAGTGGACTGAAACTTGTGCTGAATTATATATAGGTTAGAAGAGCTGGAGTTTATTCCCTTTATATGTAGGTCTCAGTTTCTCAGTGTGTAAAATGGGTGAACCATCCCGCCTGGCACGCAACATTGCTCGAAGCAGAAGACAAGTGTGCATTTACGCCATAGCAGTCCAGTTTAGGTCGTGTGCACACTTCACTGAATGTCATGGGAGGTATGAAGATTTACTGATTCGTTTTTACTGAGCAAAACGCCAATGGGATTTGGAATAACTCAGAGTCATCTGAAGAAACTTACCTAAGAATTACGGGACATGCTTTCTCCACTAACTACACTGCCTAGGAACTCCAGTTGGGCATGAAAAGTCTAAAATCTGAGATAGCTTCTCCTGTGAGCTGTGTTCCTAAATCTAGTTCACATACCACCTCCTTAGAGATGCCGAGAGCAGATCAAAGTCCTGTCCCTGCAGATGGGTACCAGTGACGTCATCACCTTACGCAAAGAGCGCACATACTCACTTATTATGCCAGTTGCAAAGTCTGGAATTACGAACTCTGGAATAGAAAATAACCAAACCCATGATGGTTTGTTCTTTTATTAGTAAATGATAACTCTTGGAAAATATGATTAAAGAGTGTGAACCACAACAGTATCAAAATCTGTGTAATTTAGGTAATTTCATAGTTGGTAAAAATATATTCCCACTTCGAATCTACTAGGATTTTTGAGACTCAATTAAAGAAACATTTTTCCGATGTATGTTCTTTAAAGTATGGGTCCCCCCCTCCATGCCGTGGACTGGTACTGGCCTGGGCCTGTTAGTAAATCACAGCACGAGGTGAGCCTGAACATAATGCGCTTGAATCATCCCAAACCATCCACCCCCTGCCCAACCTCCACCGTATCCAGGAAACTGGTCCCTGATGCCACAAATGTTGGGGACCGCTGCAGAGAGCGCTAGTTCTAAGCAGAATTATTAGGTGCTACAGAAATGTTTCAGAAATGCTGACCTTTAACTAGGCTTCAGTAAAATATGATTTCTCAAGAGTTTTTTTTTTATTATGTGTCAATATCAAAGAAGAGAATATATTAGGCAGCATTGCTCAAATGTGTTGGAACACATAAAGCTTTTATCTCACGTGAACGGGCATTCTATAAAAAATGCATGGTAGGAAAACCTAAATCAAAGGCTATTTAAGACCTGTATAGCACAGTCAAACCACCTGGCTGAAGTAGTTAGGGGACTGTAATTACCCCCCAGAATACTCTCTAAAGCAGTTTTGTTGGTAATACAAACACCTGCCACGGGGACCTAGATGTGAAATAGTAATTGCTAAAATGTGACTCCAGAGTTCTGTACTGTTTTAAAAAATGGATAACAATCAGATACCTGAATAATTATTATCTGCTTATGGACAATGAGTGGGATAAAGTATTTATTTAAACATTATATAAACACATTATGGGGTTGGGGAAATTAATATCTATAATGAGCTCAGAATTATCAATGGCTAAGAGGCATGCAAGACTTATCATTGAAAGTGGAAGGCTTTCTACTCATATCCTCTTATTCAGCCATTGAACAATAACTTACTGCGAATCAGGCATTTGGTGCATTAGAGGATGGAGAGACAAGTAAAACTTAGCCCATGTCTTCAGGGGATAATAGTCAGGACATTTGTAATAGAGGAGAAATGAATGTTATGAGATCTCAGAGGACAGGGCGCAGAAAGCTCTGGTAATTTTCAGACATACAGCTAAATTGGTAATATCACCAGTCTTTTCAAACAGTCACTCTTGGTCCAAGTTACAAGGCTGTTTAGTATAGATATGAATTGCACTCAGTGGTTTTTAGTAGCAACTAGAATGCAGAAAACTGTTCGTTTGATTTGGAGTTGCTGTATTAAGGTTGTCTCTATTTTTAGGAAATAGATGAAGAAGGATAGCGCATAGTTTGCAATGAAGATGCATTTATTCCAGAATTGCTTTGCTGCTATAATTCTCCATAAATGTTGAACAACAATTGATAAGCTAGCCTCCATTCAGAAATTTCCCTTGATTCTGGATCATCATGTCTCTTGGGTACTGAAAGTACCAAGATATGTAAAACAATAATTTAGGTTTTGCATATGTATGCATGGCCTTAGTTTTTGAACTCAGCAAATTTAGAAGAATAGATATTCACAGGCTTGTGATTTTACACAAACATAATTTTTCCAACCTTCATGCATTGAGAAAATTTGTCTTCATCAGATGATTCTGATTCTAAAGTGTTGTTATGTTCACCAAGTTTAGAAACTCAGAAATATAGTTGATTTTATAGAAAGTTCCATTCTCAAAGAGTAGAACTTTGAGTTTATGGGTGGGGAGGTTATAGTAGAAATAGGAACATGGGTTATACGTTCTATAAGGTGAGCATGTCATTTTTCTACAAAAATATATCTTATCCCTGGTACATATGTTACCGAATGCTAAAACTTAGTGAAAAAAGGACCTGAATGTTTCAGTGTTTATTTGGCTGAAGAAAACGTGGAGAGTTTAAAGAGTTGAAAAGGAAATCCCGGCAGTGGCAGGGGGATGGGGTGGAGAGGGAATGAAGGAGGTCCCGACAGTGTCTGCGACACCAGTAGTTTAATGTATAAAATAGCGATGTGAAAATGACAAAGGGATGACATTCACCAATTCTGAACGTGGCTGCAGAAATATTTCTTGCATTGCTCCTCTATTATTTTTATTTCAACAAATCATGACTAACAATATGATTCATTCATTCAACAAATAATTTGTTGAGAGTCTCCTATATGATGGATGCCAGCAATAAAATCGAGAAAGAACAAGGACATGATTGATCCCTGCCCTCATGGAGTTTATGTTTTAGTTGTGAACGTGAAATATTTCAGACCTGATATAGACTGTTTACAAAAACAAAGTGAGTAAAAAGGGGTGAATTAATTCACACTGTTGCTGAAAGTGGGCTGCTGTTAGTACTGAATCAGTAAAGGGAGGTGATTCTATACTGAGAGGAACTGCATTATTTTGGGTCAAAATAAAGTTTAACCTGAATCACGCACTGGCCATGGGCCAGATAGCTCATGTGACATCTACTTTTCTCATTGATTGCAATCCCAAGTTCACCTGCATTTTTCTTTGATTCCCTCTAGTATATGACTGCTGCTGCTCCTATGCAAGGGACCTACATTCCCCAGTACACGCCTGTGCCTCCGACAGCTGTTTCTATTGAAGTAAGTCCGTCTCTGGGTTAGAGAAAGAGGGTCAGAGAGATACAGCTCAGCCACGTACACTGTGGTCCCCATAACCCAAGGAATCCTTACACGTGGTTTTTATGCTGCTCTGAAACTTGAAATTGCTAGCTCAGTATATAAAATTGCATGCCTTTACTGGGACAGGCCTAGGTCTTCCTTTGCACATAAAATAAGTTAATTTGTTAGAAAGGCATGTGAGAAGTGTCATTGTCATATTTAGAGAAAAGATCAGAGACCGAGTCTCTACCCCATCAAATGTTAACCACAAATACCCATAAATAGGGAGGGGAAAAAAGTTTGCAAATATTTAAAGGAGCTAGTTCTCTAGTTGCTTGTTTCTCAAAGAGTGGTCCCTGGACCAGCATCATAGGTGTCACTGGGGAGCTTGTTTAAAACTGCAAACTCTCAAATATAGCCCAAACCTACTGAATCAAAATTTAAATTAAAAAAAAAATTCAGGTAACATTACTTTATAATGTTATATAAGTTTAAGGTGTGTAACATTATATGTCACCATCTGTATATACTACATTGTGCTCACCACCAAAAGCCTAGCTTCCATTTGCCACCTGATATCTGACCCAGTTTGCCCTCCTCCACACCCCTTCTCCTCAGGTAACCACCAGTCTGCTGTCTGTACCTATGCGTTTGTTTTTGTCTGGTTTGTTTATTTATTTTTTGTTTTATCCTCTACATATGAGTGGAATTGTATGGGTTTTTTTTTTTTTGGTCTTTTTTCACCTGGCTTATTTCATTTAGCATAGTACCCTTCTGATCCCTCCATGTTGTCGCAAATGGCAATATTTCTTTTTTATGGCTAAGTAGTATTCCAATATATATGCTCTAGGGCAAAAGTAGGTTTACAGTTGTGAGTATGCAATTCACAGAGTTTATTCTTGTATTATTATGTCTTAAGCATTGCTTTGTTTTCCATGCAAACGACTATGAGCGCACTGTTGCCCCACACTGGTATGTGTATATGCCACATCTTTCATCCACGCGTCCATTTGGTGTGCAACACATGTTTGCTGCTACTGAGGCTTGGGAGACACAGACATTTAAAAGGACACCACAGTATAATACAGGAACCCAGAGAGGTCCAGTGTTTAAGTCTTTCACGTGCTCCACACCCAGACCTGCAAGTGTGTGTCAGTATTAAACAGATTTTAATAGGCTTTTCAGAATTTTAAGCCTATGTAATTAAAATACATTTTGTTTGCCATATTTAGCTGTCAAAAGCACGTAGGATAAGAGGAAATTATGAACCTGAACATTTAAATATAAATCTCTACCACATAGTTGTATTTCTCTATTTCTGCGCCAAAGGGATATACTTAGCTACAGAATTTGAGCATTTCGATGACTATAAAAAATAAAGAGACACATTTGTTAGTGTGGTTTATTGGAAACAGTCTAATTATAGTTAAATCTAGGATTTAAAAAGAAGTCATTTATGAATAAAAATAGAAGTACACTGACATATTGCATTGAATTTATGCTCCTAAGGATAAATACTGACTCATTTCCTACATAAAAACACTCACTGAAAATTCACCAGTATCCATACAAGTAAATATAGATGGAAAGTCCGGGGGTGGGAGGAAGCACAATACCAAATAGTATTAGGAGAAAATATTGGATTAATATGCTGAGACTTTTCAGTTTCTGAGGAACTCAGGAATCTTTAGTGATAGAAAGCTGACCAAGAACATTTGAAATCCAATATCACTGCAGGTGTCCAAGGCTATAAGTAAAACCAGGAGAATATATTCAGACAGATGCCTTTTTAAGCCTAGTAATTACCAAATAAAACCACCTATGGCTCTCTGGGAAACAAACATATGTTCCTAATGACGACCAACTTCAGAAATTCATTCTTGTTGACATATGTGAGGAACAGGGAAAGAAAGGGTGAGTGAAGGAGAAAATCAAAATTAGGGGTGGGTTTTTTTGGTTCTTTTTCTGAAACCTCTAACTGAATTCCAGGTCATATTGTGAAAAACAAAACAAAATAAAACAAATCAAATGGCTGAAGGGAGACCTCCTTAACAGTATTCTTTTTAAAAATTTTCAAACTTTAATGTAGATTTTTATTAAGGTCATAGTTTATTGTTTTGTCAGATCTTAGACTTGGTACATTGTCAGATCTTAGACTTGGTACAGTCTAAGATCTCTTGGTACACCATCTGAAGAAAATTATTAATACAATTTTTCCTGTATGAATTTGTTATTAATAAATTACCATTTACTGTGGCTATATACACCTATGATTTAAAAATTCTAAGTATGGACAAAATGATTTCCTGACCATTTCACTGCTCCAAGGACTTCTGATAGCAAGGTGTCTTGGTTACGCACTGAGTTGGATTTCTCAGGCCTTCTACAAATGTGCTCTGTGGTTTTCCTTTGCATACTTATTGTGGTTTCATGTAGCCAAGTGCAATGTCACTCAAGCCAAGTAGAAGAAGGGTATTGTTCATCAGAAAGAGGGATCTTTGCTGAAGCCAACAAGGCTCTGTGTTCTTATTTGCCTCCTTAGGGTGTTGTTGCTGATACCTCTCCCCAGACAGTGGCACCTTCATCGCAGGACACCAGTGGTCAGCAGCAACAGATAGCAGTGGACACATCCAATGAACATGCATCTGCATATTCTTACCAACAGTCTAAGTAAGTTTGGGCTTTACTAAGCATTTTCCCTCCAGAGCAACCGTCTTGACCTCACTCTCTCATGTTGTACCTGTTCGCTTTTGCTGCAATGAAGACCCCTCATACTTAGTGAAAAGCATTTATTCAGTTCTTGCTTGTGTGGGTTGGTAATTGGAGCTGACCTCAGGTGGAGAGCTGACTGGACTTGCTCAAGCATCTGGAGAGAGCAGCTGGTCATTTTTGCAGGTTGGCTTCTGGGTGTTGTTTGGCTGTTGGTGGAGTGATGGAGGCAATTGAACCACACGTTTTTGACCCTCCAGCAGCCTTATTCTCATGGAAGGGCAGAATTTCAACAATGAGGGAAGAAGCCAAAATGACCAGCACTTTTCAATTCTATTCATGACTCATTTGCTGCTGCTCCTTTGGCCAAAACACAACACATGGCCAAGCCCAGGTTCACTACCAAAAGGCTTGAATGCAGAAAAGACCACTGCAGTAATTTTTACAAAAAAAATTATGACATATATTTTGGAAAAACTCTAATATTCCCACATGAAACTAAATAGTGAGGCTGTATCTTGGTCTCCCTTTTCTCATTCTTAAATTAAAACAGTAACACTTTTTTGTACAGGGTTGTTTTGTATACCCTGTGACATCAATCATGAAAAACCATATTGTAAAATATAAAGTAACAGAGAGTAGGGTGTTATTCATGAATATATGGCAAAGCAAAAATCATGTAGTCACAACTACCCTTGAAAATCCTTAAATCACTTAAGAAAAGTAGACTTGGCTTTGTATGAAGTAATTATGTAGATTGCTGCTAGGTGGGGAGGGTATAAAGGGACTAATAGTAATGGAAAATATAATAAAGATTATATATTTAAAAGATAAAAAATAAAAATATGAGTAGTTTTGATAGAAACCAAAGAAATTAACAGAAGTTCAGTCCATATACAGAGGTCATGCAAACTATTCTACTTCATGGATAACAACCGAAGGCCTGGTAAGCAGAAAATTCCCAGTGATCCTTTCTGTCTGCATAGTGTTGTCCCATTTCTTAATCATCATTCTTCTTTAATATCAATTTATATTTAGAGATTTTTTTTGGTTCTTGAAAGATTAATCATGATAATGTAGTCTTCTAGATGTGGTTTAGCTTCTAAAGTCCCTTCCATGAATTAAATATATTCAGAACATGATTCAACCTTACAAATATAAGGTATCATCATAACCGCTAACACATAGCTTTTAGAAAAGATTTCTAGTAAATAAGGCATTTTTAAAAACTCACCTATAGTCTGTGTGAATCACTTTTACATGTACCAAACAATATGGTACACTCTGGTGCTTGGTTCCAAGCATATTAGATTTTTTTTCAGTCTTTTCTGTATGATCTGCTGATTATACAGAGTGGAGATTGGCAATGTGGAAACACAGTGGAAGATGCTAATGGGAGAGGAGAGATACTATATTTGCCAAAATCGTTGTTCAAGTCTTGGTGAGTAGGTGAAATGGGCCTGTTTTAAAGTGTAATGAGGAGAGTGATCCTAGACCCTACTTGCCAACAATTTAATGATGTCTGGATAAATGATAACTATGCTTTCCTTCATCCAATCAACAATTATGGATTGAGTGCCTACTATGTGACAGGTAGTATTCTAGATGCCAACAAAAGACCAGTGAAAGAGGCAGCTGCCTCCTCCACTCTTGGAGTTTATTTTCTACTAGAAATTAACCCAAAATCCATGGATCAATCAGGAAATAATCAAAAAGGAAACAGAATTTCAAAGTAAACTGCCTAAAAAGATTCTTATAAAAGAAAGTGAGTATGTAGATACCTAAGATTTTTGTCTGAGAAGGTCTTTCCTATAGGCCTAGTCTGAAAGATAATTAGAGGGTGTTCTTGGAGAGTTCTAGAGCAAAAGCATTCTAGACCAATTCAAAGATCTGAAATGGGCACCTGAGGCTGAAATGTGGTGGACAGGTCTACGGGGGAAGAGTTATTAGAGATGAAGTCAAACAAGTTAGCTTTCATACAGCCTTTGGTTCTTCGATACTCAACTTTGTGTTCAGTAATTATTCTTGGTTTTATACTAAGTTAGCTAGAAAACCTTTGAAGGCATTTAAAAGAAGAAATGACTAAATTTTATGTATATTTCAATGACTCTATGACCAATGGAGGCTGGGTATAGAGAGATGTATTTTAAGGATGGCCTCCAGGTTGCAGACTTCCTCCTCTTGTAGTTTTCCAGAACCTCCTCATCTCCCTGCTTGATTAAATCAGCTTTAGCTGCCCCAGCTTGTCAGCCCACAATGAGATGGTCTTCCTGAGGGTCATCCATACCTTTCCCTGGTGAGATGTGTAGGCAAGTGCTCTGCCTGACCCACCCACCACCACATGCAGGCCCTGTGTTACTTGTAATACCTTATGCTGGGTACTAGGCTAAGAGACAGGATCTCTGCCCTCAAGGATTTACAGTCTAGTATGGGATTTAGATCTATACATAGACAGGATAAGCAGACTTCAAGGAAGAAACAAGGAAGAAAATGAATAGGCTCTTTTTAAAAATACTATAGTAAGTCATAGAAGAATGCATTTCATTTTTCTTGGTTGTATAAGCTTTGGTGGAGGTTGTGGCAACCAAAACTGTGCCTTACAGGAAGGAGCAATGTTCCAGGTGTAATTACATCTTGACCATATCCAAGGATGGGAAACCTCAAGAGAGTATTTCATTGAGAAGGAGATGCAGAGTAGTCGCATAGTGTAAAAAGGCAGACTGGACCCAGCTTCTCCTATCAGGTGCCATACTGAGGTGCTTGAACAGCATTTTCTTTGTTCATGTGTTTCTCCGGATGAAGTGGAAGTTTCTCCCACTGATTTGGAAGCAGTGGGAACAGTCCTGTTACTACAACGGCTCAGACAAAAGAGGACAGAGTTCTGAAGTAGGATGGTGGCAAGTGCAATGGTGAGATTGGGTGGTAGGGAGTTACAGTGAAGTAAGAAAAAAAGGAGAACAGGATTGTTAAAAAGTTGAAGTAATACTGTGGAGTTTGTGACGCCACTGACAGAAGCAGATGAGACAAGATCAGGAGGGTGCGCGGTCAGTGAAGAAAGACAAGGAACTAATTATTCTTACAATGAGTCCCTTCGAAGAAGCTTCATTCCTTGAAATATTTGAGGAAGTCTGAATCTGACCTTGTAAAATTTTAGTTGTTCAAGGTTAAAACTGGTAGCACCATGGTTATGTTCTATGAGCCACACATGCCTGTGGTTGATAATGAAGAGCTCTCCACGGATAATAAATACCAAGAACAGAAGTCGTTCCTCCCATGTCCTCATAGGGGTAAAAATTATGGTAAGGCACGTCCTCGTTTGAAGGAATTTTCCTTTTCTTTAAGATTTTATTCTTTTATCTTTAGAGGGGATGGGCAGGAGAGAGGGAAATATCAATGTATGGTTGCCTCTTGTGCATCCCCTCCTGGGAACTGGCCTGCAACCCAGGCATGTGCCCTGACTGGGAATCGAACCACGATCCTCTGGTTTGCAGGTCCACGCTCACTCGCCTGTGCTGCACCAGCCAGGGCTGAAGGAATTTTCTTTTGCACTCACACAGGATGTGTGTTACAGGATGTTCCACAGGGCGGGCTCCCTGCTGCCACGTGACAGATACAAAAGCACCCTGGAACGTAGGACACTTCACAATGTGGGACATATGAAAGTCACTTGCATTGCCTCGCGGACGTGTGTTTAAACCTGGAGAAAAGGTTTAACTGGTTCTGTTTATATGCTTTACTTCTTCCCTTTAACAACACTACAAAGTGCAAGGAGCTTTTGACTTGAAATAACAAAACAATAAAATATTGGATGAAAGAAAAGACAATACCCTAAGTTTGATAAATAGGTGGATGGCAATCACTTTTGAAATGTTATAAAAGGAAGACCATAATGTGACTCTATCCAAGTTTTTATCGATTTTAGCCAAGGGAAGCTGACTTGTGACATGGTAATGCATGAGATTCTTCAGAACCATTCAAGGAAGACTCTGGGAATAGAGCTCAGGGTCTGGGTTATGTAAACACCTGAGTTCATTTGATGATATCGCCATCCCTGTGAAACGTTTAGGGATGCAAGAGCACCCACCGTGGCATTTTCTAAAGAAACATCCATTAGAAAGGAGACACATGACAATTTATGCCACATGCCCTGTGCACACTTGATACAGTCCCAGTTCTAGTCTTTTAAATAATCTAAAATCATGGAAAATTAGCTGGGACTACATTCTACCATTTTCTAGACAATAGTACTATGTTATCCTTCGAAAGGCCACCAGAAATCTACTCTACATCTTATTTTGAGGTCAAAGCACAAGGCAATATCCCTAAAGTTATAAGCCACACAGTTCTCCACCCAGCTCCACCTCTCCTGTTCATGTAGAGTGGTAAGTAGTTCTAAAATGTTTTTGACAACCCATGTTATCTTGAGTGCTCCAAGTTCATTAATGGCTGCTTATTTCCAGCATCATTGTGCTTGTCGTGCCCTTACTGTCTTCCATCGGGCAACCCATTTCTAACAATCATTATGTTAACTGAGATATGGATAGTTTAAAGTGCTTGTACAGACCTCTGGCCTGTCTCATTAAGTGATGACTGCCCTCCTGTGGGCTGTGACATTCTGATTAGGGTGCCCATGAACAGTAGTTTAACCCATCATCACACATACATGTAACGTCATCATATCTAGACTAAAGGTATTTTTAAGTAAATTAGCAACATCACAGCAGAAGGTCGCAGGATAAAAGTTTAAGAAATATAAGTGATATGCATAGGAATCCAAAGTTTATACTTGGGAAATATGTAGGCAAATATTTTAACGTTCCAAATTCTATTTTACCAGCTAAAAAACAGGTCTTCATGGTTTGTAGTCATGCTGCTTTTGTTTTTGTTTTTGTTTTTCTATTGTTAAAAGAGACATGACTGCAAAAGAGACTCTGGACTCTTAACCCAAAAGGGAAAACAATGATACCTGTGGTTTATTTTGGAATTTCCATAGAAATTCCAATTCCTGCCCAACTCAATCAGTTTTTCCTTTGTCACTGGTGGGTCCTCACACAACCCTTCCGAGCCTCCTTTTCCTCTGCTTTAACGTGAGAGATTGGATTGTTCTCCAAAGACTGTAAATCAAATCTCTAGTACTGAGAAGGGTCAGCCACGCCTCCCGCAGTCGGGTGGGGAGGGTGGTCAGAAGCGAGTTGGGAAACAGTGTTGTAACCTAAGCAAATGCTTTCTTAATTGCAGTTCTCTTCAAAGCTATTTAAATGCTAATGACTACGACCCCCTAGAGGGTCAGACAAAATATTTGAAATGTTTTACTTCCTGAAAGATTGGTGCGTCCTGCCTTCCTCCTCCTCTAGCATTCTAGGTTTTATTTTTTTAGCATGTAAAATTATTAAAGAAATCTAACAGAAATTTTTATTGTCCATATGATGGTGCTTTTGATATTGATTTAAAGGATTACATTCTTTCAGATACTTTTTTTTTCTATTGGATATCCTTCTCTGTTGGGGCCCTAACCTCATGCTTCGTTTGTTGTTCATTTTTCCTGAACTCCGGACCACAGAAGCCTTCTTTTCACAGGGTTTTATTAAATGAGACTGAGCCGTCAGGAGCGACACAGGGGGGTATACTGCATTCTTAGATCAACTCTAAGACTTCTTCCAGCTCTGAAAGTCTAGAATTCCAAGATTGGGCTTTGCTACTTCCTAATCTACTCATAGTGCTTTTCTTCCTTTGTGTGGGGGGAGGCGTAGCGTAGGGGGGAAAGTGGAGGGAGGAAGGGCGAGTTCAAAATGACTCTGTCATCTTAAATTCGAACTCCTAGTCTTCCAACTTCCACACCGATCTTAGAAGACCCTTATCTCAGCCCNTTTGTTGTTCATTTTTCCTGAACTCCGGACCACAGAAGCCTTCTTTTCACAGGGTTTTATTAAATGAGACTGAGCCGTCAGGAGCGACACAGGGGGGTATACTGCATTCTTAGATCAACTCTAAGACTTCTTCCAGCTCTGAAAGTCTAGAATTCCAAGATTGGGCTTTGCTACTTCCTAATCTACTCACAGTGCTTTTCTTCCTTTGTGTGGGGGGAGGCGGAGCGTAGGGGGGAAAGTGGAGGGAGAAAGGGCGAGTTCAAAATGACTCTGTCATCTTAAATTCGAACTCCTAGTCTTCCAACTTCCACACTGACCTTAGAAGACCCTTATCTCAGCCCCAGTATGGCAGGGTCTTTTTATTCTTCTCATCTTCTCTGGCTGACTGAACGATCATGACCACCAGCCCCCTGTACATTGTAAGTTCGTCAGTGATGTGTATGTTGCTCCCTTGGCTGCCATGTTCACATGTCCTTTGATCTTGTAATAATACATTTTGTTTGCACAGAACATTACAGTTGGCAAATACTTTTTATGCTCATTCACACAGATACGTACATCCTTTTAATTTGCAACCAGTTTTATTTCTAAAATAATCTCACTGTCCAATTTATAGCATTCTTGTCTGTTATAATCACAGCCTTGAAAATTTAGAAAACTACTGTTTGTATGGATATACATAAAAATCTCTGTTTTTATGGATATACAATAGTCATTGTTTAAATGTGCACTTTCCCACTTTACCTGGGACAGAGAAGGTAGATGGGAGTGAATTCGGTTCTAATAAATAGCAGTACTTTTTCCCTTCAAACTTCTGCTACCAACCATGAAAATGTAAAGTGCAACCATTTATTTCTCCTCCTCTTTACATGCAGCAATGAGACTACTTGAAGGGCCGAGCAAGTGATGGGAGAGGGCTATTAGGAACATTTGTGTAGGGTTATAAAACCTGACAATAGCTCCTGCCTAGCTCATAAATGGGGATGCTTGGAGACCAGTGCACACACCACACTGACCCTGCAGATGTTCTCTGACGGTGAAGTCCACTGAGGAAGACACCGTTCATTGAGCAGCTCCTACAGAGACTCATGGCATTTCATGCATTTGCTACTCCATACACAATAAAGCCAGGGTTGAAGGTGGTACTAGGAGTAAAGAATAGATTTAAAAATATAACAAGCAAAAACACAAAACCATAAAAGATGGATTTTTTAGATATAAATGGGGTAAGTCTACATTTTGCAAAGGCATAGAAAGAGATAAAATATATACCATATATACCATGGTTTCCATGGCTACTACTTCTAATAAAATGTCCCTTAGTGTTGCTGCTACAATGGAAATTTTAATTGCATTTCTTCTTAGAAGAAATCTCGTTTTCCTGCATAACTCAGAAAAATGAATTTCTAGAGACTTGAACTATTAGTTAAAAATGGGTATATTCGATTTACCAGCTAGACATTTTCCTTACATGATTCTAGATACAAGATAATCTGGGTGCAAGAGCCATAGCAGACTCATGAGAGGGTTTTTTGCAAAGTAGAAAAAGCATTCCTGCCCTGGCTGGGGTGGCTTGGTGGATTGAGCACCAGCCTGTGAACTACAGCTCACAGTAGTTTGATTCCCTGTCAGGGCACACGCCTGGGCAGTGAGCCAGGTGTCCAGTTGGGGACATAAAAGAGGCAACCAATTCATGTTTCTCACCCTCTCTTCTTCCCTCCCTTCCCCTCTCTCTGAAAATAAATAAATACAATTTTTTTAAAGAAAGAAAGAAAATGCATCCCCTCTGAGTCATCACAGGCTAAATTTCCTATGGATTAAAACATTGTTGAGGGCTTTTTGTCAATTTGAATAAGGCCCACCTGTTCAGGCTGCATGCAGGCCTGCACCAGAGTAAATAGGTTGAGCGGCAGATCAATGGCTAGAACTTAGCCCCACTGGACTCCCTCAGCCATGCATCTCACACCGTGAACAACCTGTACAACCATACCCAGCAACCTGGAGGCTCCTCTACTAAATTAAGCAACTGGGCATCAGAAGAACCCGCAGAGCACTGAGGGAAGTCACTTCACCTGCATACATCTGACCTCTAGATACTTCAAAGATTCTTCTCTTTATAGCACACCCCTGATGTTATGTAGCAAAATTCTGATCTGTGAGTGGAGAATCTAAGAGTAAAGGTCAACCCGCTAAAAGCTCAGTCCTACAATACAGATGGAGCAGGAGCGGAAGGCATTGCTTGGGCTGGGCTAGGCAAAGTAGCACATAGTAAAAGAGATATTTGTCAAGTTAAACGCCTATTATGTGCATAGCTCTCTGCCAGACTTCTGGAAAACATAAAGTAAAATAAGATAGAGTCTTTGCTCTCAAGAATTTGAAATCTTGATGAGATGAATAAGCAAAGAAGAGGGAAAGTGAACAAAACCGCATTGCCCTCTTAGCTCCCTTCCTTAATTACTTGGGTGATTACTTAGTGAGCACATAGGAAACACACAGTCCATTGCTGTATTTTGGGGATGTAGTAGGGACTCACATATTTGCTGACTAAGTGAATGATGAATCTCTTGGGAGTTATGAATGGATTACTCAAAGAATTTCTGGGGGGAGCTACAACATAAGCCAGGCAACAAAAAATAGGTTCCATTCACAAAGGGAATATTTTCTATCTGGGTATATTTGTAATATTTATTACTTTAGAATCGAAAGAGATTCTTGACCTAGAAGCCTTGCTATTTGATGTGAACACAACCTGTGACGAGTTTGTATTTCTGTGAAAGTGGCAGCATCTGGCCCTTTAAGCAGCCCCATATGTTGTTACAACTTCATTGATGACTGTTATTTTTAAAGAACATGGTATCTTTTAAAGAGACCTCTCTGGAAAAGAGCACAGAAGGCGATTGAAAAGTTGCTTAGATTTAATAACCACTCTTATTCGATTGCTTTCACAGACCATAAACAAGACTGAAGAATGTCCGTCCGAAACTTTGCCTTGAATGAAGAAACTTCATTGAACAAGAAGTTGGCTTCCAGTTTGCACAGGCGTCAATGGAATGCTTTTTTTTTTTAATTTTGTACTTTACCCAATGAAAACAACGCATTTTGTGTGCTGTGCAAATGGGTCCTTCATGTGGTCTGACGGTTTATTTTTTGCCATCGTTTTTTTTATTAAAGTGAAAAAAAAATCCCAGAAGAGGAAAAATGAAAACAAAACAAAACATGGAAGGTTGACATTTTATCTGGAAGAACATTTGAATTCATAATTGACCTGAAGGTGTAGATAGATTTTTTTTTAACAAAAAATCCAATGTCAAGAGGTGGACAAGCAGAAATGGAAACAAATTGTCTTCCTCGTAATTAAGCTACTCTTTCTCTTTTTTTCCTTCTTGTTTAAATGTGGGTTGTTTTTTTAATTTTTTTTCTTAGAAATATTTAGGTAAGGTTTATCTTGAATCTTAATTGCCTTAATTTTAAGGACGTCAAAGGCTCTCGAGGCAAGCTGTCAACGTCTTGTTTAAAAAAATCGAGAAAGAATTGAAATATTGTGCCAGCTTTAACTGGTACAGAAGCTTAAGACTATGAGTTTTTAGGGTGAAAAAAACTGTACAGTTTAAAAGAAAATGTTTTTCTTCATTTGAAGAAAATTTGTTGATAAAAGAAACCATGGCAACTGCAAGAATTGGCAAAATGCTGGGACTTTTCTTGAACTTTGTCTTAAGTGTTGAACCCTTTGGAAGGCTAAAACATTTTATGGTAAAGTTATTAAGGTTGGTTTAAAAACAACTGCATTAGAAATAATGCGTGTTTGGGGGGCAGAATGCAGAATTTTTTTAATTTACAAAGCGTGATTGCTAGCAAAAGCATTAGTGCTTTTTATCTGCAGTCTTTTTTATGAGCTTTACAAAGTTTTTAGTCAGCTTTGCTTGTCACATTGCAAAACCTAGCTTAAAAGCATTAAAAAAAAACTTAAGTAGATAGGAGCTTATGGTCAAAAGTGCAAAACAAAACAAAACAAACAAAAAACAAAAAAAGCAATAGATAGAGAAATTGTTGACAATTTCTGTAGTCTTTCCTAGTTGTGATCAAATTCAGCCTATGGATGGCCTATTTTATACCAAAGATGAAGCGGCGCCCTGTTGCAGTCCGGAAGATAGAGGTTGTTTTTCTTTACTTTTCTTTAAAAAATTTCATTTGACCTACGTGGCCGGACCAGTTCTTATTTTGTCCTTTGTTTAAACTACCTTCCACTGGTATTTTACATACTGCAAAAAAAAAAAATGTTTTTTTGTATATTTGTGGGCAGGAGAAGCTCGCAGCTGCTGTGCCCAGCAGTTTCAGCGTGAAGAGTTCTGGGAACCAACTGTTAGAGCCGACCGGCTTTCCATTCCCTGAGCTTTCCCAGGTCTTTGCTAGCTGTCTAGAGGAGCGAAACCTGTATTGATGGCCACCAATAAGCTGAGACACTTTTTTTTTAACAGGTTGAAATTTCTTTTTGTGAATTTTGAATGAAAGACATTTCCTGAACCTGGTCTGAAGGGTCACTTGTTAAAAAAAAAAAAAAAGCTTAGTGACATTGTGTTAAACGGTGAGTGGTATCCTGAAAAGGCCTCATTGTATTTGTAACAATAGTCTTCCTTCTAAATTCCAACACCTCTCAATTTTGTCTTTGCACCTTAGTCTTGGTTGTGACCCACCATGAATAGTCATCTTGATTCCGCAGTGGGGAAGGAAGGTCTTCTTTTCGCCTTTTTTCATTGTACTTTCATATCCTGGTGTTGTCAGAAGAAAGACAAAATAGACCTTATTATTTCAGTTTAACTCTCTGAGGGAAGTAGGACCAATAAGATTGAGGATTCTGTTAGTGGAGTTTAGGTAAGCTTTTGAAATGCTAGTTGACAATCAAGAAATTATATGATTGATATTAATAAGAACCAAAACAATTGGGTTTGATCAATCATTAAAGCCAAAGGGATGTATTTGCATTGCGGAGGATGCAAATGTCTAAACTGAATTACATTGATGTAACTAACATCTCTGCATATTTGGTCCATGAAATCCGTATCCAACCTGCACAGTTTCTCTTGAAACAAAAGGCAATGAAACGTTGTTCGCTGAACTAGACCCTAGAATTGCTTTCTGAATGAATCATTCGAATCAAATAAGGGAAATTCTTTTCACAAACTGTCAGAGGAACCTGTCTTAGTCCAGAAAAGGGAGGGAAATGCACTGAGTTCACTGTAAAAGAAAGCAGAGTAGACTTTTAAAAACTTTTAAAAATTGTCAAAGATAAATCACAGTCCCATTAAATCAACAGGAGTAATGAGTTTGACTCATATGAAAGTGTCAGTATTTCACCATTTATGACACACCAACAAACCCCAGTGCTGAAATAGACCTGGTTCTCTAATTTGCAACATCATGTACTGGAAACTCAAATCTTGAGAAAGACTCCATATCCTTATGGTCAAATTAGAGGTGAAAAACATATCTAAGAAATTGTAACATGCGACAGAGAAATATGGACTGGTCACACCCATCCTTATGGTTTTCCATGCTTTAGTGAGAATCCAAGGTTTCTACTTTTTTCTGTTCCATCCTCAGCCTCTCTGGTATCTTAAGGGTGGTGTTTAAGTTTTATCTTTGAGAAGTGGACCCCCATGTTTCAGGGGGTGAGGCAAACATGTATGGAAACTGTATTTTCTGTTTCTTTTTTTCACTCTCTGAACTCTGTGTATAAATAAGGATTATCCTGGGCATAATTCATTTGAATATGAAACCAACATGTTTTCTTTTGTTTCTATAAAAAAAAAAACTTAATGTGATACAAGAAAGTCTCATTTATACGATCAATGATGAGGCTAAGAGGTAGCTACCATGTGGCTGATGAATGTGCCTAGGGAACTTCCTGTTTCTATTCAAAACTACTGCTTTATTTATACATTCAGAAACATTTTTTTCAACTATGAAATTTCAATGATCTCAATTTTTTAAGCCGCTTCAGGCAAAAGGAAATTACCTGTCAGTTTATGTATCCATGTGTGTTTTGTGTTTGGACTTTTTTGCATCATGCCATTCTATAGAATGTCTTATTTCAAATCAAAAAAAGAAAAAAAAGAAGGAAAAATGGCACATATTCAAGTTCGCATCTGTCATCTTCCCTAATCATTGTTTTTCAAGGTCATGTCTTGGGGGGTGGGGAAGCATCAGCAGGTAAGCAGCATTACACTGTATGAAAAATAAAAACAACCCAAAATATGTGTTCAATATACGCAGACATCAGAATCCTATTTTGGTTATTTTAATCCTCTTTAGGATGGTACTCATTCGGTTTAAGTATTCTGGTCCACCAGGTTTTCAAGCCTTTGCTCAAAAGTTCAATTTTTCCTCTTAACTTCAATTGCCAAGATTTCACCTAAAGCGTAGGAAACAAACTAAAGCCAGGATCCAGTGGGATAAACACTATCTCATCCAAACTCCAGTGACATGGTCAGTGGAGGACTGCGGTGGTTTTAAATAATAATAAGGTATGGTCAGGGGTGGCAAAGTGTGCCCGGCGCCTGGAGGCTCCTCGTGCACAGCCCTGTCTCTGGGCAGATGTTATGGCCCCTGAGTGAACTAAATGTAATATGAGCAGCGGCTGGTGACTCTTTGCCCTTGTACATTGGCATGTCTTGAATATTGCAAGTGGCATAATATTCTAAAAAAAAAAAAAAGAACTCCAGTTTGGTCAGGGCTAGTTTGTTTCCTTGGTAGATTTCAATGGTTCGGTGTGGTCTCCATGCTTCGCTTGCATCACTTCTTCCTGTGACCTTCATGGCTCTGCTACATTTGACAGCATAGAAGACTCACCTTCATCCTTTTCTAGTGAAAAACTTCGTGGTGTTAAAAGCGCTCCTCTCAGAGCTGGAAGGCTGAGAGCGGCGGGTGGCTGGATGGAACAGGAAGTTCACCCTACCGACAGAATACAGCGACCCCTTGCAAAACTGCTGGACAAGTATTTCCAATTCCTGTATGACCCCCAAAAAGTACTTAGTTCCCCACCCCCCCAAAAGCAACTGTTTGAGTAATTGGTATGCCAATTACATACCTATGTATCTTTTACAGCGGCCAAAAGTCTCCATTAAGGAAAAGTGAGATTTCATTTAACTGACACCTGTGCTGTCTTCTTCATGATTGAGAAGCTTCAATGCACTGTCTAGACAGATTATATTATTAGTAGGAGACTAAAAGTACATTTGACAATTCAGCCTCATGCTTAATTTGAGCACACAACCCATTAGAGATAAGCTGAGAAGGAGAGAGAAATTCTTAAGCAGGTGGCCGTGATAATTGTTCTCATCTGATATAAAATCAAATGAAAGGATAACATTTGTGTATGCAAATAGCAACGTTCAGCACATTTGAGCAGCATGTCAAAATAATGTTAACACCCGTCATGGAGCCCTTGATCTACAGTATCGCATGCCCAGTAGGGAGTTAAGGATGAGGTTTGGTTTCCATGTTGGGCCGTAGCATGCCTCAACCTCTGAGCTTGCTGGGACCGACAGCCTCTCATTCCAGTCTACGGGGCTGATGGAATTGGAACAGGCTCATTGATTTTGTACACTAGCCCCTTCCTGTGTCAAATGATAATGGGATTTCATTAATGAATCAATTCCTTCTACAAATGACATTCACTGTGGCACTGGAAGACAGCTGACTCTAACCCAAATTTAACAATTTTTACCAAATACTTTAAAATATGTAATTAGTCTTTTTCTCTGAGTGCCCTTGGGCATGGGTGCCCTCTGTGGATTACATGGTTCAGGAAGGTACAAAAGCTAAATAAATATAAGATCCCTGAGTGGCTCCCCAAATCTTTTATGATGTAGGGCGGGGAACTCTCCCCAGGTTGTTGGTATCTTTTATCTTTGTTTTTATACCCCAGTACATGTGCTCCCTGATACACACACACGCACACACACACACACACACACACACACACACGAGAATGAATGGCTTCTCTATGTTCATGTCTTTGTATTTCTGGGAAGAAAAATCACGTTTCAGGAAATGCTTCCTACACCAGGAAGCAGTAAGGCTGAAGCAGAGGTGAGACCTCGCTAGGAGTCTGCAGGAAGCACCCTGGGTCCCTCAGTCACATTCTTCTTCCGTTTCCTTCCCTCCAGTTTGGAACCGCCCATGACTGAACCTTACAGAAATCCCATCACTCTCAATTTTTGAAGGGCTAATTATCTACCCTGTGGTTTTCTTTTGTCTTTTCTTTTCAACTCTTCAGACTTGGGCCTCTATTTCTGTTTATTAACGTCACCCTGACGGTGGAAAAAGAAACAATTGGAAGTAAAATTCAAATCAATCTATTTTGCTTCTTGTTAAGTATTGGCTGTTTGAAGGAGCTGAACAGCATTTGTAAAAATGAACGTCAGAGCGTTATATACGATTGATTTTTTATTACCCATCAGGGCCCTTTTCCCTTTCCCCATCCACCACAAATAATTGAGAGTTGGCTGTCTTCTTGCAGAATATGAAGGAAAAAAAGGAGCAAGGGATCGGTTCCCCTCAAAAGAAAAGCTGTTTTAGTTTTGTTCGCTTTTGAAATTTGAACCAGTAGCAAAGGTCAACTCAAAATTCATTGATGAGAATATAATAGCAGCTCTTGGTTAAATACACTCCTATCCTTATCTTAAATCTTTCACACACACCCCAAAAAATGAATTGTTTGGGGTTTTTTGACTTTGCATCACTGTCTTAAAACTGAATAACCTTAACACTCCAGTGGATTTGTTTTAAAAATCATTTCGAATTTAGACAGTGTGCAAGGTGTAACATCAGTGTTACACTCCGTATTTTAAACCCTCTGGTCTTAGATGAGTAAGAAAGAGGCCCTCTCCTCCTCCCTAAACCTGTTATTTCTTCCCCTGTAAAAAAGGAGTTATTTCATACTTTTCAGGAACTGTAAATACTATTTCGAAGAGACACTTGAAAAAGTTTTCTGTACTCTGGAAATTGATGCTTTCATTTCAAGGAGAAGAATTCATTGGAATCTTAATTTAAAAAAATATATAGGTAAAAGTGTGCTGGCTATGAAATTCTTAGTCTCTAAAAGAAAATGGGACACAGCTTTTTTAAAAAAAAATAAAAAATAAAACCCTTGTTCCAGGCCATATTTGACTTCATGGAACTTCTGAAGCATCATTTAATTTTGAACTTAATTTAAGAGCTTTTTGTACTGCTGTCTCCGACTGTCATGGAAAGTTCTGTGATTCTCTGGTGTTTCCGGTTTTATTTTTAATATTTCCATCTGTACCACAGTCAAACTAGCTACCATTTCCCCCCATTCCTCGGGCTTTCTGTAGATCAGTGGATGTTAGGTTTAAACTTCTGTTTTCTTTGATGAAGCTTTCAATAAAAAATGGAAATAAAATCAACCAAGAAGAGCCATTGTGTTCTTCTTTACCCCTCCAGGGACGGGTTGGGGAAGGGGCTGGTGGCGGGGGTGAAATGTCTGTGCATATTAAATTACAAATACTGCTGGCTTCCTACACAATTCCCCAAAGAAAGAACCATCTGTGGAAACAAAAAGTGAGAGTAGAAAGTGTTCTGTTCACACAAAGAGGCAGAACATCCCTATTGGAGGCTCTGGAGGAAATAGACTTTAGGTCTTACTAGGACCTCATACACTCTTCCCACTTTTTAGGCTTAGGGACTTGGTGGTAAGTATGCCTAAGGTATACCAGCTAATTGATGTATCTTGTGTAGACCAGGTCTTCTGAAGACCAGGAGATACAGAGTTATATGTCACCCTAAAAGCACTTTTCTTGACTGCTATGGCTTTTATCCCTGCAAAGATTAAGTTCCAGGTCAACCAAAATCAGAAGTGTCCATTCCTCAAGCTATGAATGGTTATTGATGGCTAACAAATAATCAGAAACTATATTTCTCTGGTCCAGAATAATCTAAACTAAGTTGAAGCTCCTATTCAAGGAACAAAATATTTTGTGCTATAATATGCCTTTGCTGTATTGTTGAAGAATATTTAATTCTGTCCTAGAAGACAGGGAAACAAACGCGAATGAATAAAATTAATACGATGTGTTAAGCACAACAAAGTGAGTGACCTTTAAGAAAGATGAAATAATTAGAGCATGTGAGTGTGAAACTAATAGAAAGAACCAAAAAACACTATATATTTATGATGCACTAAATACACGAAAGCACCATGTGGTCATGATACCCTATATACGCATAAGAAATGAGACACATTGAATATGTTTGAGGTCTTAATTAGGTCACTTTTATAACTCAGAGCCGCTCCTCTGGGCAACTGGTGAGTTTCAACTCCTTGCCTTTCTGTCTCTCAGAGGGAGCAAGCACGTTTCATTGACTCCTTCCCTCCCTCACCTGTCCTGCTCAGACCAGATCTCTGGTCCTTGCCACACACCATCCGTGGGAATGGATGATGTAGTAGAGAGGGAGAAGCAGGAGATGGGAACACTGCGGAACGTTGGACTAGTGTGGCCCTCCCAATCTTTCTGCACCCTACCTTAAGTGACCTGACCCACTGCAGGGATCTGCCTTTGCTTCATGGTTTGGCCTTCAAACTGATCCAATAAGCCCTGTGTTTTCAGCTCACAATATGGGGTGAAAGTAGGTTCCCTGTTCATATGGAAAATAATACAATAATATTGATGCATAATTATACAGAATACTCTGTGTTTTGTGCAATCACGGCTGGGAACCCACTGTTGCTCTCCTTGTGTTTTATTTGGCCTGTGAATCCTTCTGTTCCATGACCTTGAGTGCAACTTGACCAATAGTGAACTTGGAAACTACTGCCCCATCGACGTATTTTCCATGTGACATTTTCATGCTTTAGAATATAAGTGCCCCAAAGGGTGTAGAGCTAACCAGCCAGTTTCCAGGTTGTAAGTGTGTTATTTTTATCCCTTTTCCCTATGTGAGTACCTGTTCACATTGTACTTCTGGGCAGAAGAGAAAGCTGGAAGTGAAAGTTGGAAGAATGGAATTGCTAGAGACTATAAGAAAGTGAAACTGGAATAAAGATCTCGAATCTAATCTTACCCACATTCCATCTGGGTTTTTTAATGGTTCTTTTATGATTTTTTGAAGGAATTATAGACTTTTAAGAAGATGATAATACCACCACCAATACCCATATGCACAAAATTTTTGCAGGACATTTGGGAACTTTCAGAAATGCATCCCTAGGCTTTTGGTAAAAAAAAATAAATCCTTTTTTGATATAAAGATAGGAGGTAGAAGACTAGAGAGTGAAGAAATGCAGCCTCTGTTGTATTTTAAAAAAGAAAACATAATTCCTTGACTTCATACCTATGTATTTTTTAATGTTTTAAACTTTTCTCCCAAAATAACTCAGTGTTGAGTCAACTCTCAATAGTTTCAATAAGGTTCACATTCAATAATGCTTTTTGAAAGGGATTCTGACAAAGAAAACTCTTTTAGCTTCTCCCCAAAGTTAACAAAGTGAAAAGTAGTATAGAAGAAACTTAATCTCAGCGGGTTTAATTATTTCTAAATTATCTGCACAGGAGTGTCATTTACAATACGGATGAAAAAGTGTCTCACATATCAAAAGGCTGTTTCTTCCTCTAAATCTTCGGAGACACAGGGTGCATCTACTCTCCCAGGATCTTGGTCCGGCCCTGAGGAAGTTGCAGGTTACTACGGTGACAAAGTGGTCACCAGGTGGCGCTGCTGCACTAGCGTTCCGGGGATTCCAAACCCAGGTCCAGATTCTGTATTCCCAGATGAAACGGGTATGGTGAGGTATGGCAGTGAGAGCAAGAGCCACCGTTCACTGAGCCCTTACTCTGTGCCAGGCACTGTGCCACGTGCCCCGCATTCCTGAGTTCACACAACCCTCGCAAGAGCGCTCTGAGTGGGTACTGCCATTGTTCCCATTTTCCAGATGAGTTTGGAAAGGTGGGCGACGCCAGGAACCTACATCTAGGAAGGGCCAGGCTGTATTTTTTTTAAAAAACCCAAACTCAACCCCCCGGGTTCTAGTGGACCATCTTCCCCAGTGACTTTGGGAAATGCCAGTGCGGAAGGCATTTTCATTTTCAGTATCTTTTTCAAAAGTTCGCCTCCCTTGGCCCGAGAATGTGTGACCTCTGTAGCAGAGGGCATTGGGCGTCATTCTAATCATCCTGGACACAGAAGCCCAACACAATTCACATTCTCCATCCCAGAAATCACTTGTGTTTCAATCATCTCTGTGATTGGTTCTGGAAGGAAAGAACCCATCTACCAAATAGATAGGCATAACTTTTCATCGACTCATTCATTTACCAGTGCCCAGCACACGGACACTCCATAAATATTATAACGATACAGAGATAAGGCGGACACGGTTCTTGTTTACTGGAATGTCTATTCCAGTAGGCAGGGGCCATGACAACATTGTCGCATGAAATAACACCAGGGAACCGTGTGAGCAATATGTTTAACCCTTCCGTGGCGGGATACAAAGTGGCTGGGACAGCTGCCTGGTCTGAATGCAGTCGTCCGCTCTCACCTACACATATGGAAGATCTTCCGGGCTCCTTGCCATTGCCTTTTTCTTTCTTTTTAAAAATATATTTTATTTATTTTGCTATTGTTGTCCCCTTTTTTCTCTCTTTTATTCCCCTCCACCATGTACCCTCCCTCCCACCAGCATTCCCCCATCTTAGTTCATGCCCATTGATCACACATATAATTTCTTTGGCTTTTTCATTTCCCCTACTATTCTTAACCTCTCCCTATTTTGTACCTACTGTTTATGCTCCTGTACCCTGTAATTTCCCCCCCATTATCCCCTTCCCCCTCCTTGCTGATAACCTTCCATATGATCTCTATTTCTGTGATTCTATTCCTGTTGTAGTTGTTTGCTTATTTTTTATTTTATTTGTTTAGGTTAAGTTGTTAAGAGTTGTGAGTTTGTTGTCATTTTACTGTTCATACTTTTGATCATCTTCTTTTTCTTAGATAAGTCCCTTTAACATTTCATATAATAAGGGCTTGGTGATGATGAACTCCTTTAACTTGACATTATCTGGGAAGCACTTTATCTGCCCTTCCATTCTAAATGATAGCTTTGCTGGATAGAGCAATCTTGGATGTAGGTCCCTGCCTTTCATGACTTGGAATACTTCTTTCCAGCCCTTTCTTGCCTGCAAGGTCTCTTTTGAGAAATCAGCTGACAGTCTTATGGGAACTCCTTTGTAGGTAACTGTCTCCTTTTCTCTTGCTGCTTTTAAGATTCTCTCCTTCTTTTTAATCTTGGGTAATGTAATTATGATGTGCCTTGGAGTGTTCCTCTTTGGTTCCAAATTCTTTGGGACTCTCTGAGCTTCCTGGACTTCCTGGAAGTCTATTTCCTTTTCCAGACTGGGGAAGTTCTCCTTCATTTTTTCCAAATAGGTTTTCAATTTCTTGCTTTTCTTCTTCTTCTGGCACCCCTATGGTTCGGCTATTGGAATGTTTAAAGTCCCAGAGGTTCCTAAGCCTCTCCTCATTTATTTGAATTCTTGTTTCTTCATTCTATTTTGGTTGAATGTATATTTCTTATTTCTGGTCCAAATTGTTGAGTTGAGTCACAGTCACAGTTTCCTTCCTGTCACTGTTGCTCCCTGTATATTTTCCTTTATTTCATTTTTCATAACCTTCACTTCTTCCTCTATTTTTTAAGCATACTCAGCCATTTCTGTGAGCACCCTGATTACCAGTGTTTTGAACTCTGCATCTGATAGGTTGGCTCTCTGTTCATCGCTTAGTTGTATTTTCTCTGGAGCTTTGATCTGTTCTTTCATTTTGGCCATATTTTTTTTGTCTCAGGGTACCCGTTACATAGTAAAGAGTGGAGCCTTAGGTATTCACTTGGGGCAAGGCAACCCACATTGCTGTATGTGGCGGAGGGGCCCTAGGGGGAACAGTGCCACTTACTCAGCTCTTGGCCAGTTTTCTGTCACTTTTCCTGCTACCCACAAGCAAATTGGGCCCTTCTGGTGCTGGTTCCCAGAGGATGAGTTGGTGTATCTTCTAGGACTCTGTGGGGTATGACGCTGGGAGTTTCTCCCACTGCCACAACCCCCTCAGATTTTTACAGCCAGAGGTTTTGAGGCTTTATTTCCTCGCACTGGAACCCTGGGTTGCACAGCCTGTCTCGTTCCCCAGTTGTTCCACCCAATTTATCTGCACATAAATATGGGACTCCTTGCCACACATCCTCTCCAGCCCAGCTGCCTGTCTCCACCCTTCTACCAGTCTGGATGAATGTTTCTCCTTTACCTCCTTGGTTGTCAGACTTTTATATAGTTCTGTTTTCTAGAAGTTCTCATTATTTTTTGTTTTTAAATTTGTTGTTGCCCTTCTTTGGGTTGTGCAGGGAGGCAAAGTGTATCTCCCTGCACCTCCATCTTCTCCTTGCCTTGTTCTCAGCAAATATTTCACAGTTACTCTTTCCTCCTATCATCTGGAACATTCAACCCTTTGACAATAAGGAGAAATCAGCTATTCTCATCATAACTCATTAACGACCATTATTTATTCCCTCTGGCCTTTTCGCAACCGTGCAAGGGAAATGCTGGCCACATTCTAAATGTGAGGGAACTGGGGCTTCAGAAAGTTGCATGAGTCAGCTGTGTTTCCATGGTGCAAGCTTAGGACTCGCTGGATACAAAGCCAAAGGTTTTCCTTCTATTTAGTGCTGGATCCACTGATGTGACTTAAAGAGATACATTTCTTGTCCAAAATAACGTTTCTATTACCTGACATTCTGCCATTATCATTTTATTCTTAATCACAAAATATTGGAAAAAGTACCAAGCAGGCATTGAAAAGATCTAGGGGTCTCACTTTAGGCACACTTTTGCTGGAGCCCTCCTGAGGCACTAAGATGGGTCTGCTTGTTGTCTCCTGGGGTCAGGGTGGGTCATACCCTCAGTTTCTGGAACAATACCTTACACATGCATTCATTACTAAGCTTATTAGCCATTACATACACTAAAATTTGCCAACTCCAGTCCCCTATCAATGCCAACACAAAAGTTGCATCAAACACAAATATTTCCACAAAACATTTTTTTCTTTCTCTCTTTAAGTTCCAGCTTCTTTATCTGTCAAAACGCAAACCTTCTGTTTCTGAGAGTAGTTATCAAGATAAGATGGGCAATGAGTATATCGTAGGTAAATCCTCTAATAATTGTAAAGATAACCCAAAGCGGTACGTACTTCTAATTTTTCAGTTCTGAATTTCCCTTTTGGAGCACAAGCTATTCTGATGAAAGCAACTCCAGATAATTAAGGGCAAAGGGAACATCTGAGAATATGAAAGGAGGCACGAAGGCAGTGGCACAGCTGAGGTTAATCGTCAGCTAGTTTGCCACGTTGTATGTGGAGGACACACGTGCCAGGCTTCCAAACAGTTGCTCCCAGGCCACAAGAGCAGATGTACACAGAAACTGAGCTAAGTCCTTCCATGATTTCAGGTGATAATCCTTAAAACCATCCAGTTAACAAACATACCCTGCCTTCTTGGCCCCTCCAACAATGTGTTGTATAATCTAGAGGCAGACACTGCGAGAAGGGGCCAGGTCTTAACAAGCAGGTATGATGATCCCACGAGGGAGCCGCAAATGGGATCGAAGAACTGAGGGCAGGGTCCTCTGTAGACTCAAGTACTTAAAGCATGTTTATCCCAAAAGGTAGAGGGGATGAAAATTGTCGTGCTGGTACCGGAAAAGAAATTGGCATGCATGCTGCTTGTCACATACGAAACCCAATAAGCAGACACAAGGACTGAAGCTTTATGGACGCTTTATTCAAATGGCCAACAGTCTGAGAAGATGGCGGGTTTACATTCTAAGGGACCATCTTAAATTCCATTTTATTTTATTTTTTTAAGATTTTACTTATTTATCTTTAGAGAGGAAGGGAAGGAGAGAGGGAGAGAAATATCAGTGTATAGTTGCCTCTCGTGAGTCCCCTGCTGGGAACTGGCCTGCAACCCAGGCATGTGCCCTGACTGGGAATCGAACCGCGATCATGTGGCTCGCAGGCCTGTGCTCAATCCACTGAGCTACACCAGCCAGGGCATTAAATTCCATTTTTAAATGGCCCTTTTTATACAGAGAACAACGTGTAGGTAAGGGGGTTGAAACTCAGGGAAAAGTTAATTGGATTAAAAAACTGCAGCGTTCTTGCCCTGGGCAGTGGTCTTTAGCTGTGTCCTGGGTGGTGGGCATCTCACTCTGGAGCACAACAGCTCAGATACCCTCTTGACCGCTGGAGCCCTCCTGAGGCACTAAGGTGGGTCTGCTTGTTGTCTCCTGGGGTCAGGGTGGGTCATACCCTCAGTTCCTGGAACAATAGCTTACACGGGCATTCATTACTAAGCTTATTAGCCGTTGCGTACACTAAAATTTGCCAACTCCAGTCCCCTATCAATGGGGACAACTTTTGCAACACAAAAGTTGCATCGAACACAAATATTTCCAAGACAAGTGATTGCTGTTAGAAAACGTGAATGAGATCGGCCTTTAAAGTATCTGAAAAAGTCTAAGGAGCATAACATGGGGGTTGTAAAAAAACATACCTAGCTCCACCTTTCTGCCTGCAGCGCNCAACAGCTCAGACACCCTCTTGACCGCTGGAGCCCTCCTGAGGCACTAAGGTGGGTCTGCTTGTTGTCTCCTGGGGTCAGGGTGGGTCATACCCTCAGTTCCTGGAACAATACCTTACACATGCATTCATTACTAAGCTTATTAGCCGTTACGTACACTAAAATCTGCCAACTCCAGTCCCCTATCAATGCCAACACAAAAGTTGCATCAAACACAAATATTTCCAAGACAAGTGATTGCTGTTAGAAAACGTGAATGAGATCGGCCTTTAAAGTATCTGAAAAAGTCTAAGGAGCATAACCTGGGGGTTGTAAAAAAACATACCTAGCTCCACCTTTCTGCCTGCAGCGCGGTCCCCGCCTCCCTCCCAGTCTATTGTTCCAGGTTGACTTGTTTCATGTTTGTTTTTGTTTTTTTTCTTTTTGCTGGAATATAATATCATTAAAAAATGCATATCTTATAAATGATCAACACAATGATTTTCACAAACTGAATACACAGGGGTAACCAAGAAACAGAATATCAACCCCCAGAGACACTTCCCTCCTGTGCTCCTTCTAATCATTTTGCAACTGTTACCCCCTGCCCCGGCATCTATTACTTTGAATTCTAACAACCAGGAATGCTTTTGCCTGGTTCTTGCTTTATACAAATGCAGGTTGGTTTGGCTTTTATGAGAATGCCATTGTTATACATGAAGAGAAGGCAAGAATTTTGCTGTGTTTGAAACCTCAAGACATGTATTGTTCTAAATGCAAGGCTACATTATCCACATGTTAACAAGTTTCAGTTTCAGAGAGTACATATACACATATTCTTGTTACAATTCCATTTGATGTTTAACATCCTTTATAGCTAAAAATAAACAAACAGCCAAAGTCCTCAATTAAATGCCTTGAGAGTCAAGGCATGTTCTTAAAGGAGCTAAGTCCACTGGGAGAGGCTGGTTCCAAGGTTTCCTTGAAAGTTTGGTAACACATCACTCACTGCCTGCTTATTGAGGGCAACATGGGGCGACCGACATCCCACTTCACTGGGAGACCTAGGAGAGCCAGAAGTTACCAGGACACCATCGCTCACATAGTAGTGCAGCATCTAAGTAAGTGTATTACACCCATGCCCACCGATGGAAGCCCCACCTTCTTTGGCTTCTGACTGTAGCATTACATTGCTTGGGGCTTTCTTTCCAGTGGAGATTTTGCTCTTACCTCTTTTCCTCCTTCCTGCCTCTGAATTTTCCAGGCCAGGTGGAGGTCAACCAGGCTTCTTTATGGCATTTTCCCATGTGTGCTTTGGGGCTTATACCGCACCTTGGGTGGAGAGATTGCTGCACCCAGCATTCTTTTACCACCATGGTCCTAGATGAAGGAATCACAGCCTTTGAGGGATCTAACACAAAACTACTGCTTTGGAGAACCCTTAGCTGCTTCTATTAAAATGCACAATGTGCTTTAAATGTTTTACAAGAGTTGTTTCCAGAGAATTTGATTAAGCCCGAGTCTGGTTCCCAGGCTTGTAGCTTTTTCCGGGCCCCCGCCCCTCCTCTGTGCTATACTGATCGTCTCGGGCAGTTCTGGCCTGTCTGTCTCCTTCCCCTGATTGAAAAGCAGCTCCATCATTGCTCAAAGGCACCAGGTGGTGCTTTGCTCCTCCCTCACAGATTAAGGACTCGAATTTTTTTTCTTTTTACAACAACAATAAATATATTTGTGATGACAACCGAGTTCTCATTACTACAAAACAGCGTAGGAGTAGAAACGAGTCAGGCTGAGAGCATCGTTTCACCAGGGCTGAGTTCCCTGCTTGGCAAGACAGTGAGCCCATCTCCCCGAGAGGCCTCTGTCTTGGGCTGGATTGAAGCCACCAGCAGGTGCGACAGAATGAAGCCAGCCCCAGGCCTCAGCACAGTTCACCTTCCCACAGCCCCTCAAGCATCCTGTCTGCAGCTTTCTACCCCTTTCCTCCCCAGCAGGCTGACTCCTACCTTCTAAGTCACCAGGGAACTTTCTTTGTAGGGTAATGAACAGGAGGCTAAGTCTTATGTGAAACAAGAAAATACTCTGTGAAATCTATTGTTTCAAAGAGAATTCTAAAGTGATACCCCCATATATGGGCCTAATCATGTTACAGAATAGACCCGGGGGTTATGGGGCCCCTCTATCACTATGGATTTGATTTTTTTGCTCCCCACTGGGGAATTGGAATTATGGCTCTCAATGTCAGAGTTTGCTGAAAAGTAAAAAAAAAAAACAAAACTATTTATTCAAAAGTTATACAGGTTTAAAGTAATGGTAGGATGTCGCCGTTAAATACTCAAAGTTCCTTAAAACACCCACACACACACACACAATCCTTCTTTTCTCTCTTTGCCCTTTCAGGCAACAGAAGTCTGTAGCTCAGCTAGACTCCTGGTTCCTCCCAGTAATCTGTGCTCAGCTGGACAGGTCTCCCACAGTCCCCAGCACCGTCGGGTGTGTTGCCAGAATCTCCAGTTCTTAATCCAAAACCATGTGACACCTTCTCATGGCTCACCAGTGAGAGTCCTTTCACCCCTTTCTTTCCTATAAAGTCTCGCATCGTCCCATCCCTAGTCCTGCATTTTCTCTTCTGCATTCTTCTGCACCACAAAGAGAGAGCTCTGCATGGCTGTCACAGCTTGCTCTCCTGCTTCCTAAGCTTTGGGGTTAAGGGAGCACTAAAGCAGCACCGTTAGCCCCTGCATGGCTGCCATGCTTGGGTTTAAATCCTGGTGCCAATCTCCCTCTGCAGCCCAATTTCCGACTTCTCTCAGAATCGGCTACTCCTGCCAGCACTCCTGTATTTCCGGGCTTTCTTGGATGCCATAGTAGGTCTGGGCAGGCATGGTCCCAGGGCATGAAGCAAACCACCTCCAAGTTCTCACGCAGGCGCTGTAACCAGGGGGAGCTGTCTCCCAGTTAGGTCAAGGGTCAAAGCCACTCCCATTCCCCCTGGCTCAAAGCTTAACATATCTAGGAAGCCAGCCAGCTATTAGAGATATGCAAAATAACCATTTCAGCGTATCAGGTATGAAGCTGGCCAAATGCTAATATGCAAAATAACTCTCAATGGCCCTGCTCCATGTGTCCCATCCCCTAGTCCAGACTTGGGGGGGTGAGGACATCCTATATTTTTATATTTCTTAGACACCCCGAGTTCTGGACCCCATTACAAACCCCTCTTTGGGGGGCCCTGGCTGTACCCCGTTACAATCAGCCATGACAGCTCTTCCTCTCGTCACTACATATGCAGGCCATTCAGAAGTGGTCGCCATCTCAGACAGCTCCAGACTCATTTCCCTGTTGTCCTTCATGGCTCCTCACCCAGCTGGGAAGGAATCCCAGGTACTGTTCCCAGGTTCAGAGGCTGAGAAGGAAAGCTCTGACAGCTTAGAAAAAGATCCTTCCTTCTGTTCCTTTCGAAAGGTTTTGATGGAGATTGTTGCTTAACTGTTTTCTAGTCCCTAAGAAAAGTTAGTTTTAGGTTGGGAGAGCAATCCACAGAATCAGGTGGTCCACCTGATCAGATACTAGTTTCAAGATATAGGAGGCAAAGAGGAGGAATATAAAATCTTCTTCACCCCAGATCTTCCAGAGAGCCTCAGAGGAGAACACTGAAAAGCTTCCAGCTTTCCCAGGCCTTAGTGGGACCTTTGCTAAAGTTCTACCATCATAGACTGATGACTTTTGACAAAGTCACAATAAAAGAGACAACACAGAGGACATCTCCAAAGGAACATCTTATCCCAGTCCTGAGGGCTATAATTGTTAGCACAGAACTGGTTTAATTGAGTGAGGCACCCATAAACGAGGCAGGAGGCTTAAGTAACAACATCTAAGGCAAGGAACAGAGCCCATTAATTGGGTAGAGGATCACGTGAAGCTTTAGCGCTGATACTGGTTGCTTTATTTGAAACTCTTCTTCGATGTCTTTGGTCCACTGAGCTAGCTATCCCCTGCGTGTGTAGGACTGGACAAGCACATCCTCACACTCTTTGTGCAAGGTACTCACATCACCTCACTCAGAAGGATGCTAATGGCAGCAAGCTGATCGGGGGCACAGGAGGGCTGAGGGGTGCTCGGATCTGCTGCCTTATTTGATTTGGGTGAAATGAGGACAGTGGAGACCACAGTGTCATACTTGAGAGCAGACCTTCTTATAGCAGTTTGGGGTGTAGAGATGGAAAGCAGTGGTCTTGTGATCCCAGACCTCCTGGTAGAAGCTGACTAGGAAAGGATGGAGGGAACACTGGTTACTTTCAAGCCCACCATGTTGCTGGTGGGGGGAAGGGGCAGGAACCTCAGACTGTTGACATTTTTAGCCATTTCCTTTTCTGATATTTAATCGTATTATTTAAAAAGTAAATTTATCTGCCCTGGCTGGTGTGGCTCAGTTGGTTGGAGCCTTGTCCTATAAACCATAATGTCACGTGTTCAATTCCAGGTCACAGCGCATGCCTAGGTTGTATGTTCTGTTCCTGGCGGGGGAGTGCACAGGAGGCAACCAATCCATGTTTCTGACAGTGACATTTCTCTCCCACTCTCTCTCTCCCTTCCCCTCACTCTAAAAACAAAAGATAAAAAAAAAAAACCAATAAACATGTCCTTAGGTAAGGATAAAAAATAAAAATTTAAAAAAGTGAATTTACCTTAAATCGAACAATTTAAAATAAACTTCACCTTGATCATCTTCACCCACAATGAACCATATTCATGAACAATGTCTACTCCACTTCTAAATAAGAAGGGCACTAAAGCTTTAAGAGTAATGAAAATGTGGTGTGGAGTCCATGAAGATGGCAGAGTGGGTAAGTGCTGTGCTCCCCTCCTCCCCAACTACATTCCAATTACAAGTAGATTATAGAACAACTGCCCTGAGAACCACCCAAAACCTGGCTGAACAGAACTCCTACAACTAAGGATTAAAAGGAGCCATGTGGAGACTAGTAGGAGGCATGGAGATGTGAAATGGCTGACCCCACACTTACATGTGGCAGTTAAGAATTGAGAGGTTAAGAATTAGAAAGAATGTATTGGCTACAGAGGTCCCCCCTGAGGACAGGCAGGTCCCCATCCCACACGAGGCTCCCCAGCCTGAAGCACCAGAACCGGGTAGAGAAGCCCCCAGGGCAGCTGGCTGTAAAAATTAGCAGGGACTCAGTCCAGCTGAGATGGAGGGGGTGCTTTAGACCCAGGTGTCCTCTTAAAGGGCCCAAGCACAGACTCTCTTGCTTACGAATACTCTCCTTAAGCTCCAGAGAAAGGGTAGCAGTCCAAAAAGCACCAGAGGCTTACGGAGAAGAACTGAATTATTTGGCTTCAGGGCCAGGGCTGGAGGGGCAGGGTTGGCAGGTGCCATTTTTTCTTGGTTGAACCCCTACCCCACCCCCAGCCTTCAGGCATAATCTATCTCCATCAACCTGGCTCACACCACTGCAGTCCCACCCTGGTGATTCTCAGAGACTGTACCCCACCCAATTCACCTGCCTGCTCCAAACCACTTTTAGAGGCTAATCCACAAGTAGCCAGGCTAAGCCCTCACTTCAGAAGTTCCCAAAATTTCTCAAAGGTCTACCAAATTTTCAAAGGTCTACGGAAGACCCAACAAGCAGCAACTGTCCTCACCATGCCCTGCACCTTTCTGTAAGTGACCCCAAGCTTGGCACGGGTGATAGCCAACCTTGGTTCACAGCGTAACCCCTCCCAGGTACCTCCAAGTCCAGAACTAGCAACTCTCAGTGCAGATCACTTTGTAGCTCCTGTCAGGTGGCTTCGGGCTTGACCTTGGCTTGCACTGGACCCTCTCCCAAGAGGCCCCAGACCAGCACACATGGTGGACAACTTCTGACCACACCAGAGCACCACCCAATCAGCGCCACAAATGACACACCCAAAGGGTGGAGTTGGCAGGCCCGAGAGCCCCGTTAAAGCAAAAACAACTCTGTGAGGTCAGCCCCCCCCCTCCGCCACCAACCACAGTAGCTTGTCCTCGGTAGTCACGGCCAGTTCTCACAGCCAGTCAGCCCGATGGTCCGTCCCGCCCATCGATATGCCAACAGCAGCTGAGACTCAACTACAACAGAAGAGCACACCCAACCCACGCAAGGGTTGTGTTCGTTGGATTATGACAGAGAATTTGAAAAAATTCAAACTGACTGAAGAAAGAAACTAAATACCTACCCCAGTTTCCTGGCAGAGAAATGTATTTTCTCTGACTTCGATTTACTATACACAATTTAAGAAAATAGAAAATGAGACTTATACTAGGCAATTCTGTGTCATTTTTTACTTGCATCATGAACTCTCTCGCCATATTATTTTCAACTGCACTATTTTAAACATTGAATTAAATCCTCTTAAACAGACACTCTATAATTCACTTTTGGTTTTAATTAATAACAACAGAAAAAATACTGTAAACCATACTACCGAACAATCATAGGTCATTTACTTTTGAGAAGCTGAACTTTAAACTACTGAAGTTAAAGAGTCTGCTTCTATTAGCAACATCCAGAAAACTGCTTCATGTCATTTACTTTAAGCTGCTTACAGTGGTTAGCCATTGCCCTCAGATTCGTGTTGCAGATTCCAGGCTCAACGAGAAAAAATAATGCCTGAGATGGTGTATGGTGAAGTACACTTAGTCTTTAATTTTTTTATTTTGATTACAATTTTATGTTTTTCAAATGTGGGACAAAGAGATGAAGTGGAATGTCAAAGATTTATTATTATTGCTAACAGTCATTTTGAACTAATAAGAGATGGTCATTGACTAAAATAAAGGAAGGTGTAGAACAATGTGCAGTGTGCCACAAACTGAGTTGCAAAAAGGAAAATCTGTTTGTGCGTGTGTTTTTGGTATATGTTTATCATTTTTCCCTTTCATTTACACAGCCCCACCCTTACTCCCCCCCCCCCCCACACACACACAATCTACTGGTACAGGGAAAAAATTTGTCTGAAAATAGTCACAAGAAACTCATCACTCGTTTATTTCATAGGAAAACCTAGTTTTAAAAAGACACTTTTTAACCATATACTTTTCATATATTTTGCATTTTTATTCTGTGAATATGCTACCTCTAAAAAAAACAAAGCAGAATAAACACCAATGAAAACCTATAAAGAGTAAGAAAGAGGTGAATATATTTGGAAAGGATGTATGTCTAGGCTTTGAACTCTCAAGTACTCCCTGAAATGAAATGGCCAAACCAGCAAGAGAGAAGCATCACTCAGGGTTCATAATGAGTGAGTGTTGGGGCCTCATTAGCATTTGGCAATTCCCTCTCAGAAAATGTTTGTAAAGGCAAATAAAATGCATAGGAAAAAGACATCAGTTATATAGCAAAAAAGGTATCAGCTATGCAAATTTGAAAAATTTGATATAAGAAGGTATGTGCTTCTTTATTAATGCCACAAATAAAATTTCATGGCATACTGAATGACATCTGGAATTTCCAATTGTCTGCAACAATTGTAGTGTGGGGGTATGAAATTATTTATAATTTATGTTAATGGCACTGTACTCTGAATAGTATGTATTGTACTATGGCTTGGCGCTTATAACTGTAATGGAAGAACATGTTAAATTTCTGTTGGATGTAAACATAAAGGTATATGTATTTTTGTAAACATAAAGGCATATGTATTTTGATCACTCATATTCAGAAACTCTAACAACTGTATTCCAAGACTTTCTTGGGGGGCATGATGGGAATCCTTGTTGGTGGGGGAAAAATAAAACAAAAACCAGTTAGGATGAACCTACTGAAGACAACCCTGGAAGGGCTAGGTCAGAGCACTGAGCCAGTCTTAGGGCATCCGAATACTCACCACAAAGGAGATGTCTGAGCTAGATCCTAAAGCACAAGCAAAAATTTTCCAGATGAATATGAAGAGAAAAGACTTCTGTGGGAGATGGAATGACGTGAACAACAGCAGAAGAATGGCAACTTGTGGACCTATAGCACAAGGGGAACTCGTCCTCAACTGCAAAGTCATGGGAGGGTGGGAGGAGATGAGGTTGGAGAGGAGGGTAAGGTTCTGCTTAGGAGAACCTTCTGAGAGTTGCTGAAAAGTTCAGATTCTATTCGGTAGCAATGGGGAGCCACCGGAGAACTCTAATGAGGGGAGTGCTGTGGTCTGATTTGTGCTTTCTATTTTCTATGCCGTTATAGGGGATGGGGTTGAATTGGCAGGAGAGCAGAGAGGTGGGCATTTCAGAGGCAGAGCAGGCATGACTGTAAATGAAATAAGGATGCTCCTTTGGAAGGGGGACAAACGATAGAGGTGAGAAATAGATGAGATACTTGGTAGACTGGATCATTGTTCCCCCATTCTTTGTACTTTCTTTGTTTTGGAATTACACACCCACAGAATTTGCCATTGATACTGTGCCTTGCACTAGAGGCCAAGGGTATGTCCCACCACCTTGACTTTGGTCTTGGCCATGCGCCTTTCTTTAGCCAATGGTCTTTGAAATGTGATTGTGCAGTTCAGCATCTTGAGTGTCTCTCATCCCCATGAAACATTCTGTAGGTGGCTTCAAGTTCCAGGAGAGTGAGAGGCTTGTGGAGCGTGTCTGAATCTCACCCTCAGTGTGAAGCCAAGTCCAGCCTCGATCATTCTGCACACCCCTGGAAACAAGAATATTTGCTTCTTTTTGGAGACCACTGAGGTCTGCAGGTTGCCTGTTGTGTTACTACAGGTTAGAGATGTAAAGCTAGAAGGATTCAGTGACTGAATGGATACAAATTGGGCAAGACTCTCTGGGATCTGATAGTGCAACTGGGGGTATAATAATTCCAAAAACTAGGACCAGGACTGGTGGATGAGAAACCGCTTTTGTAGCAAAAGTTAATGAGGTCACTATAAAACATTGTGAGTTGAAACTCTTGATAAGACATCTAGATGAAAACATTTAGCAGGCAGTTGCATACAGAGCTTGAAGCTCAAAAAGATATGAAAAGTGTAAGTCCTTGGGTTATAGTTGATAGCAAATAGCATGAGCGTTAATGGCTCAGGCAGAGAATGATTAACAAACATAAAACTGAGCCAAAGGAAAAACTGATCACTCAAACACCCAGATGTGGATACAGTAAAAAGTGTCAATAATGGACGCTGAGAAAACACTCTTTGTAGCTAGATGGAGAAATACAGTATTGCGGAATAAGAGAAATTAATTTCTTTTTTAAAAAAGATTGTATTTATGTATTTTTAGAGAGAGGGGAAGGGAAGGAGAAAGAGAGGGAGAGAAACATCCAGGTGTGGTTGTCTCTTGCATGCCCCCTACTGGGGACCTGGCCTGCAGCCCAGGCCTATGCCTTGACTGGGAATCGAACCAGCAACCCTTTGATTCGCAGGACTACATTCAATCCATTGAGCTACATCAACCAGGGTGAGAAATGAGTTTCAAAAAGAGACTGAACACGGCTGGGGTAGGTTTTTGTAGAAGCCAGACTGCAAATGGGCTGACCAGTGACTGACAGGGAAATCTCACTTTTGGTAGCAATGTGTCCTTAAACTAGTAATGACATCCATGTAGTTCAACCACAGGCTGGTCCTAATACAGTGGAGTAGCATATTTAATAGAGATCAGTTTCCTAATTAATGGAGTAGCATATTTAATAGAGATCAGTTTCCTAATTAATGGAGTAGCATATATAAAGAGGATTAGTTTCCTTTAGTAAAGTCCATTATAATTGTAACAAAATCTTATGGATTACTTTAAAACCCTATATATAAAATAAAGTCTGTCTCCAGGCTCTTCCACACCCAATATCTGACTGTTAAAACCATTGTGATGGTAACAGCAGCAGGTGAATCAGCATTCACACTTGGACTTCACATTTCAAATCGACTGCCATCATCCCTTTGCTACATTCCTGGTAATGGCTACAAAGTGCAGTATCAATTATAGGTGAGTGTGTCTCCACGTCCGACTTATCTCACGAGCCCATTTGACCTATGAGAATCACTTTGGTTATTAGTGAAGGCAGGCCAGGGCTTCTTGGCAGTAACTGTCTGTTATTCCATCTGCTAAGCTGAAGCCTTAGCTCTGTTTTAAGGATTGCCTAACAGTTTAAATATATTATGGTCCAGCAACATTGGGTTTAATTGAAAGCACCCTAATAAAATAAATTCTGTCAGAAGCAATTTGTAGAAGTTGTCGAGATTACAGTTGTTGCTGTAATGTTTGTGTTTTTAAGTGCCAGCATTCTGACAGAGTCCCGAGTAGAGAGCAGAGAGTAAGGAGTAAAAAAAAAAGTATTTCCACTTTCTTCTGTAATAACTTTCTGGTTACTGTAAGCATTTTTATCATGACCCACCCCTTCATGATAACGAATATTAGAAATTAATATATGTTTGTGTTTACATTTCTTTCCAGTTTTTTCTTATATAATAAAAATCTCTTATTACAATACTCTGAGTTCTATTTAAAGAACATTTTCACCCTGGCCAGGTGGCTCAGTTGGTTGGAGCATTGTTCTGTACAACAAAAGGCTGTGGGTTTGATTCCCAATCAGGACACATGCCTAGGGTGTGGGTTCGATCCCAAGTTGGAGCACACACAGGGACAACTGATCAACGTTTCTCTCTCTCTCTCTCTCTCTCTCTCTCCCTGTCTCTCCTCTCTCTTCCTCCTTTCCCCTCTCTATAAAATCAATAAACACATCTTTAGGTAAAGATTTTTTTTAAAAAGAACATGTTCTATTTAATTTTTTATACAATGTTTCTAAACGTATGTCTGGTACAAAACCAGTTTTTTTTATTTTCTAAAAATTTTAATCTGTTGAAAACCAATATTTTTATAAAGTGCAAGACCTATAACTAGAAAAAAATAAAATAAAAAGACACAAAATACAAACCTTAAATTTTAATTATTAATAAATTCAACTGATATTAAATTACTCTGTCAAATTACTATGAAAGCTTTTAACTGTTGTTTTTCCATTTTTTGTGCTTATGAGGGGCCAGCGATCAAGGACTCATCAACTCGTACACGCCTTCAAGTGAGACTTGGAGGAGCCTGTTCTACGACGTCATTTTGACATTTTATGTAACTGTTCACACACACAGACATTTGTTCCACTTGTCACTTCTGCCTTCTTTACTCTTACTGGGTTGGAGCAGCACAAGTTTTATAAAGGCCAGTGTCCAGGGAGCAGCTGTCATCAGAGGTAAACTCTGTTAAATTGGAGGTGAGCAAGGTATGAAATGTAGTCAGTAGGAATAAAATGAGTAAAACAGAAATCTGGACCAAGTGCAAAAGCCCGCAAGTGCTTCTGGAGACGGAGAAAACAAGGATGAGAAACTGGCAAAACAGTGGAATGGTTTCCATTCATCAAACTCAGAAGCAAGACGAGCCAAGAACACGATTAGTCTATGGCCCGAGGGAGTTCTCTGTCCCATAAAAGGTTTTTATCACATTGTTATTTTCCAGACTGGGATATAAGAAACACTGGTAGTAAGCAACATGTTACTTGGTGATACACAGGTAAGAATATTTTTATTTTTATATTTAGGAATATTCATGACATTAGAAAAATCAGACTAAGCACCAGCATTCTGATGTCATGGCTCCTATCCCTCAGGCTGGGTCTAAGTCTTAGATGGTGTCAAACTGATGTTCACCAGGGGCCACATCAGCCTTGAGGTTACTTTCAGAGGGCTGACTATAACTTTATAACTGTAAAAATGTAACTTCTCCTTAACTGTTAATTGAGAGCTCAGTGTTGCCGCCCAGTAGAAACAGGACGTCGGGCTGTATAGTACAAGGTGGAGGGCTGAATTCAGCCTGAGGGCTTTGTGTTTGCCACCTGTGGTCTAAGAGGTAAAGAGAGTTGGAAAAATATAACTAATGATAGTATAGATGTTATGCAAGTATAACTGTATGGAAATCACTCGATTTAGGGAACTTTGGATTTAATGTAATTTAAGCTCCTATTTAGAGTCCAAATTCTGTATGTTTTCAGTGACTGTTTTGGAGTATACTAAAAATCATAGAACCATGGACCCTGAGAAAATGGGTTGAAAAACAGAAGAAAAAGGTACATATGGCTGCTATTGCTATGGGAAAAAAAAAACCACCTTAAAACGAGTGACCTAAAGCAACCATTTTCCTCTGCCCACGGCCCACAACCACGTGGCCGGAGTTCAGCCCACAAGCAGGAGTGGCTTCTCCCTGCTTTCCCAGGTGGGAAACACCAGGGCAGGGAGAACTTACAGGCCCGGCATCACAGGGAGAGCTTGATAAAATGCAGAATACACACATTATGATCCAGAAGGTCCAGAGTGGTGAGGGGATGGGGTTGCCCTGAGACCGTTGTCAATGATGCCGGCTTCGGGGCTGCACTCTGAGGTAGTAGAACAGGGAGACACATTACATTTTACATTCTCGCTCATGAGAAGAATTTCAAAAATTACCCTGATTATAACCAGCTTTATATACTGTTCATCTGCACACAAACTGGTTTAATAACTACTATCAATCAACAAATATAAAGTGTATGAAGACATCTCCATCTTTTTATTAGAAACATGAAGATTGGCACTACCTGAGAGAGATTATAAGATGTGAGATCACTGAAATTAATGAGAAATGGTAATATTACTATAGTGTTTACCAAATATTTCATGAGCTTATTTGAATGTATAGTTTTGAGTTTGCAGGTCTAAGGTTTCTGAGCTGCATCTTTTCCTTACACCCTGGCTGGCACGTTCTTAACCCTGGAATCAGAGACTCACTGGATGCTCAGAGCAGCCAAACGTACACACACACACACACTGAGGTTAAATTTACTCTGTCCCAGTGGCATTCCTAAACGTGCATGAAGAAACCACTCTAGACATTTCCATCAGAGTCCCAGCCCTTTGCTAATTTTTGAGCTCTGCAAGGAAAGAAAAAGGCAACAGTATGTAATTAGGGAAATCTATGATTTACACATTAACGAGCAAGGAAATGCAATCCACAGAGGGGAGAAGGAAATTGTGGCTAGCTAATAAGTGTCTGTACTTATTAAGGCTGAAGAAACAACCTAAGAGAGAAATCTAAGCCCTTCCCAAACAGTGCAGGGCAATTATATTTGGCATTGGTTCCGCAGGGAAGATGCAGCTTTAGAATACAGAATTGAGGAATGGGGGGAAGAGAACCAGCTGAAGGTACAAACCAAACATTTTTTAGATGTATCACAGGCAAGGGAAAGGAGAAGGTGAGAAAAAGGAGACACTGCAGGCCATGGGGAAAGGAGAAAAATGAAATACGCTTTTTGAAGCTCAGCCCTCATTCTGGAAGGTGATGGGAAAATTTAAATTTCAAAGTCATCCACGAGAACTTGGAGAATAACCTTGATGGAAAATTTTTAGCAGGACTACATAGACTTTCAATCCCCCAAATCAAAAGAAACAGATGAACAGTCCCTTGAAGAATTTATTCCCCTCGTGATGGTAACTTTGTTAAACACCGACTCTTGTACTAGAAATGATGAAACAACTATCATTTCTGCCTTTGGAAAGCTTCCACCAAGTGGAAAGTCTACACACATGTATCCGCACACACTCCAGCAGTCGTGTATGGGCAATTCCGAAAAACTGGGTCTTTTTCTCCTTGAGAGCGTGGAGTTCAGAGCCCAGATACTCTTATGTTTTAGAAGTGTGACCTTGGACGGAATAATTTCCCTCTTTGAGTCACTGGTTATTTGTCTTTAAAGTGGAAATGATGAAGTGTGTAAGTGGATACTGTTGGAAAATTAAATATGAGAGAACCCACCTCATAAATATATAACACTTTCTCCCCTTTTTATCTAAATTAGAGCGTGCTGCAGAGGGCCAAGGTTAAGGATGATGCCTGGGACATTCGGGAGGGTCTACCTGCTTTCCTCCCTCTCTCTTGCCTTCTTCCTCTCTCTCCCCCTCTCTTGCTTGCAACATTATTGAGCAAATTGCAGTCATATATTCAATTCCTGGGCTTGATTAGCTCATGGTGGAGTAGAAGAAGCAGTATTATAAATGATTTCAGTTAGTCTGGTAAATTCTGTATCAAGGTGTGTCCAAGTTATTAGAGGAAATCGAGGGTGACTTTCTGCAACGTTCAAATTAATGGCAGTTGGAGTAGCCAGGAGGGGCCTCTTCTGGACAGGGCCATGAAAGACCTAGTTCAATTCATCGTCTTATCCCCAGTTTCTAACACAATGCCTGGTATGTATGTCGTTCAAGGTTAATGAGTTTATAAATGAACAGATAAATTAAGGTGGAGGACAGGGACAGGAGAGTGGATCCAGCTCTCTAGACCGACGGTCATCAACCACAGCTGAGCATCAGAGCAGCAATAGGAGAACCTAACACCATATTTTGGGGTTGAGATCCAGGATGATAGATTTTTAGGAATCTCCACAAATAGTTGTTATGCATGCTTTTGCACGAATTACTGCTCAGAAGGGGGAATAGCATGTGTTGAATCTCACTGACAATATTGCTTTGTACACAGCTTATCAAGAATGAGGCAAAACATAACCTAGTTTTAAGCAGAGCTATTGCTGGAGCGGAGCAATGACAATTATTTTCTACCACCTACAAGGAGGGCTAGGACTATCCTAGTTAGGAAGTATCCCAATAAATAAGTTTAAATGTGTGAATGAACAAAGAAATGGACCCCAAATCAGAAGGCCAGTTTACTAAATGAAATTGCATAGATCGTTTATTATGAAGACTGAGTTTTCCTAACCACGTGACCAGACTATTTTGTGTTTGGAGAAAGTGGCGAGCAGTATCGTAACCAAAGTGTTTCCTGAGCGAGAATAGAATGCCTAAAAGTGATATTGCAGAATCACTTTGTAAGTTATATAAATAAATGTTTGACCTCTGTGATGGACACCTGAAACTAATAAAGTAATGAATGTTTACACAATGAAAATCTTACCTTTTGCAACAGGCATGGCTGGGCATGGAGACTATTATGCTAAGTGAAATAAGCCAGTCAGAGAAAGACACACACGATGTTACCTCACTTATACGTGGAATCTAACGAAAAAAAAATTAACAAACAAAATAGAAACAAAAGCATAAATACAGAGAACAGACTGACAGGCGTCAGAGGGGAAGGGGATAAAGGGATCAAGCATATATATAGATATGTGTGTCAGTGCATGTGTGTGTATGTATATACATATATATACATAAACAGCATGGTGATAGTCAAAGGGAAATGGGGTGGGGGAGGTAGAAGAGGGCAAAGGGGGTAGGTAGATGGGGATGGAAAGAGACTTGACTTTGGGCAATGGGCACACGATGCTGTGTGCAATGGTGTTTTATTGAGCTGTGCAGTTGAAACCTGTACGGTTTTGTTAGCCAATGTCACCCCAATTAACTCAGTAAGATATATTAAATGTAATTTAAAAATTAAAAGGATTTTAATGTGTGGCAAAAACCAGCATTCAAATGGAATGGACTTTCTGACCATTAAAACAAACAAACAAATAAACAAACAAACAACAACAAAACTGCTGGTTTCCACTTCCTGGCAATCTTTCAAATCCAAGGAAAAGGCCGCATGAACTGGACCTAGACTTCTTTGAAAACTGACACTTGGCTTTGAGAATTAGGGGACATGATATTGATTTCTTTCCACCAGAGGGCACCACAGACTACAATCCAGCAAAGTTGTTTGTGGGGCTGGGTACGGAGGAATATCTAAAGCATCGGGTTGTATGTTATTACAGCAAGGACAGGTTTCTGAGGTTAACAAATAAACGTTATTGATTTTTCAGTAAGGTAGGATTTACAAGCAAGACATTAATTTGGCTCTACACACCTCTGCCATTTTTACCTTCTAGATGGGCAAAAAAATTTTAAAAATCAAAATGCTTAATCTTTTATTGATATGTGTACTTGCACCGAATTGTCTATAGAAACTGGGTGATGGAACACTGTTCTTGCTACAGGAATCGCACGATGACGTCCACTGACAATTCTGCCTGTTGAGATTCACCTGGGACAAGTGTTTGGGACTTGTGGGCTCCGTGGAATTACAGGCTCTCATTTCCAAGGAAGCTACAAGGAAGCAAGGCCCTGTCCCCCCAGGTGTCTCTTTAGCACTGGCAGTTACGTGTGTCCTTTCATTCCCAACCCAGCCGTGCACTGAGCAATTTCTGCCTTGTTCAGCATAGACTACACCCCCTTCATCATCCATTGAAAACCGGGCTTTGCCCTGAATCTCTGACAATCAAATGCTTGCAAACGCCCTCGGTTTGCTTCAAATACTGGTTTTGTAAAGACAGACATACTTGCGCTCCTCTTGTACTCCGAGGGGCAAATTTCACGAGCCGAACGCTCCCTTGTAGTCCCCTATGCGTGTTCAATAAGCCAAAGTGCTTGTGAAGTATGACCCCCGTGGCTACTTTCTACCGACTGATGACAACTGAAAAAGTGCATTTGAAAATGGAGTGCCATTTGAAATTCATGGGCTGGCAGGGCTCACAGCTGATCACAATTTCTCATGTGAAGATGTGATTTCCCTCCCCTGTTTCCTCTTGTGATGCGACTGAGGAGCACCGAGGGAGTTTCCCAGCCTGCGATCCGGACTTCTGCAATGGCGATGCTGGGAGACACAGTTTAAAAAGAAACAAAAACAGAGGCATCAGGTTTCAGGCTCTGACTTCTTAGACTTACAAGGGATGGCTTCAGGCTTGTGGGATGATGACTCTAATCTGGAGAGGAAGCACATGCTTCCTAACAGCATGAGCGGCTCCCAACCCTAATAGGGCCTCCACTGTGTGAGAATGTGAACTTGCATCTGACAAGAGTCTCATAGAGATAACATAGCTTTACAGCTGAGTGAGCCTCTAAAGCTTAAAGGACTCTCTTACTTTACCCAAAACTCTGGATACTAATCCTAATTGTTTCTATTTCCTGGTGGCAATTAAGGAATTATTGAGTCGTTTAAATGTAGGGCGGGGTAAAAGTAGGTTGACAGTTGTTCCTATGGACACTAATACAATAATTCATAAATAATAGTACAAGCACAAACTCTGTGTTTCACATACTTATAACTGTAAACCTCCCTTTGCCCTACTACCCTGTGTGGTGAAATAGTCCACATAGTATGAATTCTTTTGTTAGCAAATGTAACTCTCCTTGTGGCCCCCCTGTCCTCCCCCACAACATGGTGTTTTCCTTAGTCTAATCCTGTTCAAATCCTAAACTATTTTGTGCCTTCTGCAAAGCCTAAGCCCTCTCCCTAAAGAATTTAATTATGAAAATTCATGACTCGACACTTGTTTGAGCAATGTAATGGGAAACATAGACTCTCAAACTGGGGGCTGCAATTCAAATAAATAGTAAGGAGGATTGACAACTTGTAATTAATAATTCAAAACTCCGGATGGAGACATTCGGCCTGAGTAAAGCAGTGTATTCTTTTCACTGGAATTATAACAACCTAGTGTGTTTGCATTGATCAGAATCTATTTGGGCTGTTAGTTACAGTGGTTAGACTATCGTGGTTATTTCTGGCATAAAAATAGTTGGTGAATAAATACACGGAGTTCTCCATCACCCATGCATCTCGTCTCTTCTTGCTGCCTTCCCTCTCTCCTTCCCTTCAAAGCATTTAAGGATTTGAAATGGGCATTTGTTACCCTCCCTATTCATTTCTCATTTTCTCCACAACCCCCAACCACTGTTTTCTGCCTTCAAACTTTTGCTGAAACTACTTGAGTTCAAGTCTCCAATGTGACCTTTCTGATTGCCAAGGTCCATAGATGCCTTAATGTTCTTATTTGATTTGCCTTTTTGTAACGTCTGGCCTCATAGGTTTCTTCACTCACAGGGTTCATCTGGTTTAACTCCATCTCTCTAGCCATTTCCTCTCTGCCTCTTTTCTGTGCTTAAGCTTACAATTTCTCTGGAGTTTCATTCCTATACCTACTTTCTCAGTCAACAATTCCCTCAAGCCTCTTCATCCTGACTTCAAGCACCATTAACATAATGATAATTTTTTTAGTTTTTTCTCAGGTTCAGAATTCTGAGATCTAGCCTCACATTTCTGTCTCCTGAATTTTCCCAGCTTGGTTGTCTGAAGTGAAGACAATGCTTTGTATCCATCAAAACGGTTGTTTGTTTTCATTTGATGGACACATATGCCCCAGACTTCTCCGTAGTTATGTGGGGCCACGTGAGAGACTTATGGCCAATGGAATATGGATAGAATCACACACGTCACTTCCATTTCTGGTCCCTCTGTGATCTTCTGAGCTCTTTCTCTTCTCTGACAACATTGGAGGGAGCACAAAGTCTAATAGCCAGGAGCATTCCGATCACGTTTTGCTGGAATGAAGAATAAAGCTGCGTCAGACCACTGAAAATTTGGGCTGTTAGTTATAGCAGTTAGACTGTCACGATAATAATGGGCCTGATACATCTAAAGGACCCGGTAGACCTAAATAAAAACTCACCCTGCTTCACAAAACAAGGTCTCTACCTTCGTGATTGGGACGCCAACTTCTCCAAACCAGAAATTTTAAGGATTCTCAAACCTTATCTCCTAACTTTAATTTATGCCCACCACCGGTCTCAGCCAACCATGTTAACACTCTTCAACACTTCCATGGACGTTAGTTCATACCCGCCTGGCTTCCAGCTGGCACAGTTAGAGCGGCCTCCTCCTTGTTCTCTGCTTTTAACCTCACCCTTCACCCTTCACAGTTCATTGCTCAAACCCTTCGAAAGATGGTCTTGTTCTCCCTAATTTTTGCTAATCTTAAAAATTAATAGTGTTCCTGCGCCCAGTGCTTTGAAATGCCAATACACCAGCGTTTGGAGTAAGGGAACGTTTACTGGTCTAGAAAGTACCAACTGAGAAGATGGGAAACATAATGGTGTCTCAAACCCACCTCCCTTGGTGGACTAGGTAAAGGACTTTTAAGGGTTTAGGAGAAGCAGGTATGTGGAAGTGCCGATGGGACAAGTTTTAATTGGAAGACCTTGAAAACTTGCCCATCTGTGGTAAAGGGTCGTCAACACTGAATCTTCCTGGACAAGGCACCCTTGGCTTCTGAAATGGTTTCTGTGTTCAAGTTCTGGTTTTGTCCTGGTCCTTTAGTTCTGGGTGCAGCTGGAGGCCAAAGTTCTCATCTCTGTGCTTGCTTCAACTGAGTGACTTGTGGTGTTGGCCAGCTGTCTCTGAAAAGCAACTCAGTATCTCATTAAACAGGACAGGACTGTTTTCAGCTTGTTCTGCAGTTACAATAGCTCCAACTTTCTGATATATATCATATATATATATATATATATATTAGAAATTTTGGAAAACTCAGAAAAGTATTAAATAGAAAGTAAATATCAGTTACAGTCTCATTAATGCAATAAAAACTGATTAAACATTTGGTTTGTGGGCTTCCTATGTTGTTTTTATGTGCATGTTTATAAATATTATATATAGTATTTCAAATCAAATTTAATTTTTATCAAAGTAATACATACATAAATCTAAAGGGTTTTTTGTGAATACTCTACACAGTAAAAGCTACAGTTTCCTGTCTCATCCTTCCTCATTTCCAATTCCATTCCTCAGAAGCAAATACTTTTAAGTAGTTTAGTGATTTATTTGGTTCTTTCTTCCCATATTTCTAAATGACATGCTTGTACTGCTATTCCTTGATTTTTCTTTAATTATGTATGTTATCTACTGACTTTGTGCTATGGAAAATGAAGATTAAATTCTTTTATATTCCACACGGTCACACAAACCTTCTGCAGGACAAAACAGTATGCTATTATTTAATGATATTTATATCAGTATTACTCTATAAATATTATTCCAAATCGATCTTTGTAAAGTACCCTGATTATATATTTTTTCTTGTTCAAGTTTTTTTCCTGAAGTTTAATAATTGCCTCTATTTATTGTCTTCTTAGTTTTCTATATATCTGTCACAAATTTATATCCACATCCTCAGAAGAGCCACATATTCATTTCACTACCTAAAAATACATTAAATAGGCATTTGATTAAAGACATTTTAGGGGGAACTTTCCCTATTAAAGCCCTCCATATTCAGGTTCAAATTTGGACTATATTTCTCAGCATCCAGAATATATAATAACACTTAAAATCAATTTAGAAAAAACAAGAAACAAGACATAACAGGAGCATATTTTAAGAGATAAAAGAAGCATAAAGGCTATTAACAAAAAAGGAAGACAGTGACCATTAAACATGTGAAAAGCTGGTCCATTTTATGGGTATTGGCAAAATGTAAAAGCGTTATGATTCTATGTGTTTAAAATTTTAAATGGCATAATCTTTGGGGAGAGTGTATTGTAATCTAATGAAGTTACAGACATGCATTCCCTGTAACACAACAACTCATTAGAAGTTGGTTATATACCCCAAAGTAGGGTGGGTGCACTCCCAGTCTATCCAGAAAGTATCCAACCATGTACCATGAAAAATCGAGATGGTTGTTGAAGATGTTACAAGATATAAGCAACTTTGTACACAGGACAATTATGCCCCAGTCCTTTTCCAAGTAGGCACCTTGGGACCTCATGCTGTTCTCCCAATCGCCATCAACTACCTCATTTTATTTTCCTGAATCTCATTGATGGTCCGAAATCTCCTCCCTTTCAAAGGTGATTGTAGATTTGGGAACAGCCAGAAGTCCCAGGGTGCCAAATCTGGGCTATACTGGGGCTGAGTTACCTGGGTGATTTGATGTTGTGCCAGAATCCTGTGCACGATGTGATGCATAAGCAGGAGTGTTGTCAGTGATGAAGCTTCCAATCACCAGTTGCCCACATCTGCAGCCTTATGAATAATCCCGACAGTTTCCACAGAGGAATGTTCAAGCTTAATGTAGAATCTGACGCAGATTTGTTGCTCTCCTCACTCAGTCACTTTGAATGTGTTGGCCACACAGTACACATGCTCACTCAATGGCATCTACTGCCCTTGCTGACTAGTACAGTGAAGTTGTCATTGTTCACACTTGTGCATTCCAGTCTACTCCTGTTGGCTTCTAGGTTGCACTGATGTCATTCAAACTATTCTTGTTATATTAACAATGGCTGGACTTTTTCCTGACAGACCTCACATATGTGTGTGTGTGTGTGTATATATGTGTGTGTGTGCGTGTGTGTGTATATATGTATTCATATGCATATATGTGAATCATATCACTAAAGTAGAGAAATAATAAAATATCAAAATGCCAGTTTCAATATAGTAATTATTCCTGGAAGAAAAGTGTTGGGAAGGTGATAAGAATACACAGGGAACTTTCATCGTATTAGCATTTTCTTTTGAATTAATATCCTAACTACATTAAATTATTTATATCTCTCTTTTTTTAAGATTTTATTTATTTATCCTTAGAGGGGAAGGGAAGGAGAGAGGGAGAGAAATATCAATGAATGGTTGCCTCTCGTGAGTCCCCTGCTGGGAACCGGCCTGCAACCCAGGCATGTGCCCTGACTGGAAATCGAACCGCGATCGTATGGTTAGCAGGCCTGCGCTCAATCCACTGAGCTACACTAGCCAGGGCTATATCTCTTTAAAATGTAGTCTCTTATAATACATGGAAAACTGGAGTCAAACATATTGTAGGAGAGCATATTTGGTATGATTTTGAGTACCAGAAATTGGATGCTTGCATTAGCTTTAGGGCCCCCATTGAATGATTCTCGAGAACCAGATAAAAGATCGTAGAATATTGCTTCACAGAACAGAAAGGAAAGGGCTAACTATAATACGTGTTTTTTTCCTCCCCTCAAATTTCTCATAGAGACTAGCAGTACTGTGTTTGGGTGGTATTTGGGGAATATGTCTCCGGGCTTGGTCAGTGGATACTATGAAGTTTCACTTAAAATCAAGGGAACTTCATACGTGCAAGTGTATGAGATGGCAATTAAGTAAATACTTGATAAAATAAATGAGTTTTGAATATGTCTCTCTGCCATTATAACTGGAAAGCACCTTCAGGAAAATTTAGCCTCTGTAACCCCAAATCTTGCAGACTTGTGTGGAAACGTTGAAAGCTTTTCCAGGTTCACACCCATTTATTGTAGGAGTTTTACTTGCTAATTAAGCAAAGGTGCTCTGCCAGTAATATTTATGAACAGCGTTTCCGATTCAGTCCTGATGCTCCTGCACAGGTTCCATTTCTGGACTGAACAAATCTCTGCAGTGAACTGTCCATGTTAATAATGACAAAAGGGCTGGGATGGGTGTACAAGGTAAAAGGGATTTCATCAAGCTCCAGATTCCATCACCGTTCTAGGGGATGTTTTGTGTTACTCTGTTTCCCGTGAAAAGGAATTCTGTGGCGTTCTGCAGTGCAAACCGCGGAGTACTGGAATTCACTCACAGCTTTACTAATTTATCGTACAGTGGTGTGGTTAAGTAACTCCAAATCTCTTCACTTTACGTACTAAAATGTTAAAAGGTTTATAGCACTCACAGGAATGTAGTAAGACTTACTAAATGTTTAGAAATTCCTGCTAATAAGCTGTCTCTCTTCCAAAGCATTCTAAGATACTAAAACTAATTAGGTGCTATCTACTTATTAAGTGCTAGGTGATGAATGTTTTTACTGAGTTTTGAAATTCTGGGGAAGAAATTGTGAGGCATAATTATCGTTGGCAGTGAATAGTATACATGATGAATAGCATGAAAAAATTCAAGCCATTACTGTAGCATATTTTAGCTGTTCCACTGGCAGAACTAGAAAAAGGTACTGTCAAAACTGAAAGGTATAACCCACATAAAGAAACACTGATATATTGGAACTTTCAGAATGGATTCTCAGGCTGGTTACTCAGAATATCACATGAGTTGAAACCGAGAAAAATGATGTTTTTTATTAGCTAATTTGTATGCAGAAAAGCCAATTTTCAGAACCAGAGTCATTTTGCCTTAGGAATATTCCAATGACTCTGAAAGACATGTAAAATCTGCCCTTTGGTAGAAAAAAAGAATGGTGAAGGACTTGGAAGAGAATGAAATACCACATTCATGATTACAAAGCTTCCCACCCAAAAATGTCTAGAACTATTACCTAAAGTCTGAAGACAGGCCTGGCCTGGGCACTGACGCAACGGTCCTGGCTGCTTTGTCTCCAGGCAACTTCGGTGGCCTTATGTGTCGGTTCTTTGCCTGACCATGCCAGCACCAGGCCTCCTCTCAGACACTGTGAACTTGGTTTTGGAGAGAACCTTTTCCCTTCCTTTGTCCAGCTGGGTTTTACCACAGCCAACCTCACCAATTATAAGAAATAATTGCATTTCAGTGATTGACTATAACTTCTAGTGAAACCAAAGAAGGATTATTCCTTAGAAATTTAAAATACTTTAGAGTTTGGCATAGTATTTTCATACTCTCCCGATACCAAAGTCAGAGACCTAACACCCATTTTTATAGCAGTTTTTCCAGATGTATGTATAATTGTTCTAAATGTTTTCTGTATGACAAGAACCATCTGGAGCTTTCTGTCTTAGGTTTGTTTCTTAAAATTCTCTGGGGTTGAGAATCTAGAAAACTTGAAGGAGTCTTATTTAAGACCTGTATTATTTTGATTCCAAATAGACGAAAGGCAATTCTTTATGGCTTAAGCTTAAAAGGAGAGATGTGTTTGGTTTAAAACTCAAGCTGCAGGCAGAGAGAGGATGTGACTGAGCTCAGAAACATCTGGAACTAGGAACTTGAATGCCAAGGGGCTGCACACCCCCCTCCACTTCCTCCCATTTTTTGCTTTGCTTTGAGCTTTCATTTCATTCTTTCTTCTTTGGGGCCTCTTCTAGATCTGGGCTGACTTAGGTTGTCTCTCATTTCTAATTTCAAAAAACAAAAAAAATCAGGAGAAGGATTTTCCGTGTCTGGGGTAGGATGGGGTGAGAAAAGTAAAAATCCATAACCCTCCTGTGAAAATACGGAGGCCATAGCGCAGAGAAGTGCAGCTCGCCAAGTAAGGTGGGTGCCATCTCAGAATAGAGTTTGGGGCACACAAAGCAAGAGGCAGCCAGGGTGAAATCTCACTGTGTCCTTTAACATTCATAATTTGTAGATGAGAAAATAGATTTAGAGGGAGGGAGTGATCATTTAAGATCATGCAGCTAGTTCCTGAGCGAGAAAATTGTGACTTGAGCCTGGACCTCTTATGTCCCAGGTAGTCTTTCTCTAACATATGACTCTGTAAGGTAATATTTTGGTTGACAGCATAAAGCTTGGCGTATATTGCATGGCACTGTGATGTCTGTACAACTTCTCTGGAGGACCCACAGAGGTTTTATGTTGTCTCAGGTTTGGGGTTGGCTTCAAAGAGCCCACGAGCAATGTTAATGAGTCATTTCCAGAGAAAATGTCATTCATTGAGCTGTGTCATATGTCATTCATGAACTGTGTTAAGCTTTTGGATTATAGGAAGGATAAACAAAAAGAATGACTATAACTAATTAACTAAATAATTTAAAATATTAAATGTGCAAAAAAGGGAAACTACCTGATACCTTGAAAGTATACAGAGTGACATAATGCAGGGTTGTGCCTGAATTAACGAGACGGGATGTAGAGTTGTGGAAGTTTTCCTTGTGGCTCTGAGGCTATTTAACCATGTCAGTCATTGGCTAACTTTGAGAATTGATTCCTAAAGGTGTATAAATGCTATTCATCTTCTTTCTAAAAGTCATCTAGTTCTGAACTCATCCTCTGGGGAAATTCCCCACTCGCCATCAAGGGACCCAGAAGGCCGGAGTACACTATCCTTAAGGGAGTAACTGAGGCAGGCTCCAGGCCACAGATGAGACAGCTGAGCTCCACACACCAGAGCGCTGCTCCACGCCATGCTGATCTCCCTTAGTAATTGGCCTGCAGAGGCTCTGCCCTGCTCAGCTGGATCCAGACCATACCCGCTCTGACCTGCGAAACTGGCTTTTCCTTGCAAGGCACTGACAGCTTCCTTGCCCATCATGCTATCTCCTTGACCTGAGGCCTGAAACTCTGGGACTCAGGTTTATTCTTTCCCATTGATTGCTCTGCCTGCGTGTTATATTTACCTTAGATTGTTAGAGTGTGAGTAGGGTATTAATGTGTGTTGATGTTCTACTTTGAGTGAAACTGTGTTCAATGAAAGCTGAGGGAGGAGCATAGTTACTGTGTGTGACTCTTGTCTATTCCTTGGTGCCATGCTGCTCAGTAGGCAGCTAGCTGAGCAGTTGCCTGGCTGACTTATAAGAAAGACTATATTCAGAAACATACACTTGTGACAGAGAGCCAAAGATATTTGAGGAGAAGCACTGACTTCCATAAGTATGTGCCCAGGCATTGAATTTCTAGAACATATCATACATAGGCATTTTCTTAATTTCCCATCTGATGCCTTGCTGCCCTCCTTAATGGCAACATCAGTCTACATTCCCTCCAGAAACTTGGGAGAGTTCCATGTCTTCACCAGTGTTCCGTGTCGCCAGCTCTCTGAGTTTTCAGACTAATGGGTATAAAGATATGTCCCTTTTAAAAAATTTTCATTTACCTCATTAAAAGTTGTTTTAAACATGACTTCATATTCTTAACTTTGGATGCCCACTTTGCTAACCTGTTCTTTTCCTCCTTTTTTGCCTGTTTTTTTCTGTCTTTTTACAAATTTATATCATTCCTTTTATATTCTAAATAATATTAATCTCTTGGTGGTTTTACAAATGGCAAATTATTTTTTCCATTCTGTCACTTATCTTTTAACTTTACCCATGATGCCAATTTTATACACAAATTCTTAATTTTGATATGTTTTACATTTGTCTTGTTGTTTCTTTTTGTTTATGGGTTGTATATCTGACATTATGTTTAAGAATTACTTCCCTGTACTTACAATTTTCTCCCCAAATTTTCTTTTATGAACATTATACATGGGTTTTTCAGTTAGGTCTTTAATCCACCCAGTGTAGGCTATATGTAAGACAAAGTTTTGTTTTATTTTAATTTTCAGAAATTTCCCCAAAGTAATTTATTCCTTTCCTCACTGATTCGCTGGTGTCACTATTATAGTATACTAACTTTCCGTGTTTCCATGTGCTTGCCTTTCTATTCTTTTCACTGGTCAGTTTTCTTACACTGACATCACAGTATTTTTGTCGCTCCTCTTTTTCTCTTTTTTTAATTTAAGATTAATTTAGTGATTCATTGATTCTTATTCTTTTATGTAAATTTACTAAGTTCCTTAAAATTAGAAATAAATCTTTGAATGGCATTGCAGTTAAATATAATTGACCTTCTTATAGTATCAAGTCATCTTAACCAAGGACAACATGGCCCTCGCAGTGACTCTGGCTGTATGTTCTGTGCTTTATTCGGTATTTAGAATTTTCTCCACACCAGTGTTACCTGCCTAGTTTTAAAAAAAATGTTGTGCATAGCAGCTTGATGAATGTTCTTATTAGATTTAATAACTGAATAATTCCTTTGTATTTTAAGGCAGATAACATTTCTATAAGAAATAATGAATTTATTTCTTTGGGTCAAATCTTACCACTCCTTATCTTTTTCCTTGCTTATACTACTGGCCAATCTTCCAGTGCTATGCTAAGCATTAGTGACAGCGGCCATACCGATCTTATTTCCAGTCTTAGAGGGAATGTATTTAAGGTCTGACAAAGTGGTATGTGTTATACATTTTTAGTACATGATCTTTGGGAAGTAAAAGATGTTCCCTTCTAAACTTAAACTGTGCTATAAATTTTTTAAAGTCTTAAATAAATACCAAAATGTATCATGAATTTTTCTGAATCAAATAACACAATTTTACTTTTTCCCTTTGGTCCATTTATGTGGTCAATGAAAGAATATATCTTCTAATTTTAACTCATTTTGTATTCTTGAGGTAATCCATGCCTGGAATTTATTTATTATGTATAAGTACATTGTTGGATCCAGTTAGTTAAAATCAAGTGCCTTCAAATGGTTTAACGAGGCTCTATAGCACTTACCCAGCTAGCTCACCCGTTTATCTCTTGACTTTATTTCTTTCTACTGTCCTTAAGCACTTAGGTTGTCCCGGCCATTCCAACCTCTTCGTTGTTCCTCAACCCACCAGGCACTTTCTCACCCCAATGCCTTTGCAATTTCAATTCCTTCTTCCTGGAAAGAACTTTATTCAGATACACACATGCCTCCCTCCCTCCTTCTCAGTGAGGCTTATCTCAACATTCCCATTTAAAATTGCAGTCCACCCACTCTCAACATTCTTTACCCCCTTTCATTGCTCTACTTTACTCTTTTAACTCTATTTTCTAATTTTCTGTAACCTTGATGCTCTGACATTTGTGACTTCGCTGACTGGGGACAGACTGCCCCTCCTGGGTCTAGCCAGTTCTTAGCGAAAACAAAGCACTTACCGAGATCAAATCTTTTAAGTATAAACTAACCAACCCAAGACCCACACCACCAACCATCCTCTTTACAAACTCTCACACGCCAAGTTAATATTTCCCCTGCCCTAAATCAACCCAGGGCCAGCTCCCAGGCAACTAGGGACAAGCCCCTATGCTCACAGCCCAGCAGAACGATTCAAACTTAGCCAGTCTCCAACGTTTCATCCTGCCTTGCCTTGAGTTTTCCTACAGAAATTCCGATGAAGGCTATGGTGGCCTGAGCCTGGTCTTGTCCCTTCTGCCTCTGGCTGACCTTGGAGTTTCCCCATGACACTCTGCAGGGCATGCTGGGCTCCTCCCCACTTTTTAGGGGACTGTGAGTATAAACTTGTTTTTTCATGGCAATCATTTCTATGTCTCTATGTCGTACCATACTGGACTAAAGCAAATACAAATTTTATGACATTTAATTCTTATTTCTTATCATTTAACATATAACACACTTTCCAGTTTACTTATTTATATTGCTTATTACAAATCTTTTCCAACTAGAATGTAAACTCCATAAACCAGAGGGGGGGGTTTGCTTCTCTATTTCCATTATCTAAAAAGTTCTTAGCAAATACCAGGTCCTCAATAAATATTTATGAAATGGATAAATGAAACATTAATGGGTAAACGAAACACTGTCTAGTGCCAAACTGATGGTTACGTGTCATTATAAACTTGTTCTAACCCACAGTATGTGTAATATGAACTTTGTGTGATTGAAATGCATCAATATAGGTTCATTAATGGTAACAAATGTATTAATACAACTCTGAGGGGGATGCTGATAATGAATGAAGGAGGCCATGCACGAGTGAGGCCCCGGTAGATAGGAAATCTCTGCCCCTTCCCCTCAATTTTGCTGTGAACTCAAAATGACATTCAAATAAAGTCTTAGTAATAATAACGATAATAGTAATAATAAAAACTTTCTGGTATACTTTAGTAATGAAATCCTGCTTGACCCTTAACCTTATGATTTCACTTTTTAAACATAGCCATTCTAATTTGCTTCTTATTTTTGTGGAAGAAATTTATCATTATAATTACAATAGAGAATATTGACTAAATTTATATATAAATACTGACTAAAGAGTTGGGGTTTAAACGATATTTTTAAAGGACTAAGAAAAAAGAAAGAAAACTGAAATAAATAAAATCAGGCATGGAAGCAAGTCTATAAAACACATGCCACAGAATTTTTTAAAAAATATATAAGGGGCTATTATTAATAATCATATGCCAAGAAATTGGATAACTTAGAAGAAATGGATAAATTTTTAGAAACATGAACCTACCAATACTGAATCAAGAAGAAATAGAAAGTCCGAATAGACCAACAACAAAAAAAGAGATTAAATCAGTAACAAACTCCCATTAACAAACATGTAAATTTAGGGTATACAACTTAACCTGTTGACTTTATACATTAACTAATACCTTCAGCACATATGACCATTTCTTTTTGTTGTGAGAACATTTAAAACCTATGGTCTTCATTTTTGTTTTCACTCCTGTATTGACTTAAGCAATTCTCTACACATTAAATAATTTAATTATTAATAATAGTGTCTTCTTTTCTTTCTAATTCTTAATTCTTATTTTATTATATCTTGTTATTTAGATTATAATTGCTAAAAAACATTAAGAATATTATTAATATTAGAGATCTTTACCTTGATTACAGTTTTAATGAAAATATCTGGTTTTTCTCCGTCAGGTATAATATTCATTTGTTCAAGTTAATAAACATCCTCCTCTTCCTAGTGTATTATTTTTATTTCACTTTTTAATTAGGTGTTATTGATTCATACAACTATTACAGTTGTCCCAATTTTTCCCCTTGACTTTCTTCTCGCCAGCACCCCTCATTCCCTCAGGCAATCCCCCCACCATTGTCCATGTCCATGGGTCATGTGTATAGATTCTTTGACTACTCCACTTCCTATACTGTACTTTACATTCCCATGGCTATTCTGTAACTACCAATTTTTATATGGACTTGGAGTTAAATTCACACCATTTCTTTTCTAGCATCTACTGAGATGATTATACTCTTAAAATGTTACTAAGTGGTGTTAAATATTATATTATTAGTGTATGAAACAACATGTTTGCATTTTTGTAGTTTAGAATAAATTATTTTTGTTACACTGTTGAGTTTTGCTTACTTGTACCTTTAAATTTATATTACTTTCATAAATGAAATTATAACAGTTTTTGGTTTTGCTTCCTATTTGTCAGTTTTAGGGTTAGATTACAGATGGATTTGCAGTCTCTTTCTTCTTCTCATTCAGAGTCAGCCTCACTGAGAAGTTAAGAGTTGAGCAAAGATTTGAAGAAAGTGAGAGAGTGAGCCAAAGAGCTATTTGGAGAAAGTGTTGAAGACACTGGGAACACCCCGTGCAGTGCTCTACGTTAATAAATTCCTTCAAGGTGTCAGGCATGGCATTGGATCCAGAGGCTTAAAGAGGCCTAGGACATTGCTCAACCCTGCCTTTGAATTGAGCAATGATACTGCTTGCTCTATTATCACAGCAAGAAAACTACTGCAAAGGTAAGCACATTGTGCTTTGAAGGACTTATGTAGAGGGTTTATAGCCCAGTCTAGAGGCAACCTCTGAAAGGAACTGCTGGAGACACCACTTTCTATGAGGAGGGCTGAGGCCGAACTGAACAAAGTCCAAAAGGGAAGAAGGGCAAGATGGGTGCGGGCCTGAGAACTGTTAAGTAGCTAAAATGAGCAGGCGCTGGGGACTGACTGAATGGAGAAGCCTAGAATAAACTCTAAATTTCTGAGTAGTATGATTGGGTAAAATGTGGTTGCATTCCAGAATGGGTTCCATCATAGATAAGGAATACCGGAAAAGGAGCAGGGATAGGAAGATCTTACAGAAAATAGGCACATACACCAGAAAATTAATGTCAAATGAAAGCCATTGGATTCGGGCTCCCAAAGTGCTGTGTGTGTATATGGGCGTGTTTTAAGTCCTTTTCACAAAAAGGAGTGTACATAATAATAATATATTAGATGATACCTGTTTCACTTTGCACTTGATACTTAATATACTATGTGTTTTTCCAATAAATTCTAGATATATCTGGAGGGCTTCTTTATTGATTGAATTTCATGAGGCATAACATTCCCATGAGTTGCTAATAATCTGATCATTTCAGATCTCTAATGCTAGAAGTACTGGTGAAAGAAGTTAAATAACTTCTTAAAGACTCTATTAGTTGTATTTGTCTTTTAACTTTTACTAGAATATGGATTTCTTTCATTAACCTTCGCTCTCACATACACAAACCTTCTTGATGTAGGGAGTCTTCAACAAGGACCTTTTGATGTGGTATCAATCACAAGAGAAATTTACCATATCTAAAGGTATTCCCTGAATCTCACTGCTTGCAGGAGGAAGGAAGGAAGTTGCCCCTGATTTTAGAGAGAAGGTTAAATGAAGCCAGAGGCACGTATTCTATCTCGTTGACCTCCCCCCTAGGCTGTTCTTGGAGCTCTCCCACTGGGCTGAGTCAGTGCCTCTCATTCTAGAAGTCGGCAGAGGTAAAAGAAGCAGCCGCCTCTCTCAGGCATGCAGTGAAGGCCTGGGGAAGCTGCCATTCAATACTTTAATAGGCACACAGCCTAGGGAGGGGACAGTGAGGCTGAGAATGATGGACCGCATGTCCCCCAAGACAGAGCTCAGCTCCCCAGAGGAGGAGAAATACAGAGGAAAATGCCAGATATGGTCAACACGACAGAGAGTGGCAGGAATTTAAAAGAGGAATGATGAGATGTAACCGTGGAGAAAGCTATTCTGCGTGGAGTTCGGAAAATTAATAGCTCCTACAAAAATTCACACTGAGTGACTCTTTGATATCTGCAAATATCTGGGAAACTATAAGCATGGTTTGGAAATGGGTTAAATTCAATGAGGGATCTCCTGACGGAAAACTTCCAGCATTGGTATTCATCACACAACTGTCACCAATTTGTGCCCATGGATTTTTGTTTTGTTGCCGTGGCTGTTATGCAGCATCATTTCTTTCTGGGTGACTTTTGGTGCACCTGATAATATAAAAACAAACTCTGAACTCATACTACTGCAGGGAAATTTTGATGAGGGTAATTTACACTTATATAGAGTTCCTATGTGTCGCACCGTGATTAATCTCATAAGGGCACTGGGAGGTGGGTATGGTTACAACAATTTTGCAAATTAGAAAGCTGAGCCAATAGAGGATGAGGGAGTTGTCCAAGTGTTACATATACTATTATACTGTAAAATACTGGAGCTGAGATTTATTGTCTGGCTGTACTTATTCTCTGCTTTCTCTTCCCATTTCTTATATTTCCAAAAGACAAGGTTGAGTAATTTTAAACCTTTGTGATAGGACATAAAAAGTCTAGGAACTTCAAAGTCAAGACAAGCTTAGAACTTCTAAGATGTTGAAATTGTGACCAACATCACCGGCGGCCAACCCAGTATCTGTTGTTCCCTCCTTCCTCATAAGGAAAGTTTGATTTTATTATTTGTTGACTCGGGGTGGGAGAAGTTTCTGGAAAATAAGTATACATCTATTTTTATTTCCCATCCTCCTTTTCAGACAAGAGTTGCCATGTGTCATTGTTCTGAGCAATAGGAAGTTGGTGGGTCCCTCGGGAGAGGAGCCTCAAGGAGACTGGAGCAAATTCTGCAGGTGCAAAGCTGTTTGCTTTTTGTTCTTCCCCTCCTTCTTACCTGGAACAAATCTATGGTGCTGAAGATGGTGCAGCCATTTGGGACAATAAAAAACATAAGCAAGAGCCACTGTGTGGCTCAATGGATCAAGCACCAGCCTACAAACTCTAAGGTCACTGGTTTAATTCCCAGGAAGGGCACGTGTCTGGGTTGCAGGCCAGGTCCTGGGGTAGGGGCATGAGAGAGGCAGCTGATACACATTTCTCTTGCAGGTCAGTGCTTCCCTCCCTCTTTCTCCCCCTCTCTCTAAAAATATACAACTAAAAATAGTTTGTAAAAAATAAACAAGAGACTACAATCCATGAGCAAAGGATAGATAAATGAAAAAACAGAAAGAAGCCTGGGTGTGGACTTCTTTTTTATGTGGAAAAAAAATAAAAGCTCATTTTTCCTAGAGACATTTTGTGATGAATAGTATGTTACATAAAATCAAATACAATTTTTAACAGATTAAACAGATCAAATAGAAATAAATTTAAAACAGAAATTAATATGAGCAAAGCATATTGATAGTCTCATTTACCTTCATGAAAGCAAAAACTACCTTCTATTGATAGTGGTGGGAGTGAGTTCTGGGGAATTACAGCTATGCTTGCTGGTGGGAGTATAATCCAATTCAATGTTGGTAGAGATTGTTTAGACAAATATGCAGGGAGCTTTTTACAATGTGTGTAAGTTTATCACAAGCATTTCCAATTCTAGACATTTATCCTATGGAAATGTTCAGGATAGGTGTGAAGAGAATAGTATAAAGACCTTTATTATAGTAATAAAAATCTTTAAAAAATGACCCACAATGGACTTCATTAAATCAAACAGAACAATTTGATCCATTTAAATGTATTCTAGAATATATATGTAAATACATAAATCAGATAAAATTGCTACTACTGTGACTTAACATACAAAAAGTCCAAGATACAGATGGTTTATATCACCAATGATGCACATACATACACAACTGTATCTTATATGGAATTTGTAAGGAACACAATTATATGACATACAACTTCCTTTTTAAAACTAAATATAATACCCTGCCATCTTTCATGCAAAGAAGTTTTTACAATGCTTTTTGTAATCTAATCCAAGGTCTTTTTCTTTGTGTTCATTTCACTAATTTTAATTTTACTTCCCTATCCCCATCCTGAGGCTAGATACACATCTGTATTTTATTCTTTTTTCAAGTTTATTTTTGACCCTCTAACCCTCTGTATCTCTAGAATGCAGATAGAGTATGATGCGAAGTAAAAATTAAACTTTCGTAAATTCACATATTAACCAATTTTCCTTGCCTAATTCACTGAATAAAATATACTTTTGTACAAGTCTTGGTATGGGCATGTGTTAAATTGGTCAGTCATCTGAAAATCAGGAATCTGAGTTGGTTAACATAACCCTCTCCTGTTTCTCCTGGGGAACTTCAGCCAGCTTTAACCCAGGCCAGCATCCTGCATCCACATTTGCAAGATAAAAGCATCCCTGATATTTTATCTGTCACTGTTACATATGATAGAATACCAACGAGCTGTGTTTGACCAGAACTGCCAAATCAAGATAACGGATGGCTTGTTTGGACAGGTGAAATTGTGCGAAGACTTCCTGTCTCCCCAGGAACTACTTTTATTAACCTCATTCTGAAGCCGAAGGGATGTATCAGAAGGGTGAACTGAAAATTATCGGAGGAGAAAGAACAAGAGAAGATAGGCTGGGGAAAAAAATAAAAACATATTCCCAAGGATGCGTTAGATCTTTGAGAAGTTTAAGTGTCTTTTGGATCAGAGGACTGCAGGATAAGGATTGACACCCCATCCACAAGTGATAGGAGACCGACTGGACTACTTCAGGCATATTCGGAGCTGCCTCGACTTCCTATTCAAGAAAACTCCCCTATTAAAAAGTGGTATTTTCATTTTCATTTTTCTGTTTATTTCCAACCTCAAGGCTCTTTAACTTTTGACTCCTGTGTAGTCACAATTCTCCCTCTGGCCACAGAGGTCACCTGCACAAGCATGAGGTGACATGATGAGACACCATTTAGAAGTCATCTTTCTAATTGAGAGTCCTGTCATAGTCCCAGGAAGCCCAGCATCACACGGTGTGAGGGAGGAGATGCTTTTGAAGTGGCTAGAAGGTCATTTCTTCCCAGACAAGGAGTTTCAAAACTGCAGTCTGGGAGGAAAATGGCTTTGTGCCGATTCTAATAACACACAGTCAAACTCAGGGTGCAGCCTCAGACACCCATGAGATAGAAAGGGAAAAATGGACTTTCAATGACTGTTCTTTTTCCCTTTTCCCTTATTATTTTATTCTACTTGGGAACTGTAAAAAGTCTTTATAACCAACCAGGGAGAAAATGGTAAATATAGAGGATCATCATTTTGCACTGGGGTTTATAGATTTTGTTAACTTCAAATTTAAATGATTAAATTTTAGATAACAAAAAATAACTAATAAATAACCTATGCACCCCAATGTTCATAGCAGCACAATTCACGATAGCCAAGAGTTGGAAGCAACCTAGATGCCCATCGGTCAATGACTGGATCACAAAACTATGGTACATTTACACAATGGAATTCTATGCTGCAGAAAGGAAGAAGGAACTACTACCCTTTGCAACATCATGGATGGAACTGGAAAGCATTATGCTGAGCGAAATAAGCCAGGTGGTGAAAGACAAATACCATATGATCTCACCGTTAACAGGAATCTAAACAAACCAAACAAGCAAGCAAAATACGACCAATGACACTCAAATATGGAACAGGCTGACAGGGTCCAGAGGGGAGAGGGGAGAGAATCATAGGGGAAAAGGGAATGGACTCACATGAACAAGTATAAAGGACACATGGACAATAACTAAGAGTGGGGGGTGGAAAGGGGAGGGAGGCGGGGAGCATGGGGCGGGGGGCGGGCAGGGTTGGGAATATAAGACAGAAACCTGTACTTGAACAAGAATTAAATAAAAATTATATTAAAAAAAAAGAAAAAAAATAACTAAAATAATTACTTTTGCAGTGTGCAGGCAGCACTTATAAAGCTACTAAATTTCAGGTCAAGTGGTATTTTCTCTGAGCAATACCGCAGAGCCAGATACTGTACCTGGAAGGACACAGAATAAATAAGCTACAGTTCTTGCCCTCTCAAATACTTCAGTCTCATAGTTGAAAGAGATAAAGCTAAATTAAGTATTTTATATTTCAGTTCAATATAAATGTTCTTGTTGTTTCAGAGTATCAGCCAAGGACCCTAACATAGGAATAATGGGAGCTGAACAACCCCACATTATAAAATAAGGCACAAGACCATCTCTGCAGGACTTGCATATGGGGACATTCAGAAGCCAGTTATACCAGTATTTGGAAAATTGGTCACTTCTATAAAAGTTAAACAAAGACCCTCAGACCCAACAATTCCTCCCCTAAGCATTTAGCCCAAAGAAATGAACACATACGCCCATACAAACACTTGTACACAATGCTCACAGCAGCTTTACTTATGGTAGCCACAAAGTGAAAATAAATAGCCATCGACATGTGAATGGGTAAACAAATGGTGGCATATCAGTAAATGGAACACTACTCAGTAATAAAAAATAAACAAATTGCTGAAAACAAATGCAACAGGACAGAATGGTTCTGTTTATTTTAAACAAAGTCAGCCATGTATTCCTGAACAGGTCTGTTCAGAAACAACAAGCATTGCAGTCAGGAACATACAACCCAGGCATGCTACAGCGGGTCTGTTAAAGCAAAGGTGAGGAAAGTCTCCTACAGAGAGGAGGAGGAGGACATTGAGAGGCTGCTTTGCCATCCATGTAGGGCATGAGAGCCACCCTGTGGCTTCCTTACTTCATTTTCAATATGGCTTCTGTTTACTCATTTTTTCCAAGTCCCGTTGACATTATGTGAAAGGAAAGAAGGCAGACTCAAAAGAATGTATGCCCTATGATTTCATGTATATGAAATTCTAGAGTGGGTACAACTAATCAATAATGCTAAAAATAGATAAGCACTTGCCTGGAACCAATTGATGTGGGTAGGTGGGTTGAAGATTAATTATAAAGAAGCATGAGGGAACTTTTTTAAGTGTGAAAACCTTCTACACCTCGCCTGAGGTGGTGGTGGCAAGGTTGGTTACCAAACCCTTTAAATGAGTACCTTTTATCGTATGTAAAACACATCTCCATACAGTTGCATTGTAAAAGATCCAGTTGTGCCAATATTAGTTCTCCCAATTATACAATGAAAAGGTTAATAATCCATTTTTAAGTAGAATATTTCATCATAGAGAACAGTGCGGAGGGAGGGGAAGCCAGGTGTTCCTTCCTATCAAAAGTTATCAGGGACTTTCAAAGAACCCACCCAGATAACCTGTGATATGTCCCCTAGAAATTGTGGAATAAGGGGGCTGGCACCTTATGTCTAAAATATTTCAGTTTGGAAGAGTGTCTCCCTGAGCTTCAGGATGAGGTGGTAGCAGTGGCCGGGAGGGCCTGGGCTTCCAAAGTTGGATGGGTCCAGGACTTACTTTTGTTTCCTAAAGATGGGGGTGGACTGCACAGAAAAGAGCTAGATGTGCAATCATTTTGTTGTAAAAATGATTCTGTCCATCAGGACCTACTGAGTATTGAGCCACAGGAAGTCAGTGGCGGCTGGGGTGGGGATGGTATGAAGCAGCGGTCTAGTTAAGGCCACTATGAGTGGAAGATCCTGAGAGCTGTGACCTCATCTAAGAACCCACTCAAGTGCCCAAAAACAGATGTAGAGTTCGTGTTAGGGACAGTGACTTTTCCCAGAAGGCATTACAGTGCAAACCCCACAAGCGATTCAGTTGCCTCCTATTTCTTCTTCCACCAACCTTGCCATCACCGAAGAGCCGAGGCTGGTACCATTGGGGAAGGAAAGGAGAAGAGAAGAGTGAGCTGGGAAGTTCAGACTCACTCCCCAGTCTCAGAATTAGATGATAGGTTGGAGAAGTTGAGTAAGTAGTTGCAACTTTGATATGAGAAGGCATTAGGGTTTTTAATGCCTTAAAAATGAAACGAATGTAAGAGATCACTGGAACAGCTGATGGAATTTAACCAGCTCCCTCTCAGCATGTTGGGGGGAAATGAGCTCACGGAGTTACTGACCGGGGCACAGGTGGAAAATCATAAACCATGGCTTTTTAGTTGCACCCTCAGTGCCCTGTTCATCGACTAAAATGGTTAACATATAACTCCAAAGTAATACTGAAAGTGATGACGTCTAGGGAAAAATGTTGTCTGACTAGCTTTCAACCTTCCCCAGGTATTATAAAAACTATCCATGTGGTCAGTGTGAGTCTTCAGGCCACACACATAAACTATAATTTCTGTATCCAAACTCCCTTTGTGATGATTATGGAGGCTCGATCTTGTCCATTTAATGTGTTGAAGGGTGTATTGAAGGGTAGCTGAAAGTATCTGAGGAGGTTATCCAAGATGGAGTGGATCTTAGGTATTGTCAGGAATTAGGTGTGGGCACACCAGAGTGCACCCCGATAGCCTCTACTAAGATCAGATGGCAACCATGGCTGATCAGTCTTGTAGCACTTCATGCTTTGGGGTTGTGTGGTCCACACAGGCTAAGCTCACTCTCAGCTTGCATTGGATACAGACAGTGGAGCCCAACAGATAAAGTATCCACTTATCTGTTGGATACTATAGGGACCTCCTCCTCATCAACTTCCCTTATTAAGATGTTAGGAAGTCCCACCACGTCAGACGATGATGCCCATGAACATGATTTTGAACTAGCAAACACTCTGAAAGATAATTATGAACTTGAAAAACATTTTACTCTCAAGAATTAAAAATTAAACTCTGGATTCTTCTTATAGTTTTATATGTTTACTTGGAGATTTGTTTATTTTAGTTCTACAAAGATGACCTCAGTGAGGCCTGAAAAAATAGGTGAAGAGATTTTTTTCCCCCAAATTGGAAAATGAGCCCCCCTCTGCCCTTTTAGAACAGTCACGGCTGGCTAAATGTCATTTCCATTTTTCTCCCACTCCTGCCCCAACCAGACCAGGACACGCTGGTACCAAACGGTGGTTCCTGTGGCCCCTAAAATGGTCTGGCCAACACAGGCTTCCAGCCGAAGTGAATAGTAGAACTGTCAGCCTGTACGCACGGTGACATTTCCTCCTGCCAGCTGTGAACGGCTTCTCAAGGCTGAGCAGGGCAGGCTGGCTTTAGGAGCTAGACAGTGACATCAATATGCCAATAGTTCCCTGCTTCCCTCCACCTGCGGTGAGAAGCAGCACTGCATTGTGCAGTGAGTGCCTTAGGGCTCACCGTGGATTCGCCTCTCTTTTCTCCCACCTTCCTTCAGGGATCCATGTTCCTGGAAGCTGAAACTCACAGCAGCTAAAATCACTGTCTGCTCAAACACGTTGACTGTAGCTGCCCTTCATCTTCCCCCGCCCCCTTCCTCCCTCCCCCCCTACCTTGCTCCCTCTCTCTCTCTATTTCCTGGTTTGGGTGTGCATGAAAACTAAATGGCAGTAGGTCGCGATGTGAGCCAGGGATGATACCTTCGGCAGAGAAAAAGGAAACTAGGCCAGGCCTGTCTCTGTTTCTTACATAAATATGAGATACATATATTCATAATATACATAATGTATACATTTTATATGATAATAAGTACTTCATGTCCATAATTCTATTCTGTTATTTATATAGTCATATGAGCCCATATTAGCCCATTAATACTATTAAATTATAGGAATGTATAAATTTATATAGAACTTATCATTTATATTCTGATAGATAACATAGGAGATGACTATATATTACATAGTAAAGATACAGTTATTAAAATATACTAGATAGTAACAACATGGACTCTTACAACTGCAGTAGGTCTAGCAATAGTAGTGATCATAATACCAATGATAAGAGCTACTTATTATCTCTTCCCACTGAGAGATTTACGTGATTTATTTCCGTGACTTTCCATGGAATCTTTACAACAATCCTATGAAGAAGTAATCTTTTCCTTATTTATATAATTGAAGAAACCAAAGTTTAGAAATATAAAATAATTCTGTCAAGGTCACTCAGCTTGTGAAAAGTGTTAGGTTAAAGTACAAACCCTTTCCGCTAACTCTGAAGTCCTCTGGTCTTAATCCCTAAACTAGGTCGACTTCAGTGGGATCATCTCTTCCTGCCTCTCTCTGCCATTTTCCTCTTGTGCTGGAAAGGACAGGTTTATTTTTGGTCATTTGTCTCCAAGATCTTCCGAAGTCACAGGAAAGGAAATACTCCTTGCTAAGAAACACATAAGTTTTATTCTTTTCCATCAAATGAAGTCCACTTAGAGAAATGGAGTCAAATCATTTTGCCTAATATAATCTTTTATGAGTATAATAACAAAAGAAATCATTTTGCAAAGCAGAAAAAGTGGCAGGCCATTCATAAAAATGCTTTTTCTCTGACTTTTCAAAAATTGCCATTCAAGTACAGTTGTGTCTATTAAAATGCTTGGGCTCTTGTTGTATTGCAATATTTACCTTTCCAAATAATTCTAATATCCACAGAGCATCTTGTACAAATGACCATTCAAAGCCGACAGCATCCAGGAACAGTGAGTACACACATTTCATATGCCCACTTAAAGAGGAAGAGGGACAAATGACTATTTTATTAGATATCAGTTGTCTCCTTTTGCTTATTTTAAGAAATATAATGACATTATAAGGTGACATATTAATAGTTGTTCCCACAATTTTGCCAATTTTTTTATCGGATCATTTGATTCTCATCCATTTTACAGAGTCATTTACACATTTTCTTATATAGCATGCTTGAAATTAGTCTATTATTTCTTTACTAACTTTAAAAATAATGCCTCTTGACATACAAAAAGTTTAAATATAGTATGCCTAAATACCTGTATTATATGCTTTAAAATAGTTCCTGGGTTTCTTTGTCATGTTTCAAATGGTCTGCATCATGAGTTTGTTGCTAACTTGATTTTCTTCTAAAAATTGATTACTTGATATTTTTTGTATTCAGTTAATTAATTCATCAGGAATTTATTTTAATAAATGCAAAAAAGGCTAATATTTTTCTAGATGTATTTCCAGGTGTGTCAGCACTAACTATTGAACACTCTCTTCCTAATAATTTGGAATATTACTTTTGATGTATATTAAAAGATTAGAATGCCTTTATCATTTTGTATTATTTTGTATTTTTGCATTTACTCAATTTTATATTAATACAGCTTAATTTGATAACAGCAGATTCTGATAATTGATATAGCAAATTTCCCATCATAATTACTTTGATTTATTTCTTTAGCTATTTCTGGGCCTTCATTCTATATAAATTTAAAAATCATTTTTCTAATTAACAATAACCTATTGGGATTCTAATTGCAATTGTATTATACTTACATATTAATTATGAAAGACTGACATTTTTATGGGATTACGTTTTGCCATTCAAAAGTCTTAAATATATTCCCATTTGTTCAGAACTTTTGTGTTCTTTAATATTTTATGTTTTTCATTATGTGTCTTCCTTCATTTTGTTAAATTTATTCCTAAATAGTTTGCTTTTGTTGCTATATTGATGATATATTTTCTCATTCCAATTCACTATTAATTTCTTAATATTTCCTTATATCAGGCCAGCATACTCAAATATTTTATTAATTTCAATTCATTTATTTTACTAAAGTCTTTCGAGGTCATAATATGTATGTTCAGATCTTCAGAAAAAAAGTGTAATTTTACTTTTCAATATTAACACTAGCTACATAAATTCTTATTTTATTAGACCTTCTAAAGCAATGATGAATATTGATGACAACAAATCATATATATATCTAATTCCTAATCTTAATTTAAATGTTACCATTTTTGTAATTTTGCTTTTATTTAGGTAGTCTTTATAGAATATAATTTTTGTCCTAGTTATCATTTTTAAGATGGGCTCTTAAATTTTATTAAATATACTTTAACATATTTTATTTAACATATGAATTTGGGGATTTCTGGGTTTTGAATTATTTTGCCATTCCTTTTAAAAATTTATATCGTTAGAGTATATTATATATTTTTTATATATTGATTCTATTTGCTAAAAGTTTAATATGACTTTTTGTATCTATTTGGTAGAATAGATATTTCTGTAGTTTAAAACAATTATGAGAAACTTCATATAGCTAAATCTAATGTGTTCATACATGAGACTGGTCTATAATTTTCACCTTCTGTGCATATGGGGACTGCAGTTACCCAGAATCCACAAAACAAATAAGGAGCGACATTTCTCTATAGTCAGTGATTTTTAAGTACCACTGTAGTTACCTTACTTTATGTTACGTTTTATTGTATTTTTGAATAGGTAATTGTATTAGGTAATAGGTAATTACCTAATTGTAATAAGTAATACAATATGTTTTACTTAAAAACATTGTATTGTATTGTAAAACATATTGTACAGTAAAACTTATGGTTTTACTGTATTTTTGAATAGTATAGAGTACTCAAAACATACCAAGAAATATAAAAAGTAATTTTCCCCTGAACAACCACTATGATAGATTTGTTGCACTTTTAATTTTTTTTCCAAGGAATAATTAGTAAACATGAAAGTGGGGGTTTCTGGCATATCTGCCATTTGGCACTTTAATTTTTCTCACTTAAATTTTTTGTGTGTATATAGAATGACTTCATTCATTTTATTGCCTGTGTAATATTTCACTATATGAGTATACCAAAATTGGTTTACCTAGTCCCATATTGCTGAAAATTTGTGTGGCTCCCAAACTCTCACTGCTTTTACCATGTAGCATTCCATACCGTTGTCCAAATGGCACTTTTTACACGTGAGAGAGCAGCTGAAGAATAAATTCTTAGAAGTGGAATTGTCATATCAAAGTACACAGGCCCTTTAAATGTGGCATGGCTAGTTACGGGTAGATGTGGAGTCATAAATCAGGTCTTCAAATTCTGTCTAAAGTGCTATTTCAGACTTGAAAAATAGAGTTTTCCCTGGTGAAATTGGACTCTTTCCTGGGACGAGAAATTAATGCTGGCATTTTCCTGAGTTGGGAAAGAATCCCTCTTAAGGCAAACTTTTCTCCCTTTGGCTCCCTACTGTATCAGTAAGAGGAGAAAGAAAGGCAGAAGCCGCCCTCGGGGCACGCCGGCAGGGGCTGTGTGGGTTTACTGGCGAAGGCCCCACTCCCTGCAGGCACCCAAATTTGCAAACGGGTGAAAGGGGCTGGTGTTTCTGTGCAAATGAGTGGTTTGAGTCTAACAGAGGAGATCGCTTTCAGAGCGTTCAAACAGGAACCAACGGTGATTATTGACGGTTTTCCTGAAATCAGCTCTAATAACGGAATGGAGTTGGTTATCAGTTTGTTTTATTTCTTTTTATCTTTCTCTCATGTCTTCCTTCCCTCTAAAAAACTCTCAGTATTTCTTTTCTAAGTGTGAATATTCAGTGAATATTTTCTGATGGAACCAGAGCCATCTGTTTCTTGATGGGTTTGCTTTAGAAGACCACTCTTTTTGTCCCTGCCATTTCTTAACAGAAGCAGAGATCCTTCATTTGGGCTCTGCTGTGGCTTCTGTGAGTGGGTTGACATATTTTGTGCCAACTGCCAGAAGTTGTTTTTCTTTTTCCCTTTTCCTTCTTCTTTGTTTTCCCCTAGCAGTGCAGCAATAATCTTAATGTGTCTGCTACTGTGTGGTAATAGTCAATTTAGGCTGACTATTAAAATAAAATAGTGCACCATAAAACTACTGCATAGATAAGCACTCTCCAAATGGTAGATCCCAAGGAGATGGTGTTCATTTCAAGGGGCAACCAGGGCACAGAGTTTTGCAGAGGAGGGAGGGCGGTCTGACTGCCCTGGGTCATTGCCCTCAGGCTCGGTTTGTTACTTACTTTTCCTGCTGGTTTCAGTTTGTTACTTACCTTTCGTGCTGGTTTCTGTTGGCTGAGCTGCCTCACTCAAGTGTGAAAGAAAAATCACCGACACTTGTTAAAAGAGGAAGAAAGACTTGATTCAAGCCTGGTGACAGGGGTGTTGCAACAGAGCAGAGAAGTTGTGTTGAACTCTGAACAGAACAATGACATCTGGGTATTTACAGCCAAGAAACAGGGTGAAGGGCATCAGTGGATGGAAAATTACCGAGAGGAGACATCAAGGATTTAGGGGGGATCCTTGCTCACTTACCAAATGGGATTCCTGCTAAAGACAGGCCAAGGACTCAAACATCAAAGGTGGGGGATAATAAAACATCGATCAGATATCAAGGATGAAGGAAAACTTAGCACATTTTTTTTCCTAAAACTGTGCTAGACAGGCTAACGATTGGACAGGGGCCAAGGTCAAGGCCTAGTTGAAAAGAGAGCTCAGAAGAACATGACTCAAATTTGGCCAAGAAGAGTCTTTCTCACAGGGTGGACACTAAATGAGATATTAGTGTCCACCCTATTATCTTGTAAGCCTATTATCTTGTACGTAGTCTCCTATATCCCAGATCAGGCCTGTGCAGAAAGGATTGGAGAGAAAATCCCAAAGGACATCTCCAAGTTTTTTATGCCTCTGGGTAGAGCCCAAGGAGTGCCTTATTGTTATATGGGCCTAGGAGAAATAGCAACCTTCTCCCCTCGCTGGTTCTAATTAAGAGGCCAAGTAAGAATGAAGCTTAAGCCAAATTGGGAATAGGTTGTGTCTTCAACCCCCTCCACACCTTTTTTAAAAGATTATATTTATTTATTTTTAGAGAGAAGGAAAGGGAGGGAAAAAGAGAGGCAGACAAATATCGATGTGTAAGAGAAACATCTATTGGTTGCCTCTCACACACACCCCGACCAGGGACCAGGCCTGCAACCCAGGCATGTACCCTGATGGGAATCAAACTGATGACCTTTTGCCTTGTAGGACAATATACAACTGAGTGAGCCACACTGGTCGGGGCTCCAAGTCATATTTAGATTCCACGTTTACAAAGTCTCTCTTTGACTTCAAGTTGCTTTCTGATTTCTCCCCAAATTTGATATTTTTCTGCTTCTGCCATTAATTAAAATATATATATTTTCCCCCACAATCTCTTTTTCCTGCAAAATGACTATTTTTTCACCTAAGAACTCCCTGGTTATAATGCTTGACCACACGATACGTCCAATAGAGTATTATGGTAATGTTGTCAAGGAAACAGCTTAGGTCCTGGGAAACGGGAGGGCTTTTGGTCTCCTATAAATTATATCATATAGGCTGTTGCCTACTTTGTGAATTTACAAAATGGACCTTGACCCTAGATTATTGCAGGTTTTATCTCAAAGAAAATTAGGCACATGGGAACCTTCAGGAAAGATCATTTTGCACCTCAGTCCTTGCTCTTTCTCCAAAGTCCTGGCTCAGATAATTCCATATCAAGTGTGAATGGAAATAGACGGAAATCTGGAAAGAACTAGACAAGCTCACACGTACCAAATCTGAAATTAACTGGCCAGAGTCTTGTTATCAGAAAGAACATTTTTCTAAATTTAAATCTGCAATCTCTCAATTCTAACTTTTATCAGTATGCAAGACTTTGCATTGAATAAATCTATAAGCCAGACTTGAGAAGATCTGATAGAGCTTACGTGTGTGAACTTCTGTTGATTTACATGGAGCTATATTTATGCGCAGTGAGTAAATGTTAACTATAAATCTTAAAATAGGTCCTAGCACGGGGGAGTAGCTTTGGATGTGTTCACTACTTGTATCTTAAGAGTATATCCTTCTTGTAGATATTGATAATGCTCTGAGCCGAGGTATCTGAACATCTATGCACAAGTCTGATTTTTCAACTCACTCGCTATGAATAGTTCTGTTTGCTTTGGTCCCTTGGAGAGTAGAGAACTTGAAAGTTCAACATAAAGTGAGAAAAAGCTTCAAATGTCAGTACTACAGTCGGAGTGAGGATGAGAACCTAAGAGCAACCCAGAAGATTCCCACTAGCTAATGGTGAGACCTCCAATACCCCTACGGGCTGTGGATAATTCCTATTGTCTACATAAGGCATGTTGTCTAATCCATGCTCTCCTGAGAGACTAGCAATTAGTCATTGCCAGATAGATGCTTTCAGACTGCTTTGTTTCCTTTAATCGTGATAAAGTGACAATGGTGGGGAAATCAAAGGGCAGAGGGCCGTCCAAGGCTTTCCCTGGGCTTTTATTTCCTATTAAATGCAACGAGAATCAATATCCATATGTTAGTTGTTCTGCCTCCAGCACTAGACTTTGAGGTGGGGCTTAGGGAGGTCTTCAATTCTCTAGGTGGTCCTGAAGCCCCGGGCTGCCACTTCCCACTCAGTGATCAGGAACAGGTACTGGGACTGTTCCCGTGGCCGCCTACAGAATCCCTGCAGTCATCAATTCCAGCAAACGGAAGGGCCTCTTTCTACTAGAAATTATAGGGACTACAATACAGTAGAATTGCAACTTTCTTTTCTGTATTTAAATATCATCCCCTAATTTATCAAAAAGCTCAAACAAATAGAGGAGTACTGTGGCAACAGACTTTAATCAAGGTATGTGCTGATGTTATGCAACTCCTTCAAGAGTGATAGGCAGGCTATATCTCAAAAAGATGTCATAGTGACAACGACATAATTCATACTGACAATACAGAGGCAAAACATAAATCCCATCTGTTCCCAGGAGGGAAAAACATTGCCTGGAGATCCAGATACCTCAAGCGCCTCCTATGGGATTCCCCCCTCTCCCTATCCCCTCACCACAGATCTTCTGGAAAAAAAATGTTACCAAATCTACATTTGGTCTGGATTCACATGGACTATCAGAAGATAAAAGAGAAAATAATCACCAAATAAATCAATGAAATAAAATTCTAGGACCTATGAAGAATGGTAAAACTTACTATGATTTCATAATTTCAAGAACAGTTCACTTTTACTTCTAATGCCTAGTATTTTCTTCTTCTTAAGAAGAAGATACTAGATATATAGAGAGTGGTGATTTTGAAACTAAAGGAAATCAGTTGAAAAAAACACAAGTTCTCAGAGGATAAGAAGTGGTATGACATGCTTTGCCCTGTCTATTACTGGCTCTGGGACATCTAGGCTGTGAGGAAAACCAAGGCTATTTCAATTTGATGGGCTCAGGGATCAGCCCATCTTTTTTTTTAAATTCTTGTTCAAGTACATTTTTCTGTCTTATATTCCCAGCCCTGCCCCCCCATGCTCCCCACCTCCCTCCCATTTCCACCCACCACCTTAGTTATTGTCCGTGTGTCCTTTATACTTGTTCATGTGAGTCCTACCCCTTTTCCCCTGTGATTCTCTCCACTCTCCCCTCGGGTCCCTGTCAGCCTGTTCCATACTTCAGTGTCTTTGGTCATATTTTGCTTGCTTGTTTATTTTGTTGTTTAGATTCCTGTTAACAGTGATATCATATGGTATTTGTCTATCACCGCCTGGCTTATTTCACTCAGCATAATGCTTTCCAGTTCCATCCATGACGCTGCAAATGGTATGAGCTCCTTCTTCCTTTCTGCTGCATAGAATTCCATTGTGTAAATGTACCACAGTTTTTTGATCCAGTCATTTACATGAAGCCCATCTTTGTTTTGTTTTGTTATAGACCTCCACTCTGTCCCTGCCCTTAGCTCATCCTCTATTCTAGTCAGGGTCCAGGCTCTCCTTTTCTTATGTTTTTAAACCCCCAAATTCTGCTACCCATCTCTTTCTCAAAAAATTGAATTAGACAGCCAACGAGGCCTCCCTTTTTGACATATGAGAGACCTTGTTGATAGTTTATCTTGAGATGAAGGATAGGAGTCCATATCATTATAATTTCCCTTTTACTAGCCCTTAACTACAAAAGGCTTTTCTAAGGAAAGTCCTGCATATTCACTTTTATGGGACTTCAGAATTTCACAGAGCATTAGGTATCTTCTTGTAGGGGAAAATGTCCCTGCTTTAATGTGTGTGATTTTTCTGGCACCTTCCTCACTAGTAGAAAGGAAAGGTGTCTTTTTCTCCAAAGGAATTCACTAATTAACATATCAATCATTGTTCAAACAGGAAACAGAATTTACCCCAGATAGTTCAATGAGAAACATTAATGACAAGGCTACTTACAAAGTGTGGACAGAAATGAAAACTAAAGCCAGGATGAGGCTACTGTACCAGAAAGCTACTACTACCAGTAGGATGGAAGCGAAAAGGGCAGAAGACAGTATTACTAGAACCCAGTGAGAGTGGGAGCCGGGGAGGAAGTGCCTAGTGGGCTGTCATCATGAAGGAACAAAGTTGTTGCCTGAGACACTATGTGAGAGCAAGGAAAGGATGGGGAACAAATACCCAAGCTCTTCCTCCTCCTGCCATTCAGTCTCCTGCTCCTGTCTCTCACTGATGGAATCACCTATGGGCCAGCCATGGAGGGGTCCACGTGTTGTTTTAACCCAGTGTACCAAGCAAGGCAAAAAGGATGGGGTCCTGGATTAGGACACAGGGGAACAATTAGAAACTAACCAGCACAACTAGCTAACTCAACAATAGCCAAAAAATCAAACTGTAGTGTGGTAATTTGCTACATCTCTTTTTCTCTCTTGTCTAAAAACAGCTTTTTGTTCTTGTTTTAAATTACAGCGAATTTAAGTCAGCAAAGTCCACTTACTTCTTTACAGGCAAGGCTAGAAGCAAAGCATTGTAGATAGTGCCTCTGCTGTTAGAGAGCCTGTGGCCAGTAGATGTAAGTGAAAAACAAGATTTTTACAAAATCTTGATTATTTTATGTTTCTTTAAAAAAAGAGCAAATTCCATGGAAGCTCAAAAAGTAGAAACAATTGCATTAATTTGATAGAGATGTAGATCATTTTAATGGGTAAGTAAGAAAGAGTTTTTGAAGACTCCGATATGTGCACCTGTTTCTGACTGGCAGGTTGTGGAATGATAGAAAGAACTTTCCCAGAAGAGATCCAAAAAAATGCAGAAATACAGGGTGGGGCAAAAGTAGATTTACCATCGTGAGTATGTAAAACACATAGTTTATTCTTATATTGTTATTTATTAATTATAGTATTATTTTTCATACAAACAGCTAGAAAGATGAGTCTGGGAGACTCACTTTGACTAGATCATGGAAAGTAGAGAAACCAAGGCAGTAATTTCAAAAAAAAAAGATGATTATAGTCAAAATTAATGAAATCCATTTTATTGAGGTCTTCAGCTTTCCTTTCCATTTCTATTTCATGCTATAAAAGAATTCAGGCAGGTCTAAATCTACACTAATTCTAGTAAAAAAGGGATCATAAATCAGAGAAAATGAGCATAAACAACTTTTGTTTATTTATTTACTGACTTTTTACTGAAGAAATTTCAGGACTGAATGCAAAATAGAAGGGCATAGAGTTCTGAGGAAGGATGACATCTGAAACAGGAACACCTGAATAAGAATCCCTTTCTCTCTCCACGTTTGAGTTTGATGAGGTTGAAGAAGAGAGATATCTGTTAGCCTTCTCTACCCCTTGTGTATGGTAAGATTATAATCACATTCTCATAGGATTTGGGGAGGAATTCAAAGAAATGATGTCTGTAAATTTCCTGCGATGTGCTAGTTTTAAAATAAATGTTACTTTCCACAACTGTTAATTTTTAAAGAGTGTTGTTCAGCAATGGTCTATTTTAAATAATAAAGCAAAACTATAAATTGAATGAGAAAGGCTATAGTATTATTTCTTTTATAAATGAGTTCATAGGACTATTTTCAGTTAAAAGTAGAAATACTATGCCATAGGAATTTGAGACTGTGTCTAGTCAATATGTGACTATTTTCAACAGCTTGCAAAATACATCTGGCTTAGTCTATCACACCTTCTTAGTGTCTCAGTGATGAAAAATCCACTTAGCCTCTTCACCTGGTTTAGTGTTGAAATCTGCCAATTGACTCAGGTAATTAAGACTTCCAATGTTTGCTCAGAAAAAAGACATTCTGTGCATCTGCTCTTGACATTCCAACCAGTAATGATTTGGCTTTCTTAAGTTTCAAGAAAAACATTTTTTATTTTAATGAGTTGATTTTGAAAACTCAGAAAAATATGCCAGAGCTAATGCGTAAGTACCAGGAAATGTGATTTTGATTTTCCAGTTTTCCCCAAAATACAAAACCCAAAACAAACCTAGTTAACCAAGCAATCAATCAAACAAACGCAATTAAAAAAATAATAATGCAACTGGAGAAAGCAAAATTCAAGTTTCCCATAGTCTAATTCTAAGATTTTATTGCCAATATTGTTCCTGGAATTATAACACAACAATTTTTGTTTTGAGTGATGCTGAATTAACCCCCCAGAAGGAGCTATTCCATTTGCTACTGCTATATAAAAAACTCACCCCCAAACTTAATAGCTTAAAACAATAAAAATCACTTATTCTGATTATGAATCCACAATATGGAGAGGCATTTGTAGGGCACGTGTCTCCGCTGTATTCAGTCTTGGCTGGGGGGTCTTAACTGGAGGTTGAGAGACTAGGGCCATGTGAATGTCAAGAGGTCGGTGTGTGGATTGCAGGTAGCAGAGTATTGAATTTTACGTGAAAGGAAAAAGCAACAGTATCCACAGGTAAAGGAGGATGAAGCAGTGATTGGGAGTGCATATTTTACAGTCACATTCCAGCCTTAGTAGCAATATGATGTTAAATGAAACTCTCTGAGCCTCAACCCTCTTATCTATAAAATGGGATAACAATATGTCCTACATTGAGCAAAGTAGGCATGGACACGTATACCACTAACACCATGCCTCTCGTTACGGCAGCGGAACATCAGAACACGAAGCCCTCGGGCACAGGCCCTGGGTGGAATGCCCCACAATTAGTACTCCACAGAAAGGACTCGTTCCTCACAATGTTCCACACATTAACAGATCAGGTGCACGTGTAACATGGAGCCTCAGGGAGAGGACCTTGTTAGAAAGGAGCAATCAGGAGAGGTCACCATCTATTCATTATGATGAACCAGTTTCTTGTTAAACTGCTGAATAACAGGTAGAAACAGGAACCCCAGGTTCTCCATATTTGTCTCCATTTAATCTTCTTCATAAGATTACTGTAGCCCTGGCTGGTGTGGCTCAATGGATTGAGTGCCAGCCTGTGAACCAGAGGGTCACCGGTTCAATTCCCAGTCAGGGCACTTGCCTGGGTGGAGGCCAGGTCCCCAGTAGCAGGTAGTGAGAAGCAACCACACATTGATATTTCTCTTCCTCTCTTTCTCCTTCCCTTCCACAATCTCTAAAAATAAATAAATAAGATCCTAAAAAATTGCAAAATGCTTAGCAAAGCACCTGACACAATAAACTCTCAATGTATGTTAACTATTATTGCAACATTATGAGTTCCTCCTACTTTTTTAGGTATCCTTCTTCGAATATAAATTGGTGGTATTCATAGAAGAAATGGGCTGTATAAGCATGTGTTATTTTTGTAAATATTATGTGAATGTATTTTCGTTCTGAGAATTGTATTAGCTAGCGATTGCTAAAAATCAGGAGCCATTTATCCTCACAGATCTGTGGATTATTTGGGGGTGAGCAGAGAGTGAACAGGCACATCTAGACTGAGCTTGGCTGGGCTCTTTCTTCTTAGCTCTGTACCATATGTTTCCAACCCATTTTCAGAAGCAACAGTGAGCCTCAGCACGCTCTTCTTGTGGTGATGAACAGGCAATGGGAAACAAGCACGAAAGTACAAGAAATCTTGAGTTTTAGGCTCCAAACTAACACACTGTCATTTCCACAATATTCTACTGGTCTAAAAAAAATATGCTACTTTGCCATATCCAAAGTCATGGGAAAGAAAAATAAGCTTGACCTCCTTAGTGGGAAGAAATACAAAGGCACACAGAGACTAAGTAAGTGAAATAATGTAATCTACCACAATGATAGACTTGGAAGATTTAGTTTCTAAGCAACAAAAGGGTACATGGGTTATAAAAGATTTTTGTGCAGCTTCTGAAAAGATAAGACAGCATGGAGCCCAAGCCCCTTTTTCCGGCCTGTACTGGATTGAATGGTGCCCCACCTAACTTCATGTCCACCTGGAACCTATGATTGCTGCCTCATTTGGAAACAGGCGTTTTGCAGATGGATTGTTGAAGTGAAGTCATGCTGGATTGGGGTGGGTCCTAGTTCAATGACTGGTGCCCTTATAAAAAGGAAATGTGGACATAAAAACACAGAGGAAAGAGAATGCCATGTGATGCCACCTAAGACAAAGGGGACAAAGCTGTGGGAAGACAGAGGCAGAGATCAGAGTGATGTATCTATAAGTCGAGGGACATCAAGGATTGCTGGCAACCACTGGGTGCTGGCAGAGAGACCTGGACCAGATTCTCTCTCAGAATCTATAGAAGAAACGAACCCTCCCCACACCTTGGTTCCATCTCAGTCTTCTGCCTTTCATGGATGTGTGACAGATAAATTTCTGTTATTTAAACCCAGTTTTGATGGTGCTGTGTTACAGCAGCTGTATGAAACCAATACACTGTCTGTAGCTACCCAAGTGACAAAAAAATCAGCATCCTTAAAATATCCTAACCTCTATGGTACTCCAGGCTACAAAGTTCTACAAGTACTTTAAAACTCCTGTTGTGGTCTCAGAAGTAGCAGTATTTTTTATAAGTAAATTAACTTCCAGCCTGCTTTTGTTTGAGGCAATCTATTTAGGTAGATAGAACATGGGGAAAAATGGAAATCTTAATCATTTTCTTTCATATTCTCCATATGAAATCATTCACCCAAGCTGGTCATTTCTTTCCCATTAATTACGTACACTGAGTTGGCCACTGTGATTGCCTTATGACAGGCTCTTATATCTAAACATTGGTACCCATGACCTTGCGCCAAAGGAGGCTTCTTAAAAATTTAGATCTATCCATAGCTCTGCAAAACTGCTTGGAAAGATAGGGTCATTGATTCCAACTAACTTCTCGAACATGGCAAATGAGATCCTTCGTGACTGAGCCTGTGTGGATGTGATTAGTGACACCAATAGCCACACCCTTGCACGCGTTACGATTCCTAAGAGAGTGGACAAGTTGATGCTGGCTGCCACCTGGAAACTATGCAGAGCTCAGGGACTGAGGTTTAGTTCTTTTCTAAACTGGCCTGCCCATGCGGGCTGGGCTGCCTGATAGTATGGTGGCTGAGTTCTATCCCAAGAGACTAAATAGTCACAGAATCATGGCTATATCATGCTGCTTATGTATGTGTTTCTCTGACTTCGCACATGCTATTGTCTGAGTACCTTCCTCCCCTCTATCCTGGCTAAGTAGTGTCATCCTAAGATTGTTTATGCTGTTACAGTTGCCCCCAATTTTTCCCCTTTGCTCCCTCTGCCCAGCCCACCCCCGACTTCCATAGTCAATGCTCACACTCTTGTCCATGTCCATGGGTCCTTCATAAATGTTCTTTAACTAATCCCCTCACCTTCTTTCAAAGGGTCCCCCCACCCCCCAACCGCAAGGTTCAATTTAGACATCCCTTCCTGTGGGAACTTTTCTTCGGCTCCTCTGGACCTGATTTAGCCTTTTTCACCTCATTCTTTGCTTTAGCATTTTCCCCACACTTTATTGACATTGTTTTCTACCTTTCTGTTTGATTCATTAACTGCACACATTGAAGGATCATTGTGTGTTCTATGTTTCTATCCCTTGAACTAATTACAAAGCAGTTATACAAGAAATGTTGTTTAATGAAATATTTATCATCCACAAAATATTTTCCCTTGTATAGAGGTGAATATATTTAAAGATACTCAAACTTCCAGTACTGTGTGTGTCTTATACTGATGGGTTTTGTTGTTGTTCTTGTTGTTTGTGACAAATTTTATTTTCTACAAATTAGCAGAATATTTATTTCTCAGTGCTTCAACTTCGTTTTCAAGTATAAGATTAACAGACGGTCTCTATTTCTGGGGGAAAGCAGAAATAAAATATTCAGTATAACAAAATATAATTTTACTTTAAAAGTTTTGCTGAAAATGTGTTTATAGTTAGGATACCATAAGTATTACGTTTTTGTTTTATAGTTTTGCATTTTTAAATCCATGGCTTTTAATTTAAGGACCTCCTGTTTCCGCATTAAACCATGACATATTTAATATTTTTCCACCTTATTATGTTTCCTTTACACATTTTTGACTGTTCTCACTTGTATTTATATTATACCACCATACTATTTTGTTAAAGAATTTTCTTTGTGCAACATTTGTTCAAATCCTCATGAAATAGCCCTGGCTGGTGTAGCTCAGTGGATTGAGCATGGGCCTGGGAACCAAAGTGTCACCGGTTCAATTCCCAGTCAGGGCACATGCCTGCATTGAGGGCCAGTTTCCCAGTAGCAGGGTGCAAGAGGCAACCATGCATTGATGTTTCATTCCCTCTCTTTCTCCTTCCCTTCCTCACTGTCTAAAAATAAATAAATAAAATCTTTTAAAAAATGCTGTCCTATTTTTAAAAAATTCTCATGAGATGAACATTTTTATTTATAAAATATTCCTGCCACATTTTTGATCCAATCTACACTTCCATAACTATACCATTTCACCAACAAGAAATCAGAGCCTCCATTCCCCTGTCTTGAAATTAGCTGCATGTGACTGTCTCAATGAGTGGAATGGGGCAGAGGTGGTGAAAGTGGAAATGTGTAATTCTGAGGCCAGCTTATAAAATCTGATACAGCTCCCATTGGGTTTATTCTTCTGGAATAAGATTTAGAACTCAGCCACCATACTATAAGGCAGCCCGGGCCACATGGGCAGGCCAATTTAGAGAAGAACTAAAACTCCATCCCTAAGCTCTGCTCAGTTTCCAGGTGGCAGCCAGCATCTACTTGTCCACTCTCTTAAGAATCATTCTCTCAGCTTCCAGTCATGATACCACCCGGCTAATGCCACATAGACCAGAGATGAGCCTTTTTTCACACAAACCCACCCAAATCACAGACTTGTTAGCAAAATTAATGATTATCATTCTATGAAGCCACTACATTTTAGAGTGGTTTGTTATATATCAGCAGATAGCCAGAAAATTATTATAAATCATACTCTTAAGCAGTTATTAAAAGAAATCTGGACAGTATGGGATAAATAATAAATAAAAATAGTACAGCGGTTGGTAAAAGTAAGTTTACAGTTGTAATAAAAATAAATAATACAGTAATTAATAAATAATCATACAAGAATAAACTGTTTTGTGTACTCACAACTATAAATCTACTTTGCTCATTCCTGATTATGAAAGTCTTAGCAAGGTCAATGTGTAGGCAATATTTTCAAAGGCCTTCACTGGGGAAACATTTTTTAATAAAAACATCAGGTATTTCATAATTAAAGTATATATAAAAATGTATTTTTTATATAAACTTGAAGACGAATCCACATATTCTGAAAGCAAAAGCGAAGCAGATATATAAACTGACCTATCCCGGGCTATGCCCATATCAGCCCATGGCCCAGGGATACACTTAGAAATTTTAAACTCTCACTTGCCTGAGAGTTAGCTGGGTTATTACAACGGGAATTCGTGGGTCACCTGATATTTGGTACTGCCCTTCGGACCTCAGTGAACTAAGGCTTTCAGGCCACACCTGGTCCACTGCCTGTTTTAATAAACAAGGTTGCATTGGGACGCAGCCACACCCCTTCCTTTTCTTATTGTCTGTGGCAGCTTTCACACTAAAACAATGTTGAATGATCCCAACAGAGATCATACAACCTACAAAGCTGAAAATATTTACCATCTGGCCCATTGCAGAAGAAGCTTGCTGCCTCGTGACTCAGAGGAGTGCTTTGGGGCCCTGCAGGAGGCAGGCAGGACATTGGTCCGAGTAAAGTGTATTTACATAAATTCCAAAAGTCACCCTTCTGGGGAGGAGTCCTGCTCTTGAGTAGCTTCCTGTCTCTGGATCTGGGGGATGGCGATGAAGGTCAAGAGAAGGCTTGGATGTCAGGAGGAAGCAGGTAACGCTGTACGTAAAAGTCTGAGCGTTTAATGGGCAAATTAGGAAGGCATTGACAAATCTCAGGGTGAGAATCAGAAACCTTGTGGTCGGAAGAGACAAAAGCCCAATTTAAACACCAAGGGTTGTCCCTAGGTTCAAGTCTAACTGGAGTAAGAGTCAAACACTTTTACAAACCCACAGTTTCCCTCCGACATCTGCTCTTCTCTGAGCTGGCTTTATTCTCAGAATCCCCTCGACTAGTTCGAAACTCACATTGTCCTGACATTTAGCAATCCAGTGAGAAAGGGCTCTTTCCTTCTCAAGTTTCACCAAATGTCCCAGGGGTCTCTCTGTTTGGTACAGCTTGAGTCACATGCTTATCACTGAGAAATTACTAAGGTGGGATAATGAAGTCCTCTGATTGGCCGGGCCTTAGCTGTGCCGCTCAGCCTTTGAAATTAATCACACTAGTTAAGAATAAAGAAGGGGGCATTTTAATAAAGAGATACCAGGCAAATATATTTTCTTTTTATATGTTCATTACATCGATTTATTAGTAGTAGCTTAAGGCTGCCAGATACACACAGAATGCCTAGCTAAAATTTAATTTCAGATAAGCAGTGAATAGAAATACATTTTTATTGTAGGTATGATATTACATGGGACAGATATTACATGGGACATACTTATACAAAATATTATCTATGATTACCATAAATATTATGGTAATTATGGTCATATGAATTACCATTCATATTTAACTGGGCATCCTGTATTTGTATTTCTTGTATTTTATTGGCAATGCTATAACTACCTCGAAGTTTCCTACATTGACTGTGACCTACTTGGGGTAGGTTCTAGATCAAGCTCACAAGATAATTTTGAGGACCAATCAAGGCAGTGTGGCAAACATTTAGTGAATTATAAAGTACTACAGAAACATAAGAAATTATTCATTTTTCTGGGCTGAACTCTGGAAGTCTAACTTTAAGCTCGGTGCTGTTGTGAGACAATCATGTACCACAATCACATAATTCTAAACCAAAGTCAATCCTTCTCCATGACAGTTAAGAAGATGAATAGGATTGAGCTTACATACAGGATTTAAAATAAGCATAACTAAAATGATTTTTCCTTAGAGCCAATGAAACAAAACAATCAACAGGTATCAAAGATGCACATACCTCTTTCATCAATAATTCCGGGGAGAACCAAGTGCAGTGGTGATGTCTTAATAGTGAATCTTAAACTTGGGCTCAAATTACTCCTGAGAGATTGCGCCTAGAATTCTGGATTGGAAGTCTGTTTCCAATGTCCATACTGTCAAGTTTTAACTGCTTCCTGCGGGGATCCTTCTCCTCTGAGTCTCTGAGATTATTCAGAAGAGAGACATCTGCTTGCTGTTACACTGAAATGCTACGTACAGCCACAAAGATGTTTTTCCTTTCTTCTAAAGATTTCCCTCCAACGAGTGAAGAATAAGGTCTATTTTCTTCAGAAGAAAAAGAAAGGCCCGTTTTACCACTGGAACTATAAAAGCCCCTTAACTATCTCCACTAATGCCCAAGAGGACTCTTAGAAAATTGGGGAGTTTAATCTACATGTAATGGATAAGGTTAATTAAGTAAACCTCACTGCCAGATTTCCCTGAAAAGCTGAGAAAATGGTATCTTTTACAACCTGGATCAGCTATCAAAGCAAAATGATGGACTAATGCAACAGAAGAGCTAATTAGACTGGAAATAACACCACTTGTACCCTAACATCTTCTGTAGACACGACAAAGTTCTAACTAGCTATGCACAGGCAATAAGGAAACAGGCCACTATATAATGCATTTAATTATTTCGAAATATAATTACTGCAAGAAAATTAGAGAAGGAGAGGTGGAAATGGAACAGAGTCACAGAGCTAGAGTTCACAGAGCACGGGGAGGAAGGGACCGTAAGTGTTGGAAATGGCTTTGATACTTCCTGGCTGACAACTACGGGCAAGTCGCTTAAAATCCAATAATGCGGACTTCTGCCAAGATGGAGACATAGGTGGAAACACTGTGCCTTCTCCCACAGCCAAGTTTGAATACAACAAAGGTTTGGAGAACAAAGACGCAGCCAAAGAACAGAAAATTGAACTATACGGAAGTCCAACAACAACGAACAGGTAAGAGGGGCGGAGCCAGCAGTGGAGTAGGGTCGGGCAGGAAGGATCCCCCGACCCCAGGTGCCCAGGCACCTGGGGTAGCACTGGCAGACCCAGTGAGGGCTTGGGACAGCGGGAGTGAGAAGTGAGACGGACCGCGCAGCCCCCAGCAAGGAACCCAGCAGCGTCTGACTGCAGTAGCACATTCTCACGCAGTGGGACGAATCGGGCGGCCCATGGTGGCGGCAGAAGGAAGCAAAGGGTGCTCGCGTTGCCTTCCTTTGGCCCCGCCCCCACATACAGCGTCACAACCCAGCGACTGGGTTGCCCGGCCTTGGTGAACACCTAGGGCTCTGCTCCTCCTACGTAACAGGCACAAATAATCCAAACTATGGCTCAAGAAGAACTCAAAGCCCCAGAGCCCATAACTCTAAGTGACCAGGAAATAGCGAAACTCTCAGATGCACAATTCAAGACACTGGTGATCGGGATGCTCACAGAACTGGTTAATTATAGTCACAAATTAGAGGAACATATGAAGGCTAAACTAATTGAAATGAAGGGAAATGCACAGGAAACCAATAGTGATGGAAAGGAAACTGGGACTCAAATCAAGGGGGTGGACCAGAAGGAAGAAAGAAATGACCAAACATCCGAATTATAGGAGTACCATAGGGGGAAAAGAAATAGCCACGAGTGGAAAATTTATTTGAACAAATAATAAAGGAGAACTTCCCCAGTCTGGCAAAGGAAATAGACTTCCAGGAAATCCAGGAAGCTCAGAGAGTCCCAAAGAAGGTGGACCCAAGAAGGAACACACCAAGGCACATCATCATTACATTAGCCAAGATTAAAATGAAGGAGAGAATCCTAGAAGCAGCAAGAGAAAAGGGGACAGTCACCTACAAAGGAGTTCCCATCAGAGTGTCAGTGGATTTCTCAAAAGAGACCTTACAGGCAAGAAGGAGCTGGAAGGAAGTATTCCAAGTCATGAAATCCAAAGACCTACATCCAAGACTGCTCTACCCAGCAAAGCTTTCATTTAGAATGGAAGGGCAGATAAAGTGCTTCTCAGATAAGATCAAATTCAAGTTCATCATCACCAAGCCCTTATTATATGAAATGTTAAAGGGACTTATCTAAGAAAAAGAAGATAAAAATATGAACAGTGAAAGGACAGCAAACTCACAGTTACTAACAACCACACCTAAAACAAAAGCAAACCAAGAGGACAGCTAGATCAGGAGTGGGACCATAGAAATGAAGAACACATGGAGGGTTAGCAACAGGGGAGTGGGAGGAGGAGAAGGGGGGAGAAGATACATAAAATAAGTAGCATAGATGGTAGGTAAAAAATAGATAGGGGGAGGGCAAGAATAGTAGGGGGAAATATAGAATCTAAAGAACTTGAGACACGTGGCCATAAACTAAAGGGGGGAATGGTGGGGGAGGGGGTGTGTAGGGTAGAGGGGAATGAAGGGAGGAATAGAACAACTGTAATGGTATAAGCAATAAAATATATTTTTAAAAAAGAGAAAAAAATAAATTAAATTTTTAAAAAATAAAATCCAATAATGCCTTAGTTTCCTCATTCTTATTACTAGACAGGAATGGTATGGTGGCTACTTACAAACTGAATGCAAAAATAGGAGATATACTTCCTTTGATGTACTTTGAAAAGTGCCTAGCTAATGGCAGATCTAAGCTCAGGGTTGTTTATAGTTCTCCATTTCTGTTTACTTGGGATTCTTTCCCTCTTTCTCATCTATCAAAGAGTTTCTTCAAATGGTTGATGGTCATTCTAACTTCACAGTCAAGCACGCAAAGAGCTGTTTGTCCGGAAGCGCTGTGTGCAGGAGCGGGCTGTAAAACAAGTGATTGCTTGTGGAACAACTTTGGCTGAGAGACACGCAAAGATCAGTCTCTGAAGGTCTTCACTCAGGAGTCTTTCTGGTTTTCCAGAAAAAATATTCTCAATTCCCACATAAGTAGGGCAAAAGATGACACATGCCTGGCAGGTAGTAATGTGAGCGCAGGACATTTAATTGCCATGATTGTAGTCTATATTCCACATCCATTTTCCACTCTTCCTTGTGTCCCAGTTCCAGGACGCCCCTAGTTCAGCTGCTCCAGAGAGTAACGTTTGGGTCTCCTTTGGAAGAGGAGGTTATTATCTTGGCTCTTTTGGGTCAGAAAGGGCCCCAAGAGTAAAAATAATTTACTTAATGTCTGAACAATGAATTGGAGTCCATTTTAAATTCATGCGTATAAATAGTTTACTCTCACACGTAGGAATTGCTAACGCCAAGGCTATCTCTGTTGGGTGGTTGAGATTCGAGGGAAGGAAAGTTGTATCTGTGCATGTAGTAAAGTTAATATCTTAATATTTTACTCGGCTGACATTTTCCTAAATGTGTTTATATGTAAAACGACAAAGCGCAATGACTATATTTTTCTCACCCTAAGGAAAATATCAATAATGTCTAGGAGTGAGAAGATAGGGAACACGGTTACATTCTTAATGGGAGCTCAGGTTTGTGGTTAAAGATTAAATGTATTTTCATGGAATATCAGCATTCATGCCGTCATGATATGCATTCCTAATGTTAGGTCACCTACCATGAGATTCATACATTATTTTCTTAAATATTCATTTATTTGTTTGTTTGTTTATGTTTGTTTGTTTGTTTGTTTATTATGCTTGATTGCAATAGCCAGAAGGGCTTGGTGATGATTTAATTATAATTTATGGGCCTCAGCAGATTTAATGATCAGTAATTATGCATGGCAATATAGTGTGGTAGGTACAATTTCAATCTACAAAATTAGATGAGCAAAGAGTGGTATTTTATGCTTCTTCAACTCCAGTTAATCTTTATTTTGAACATTTATTTCAACCTGCCCGTGACTGTAGAAAGTTAACCACAAACAATTTGTGCTTTCCCTATTCAGGACTGCATCTGATTCCTGAAGTAGTTATGTAATCTGAAAACATAGAGAGAGTAACGTGTTCCTTTATGTCACATGGGTGATAGACCTTGTCCCTTGTTTTTGAAAGGTTATGCCTAAAGGTTAGCAGGCATAAGAATCACCTGAAAGGCTTGTTAAAGACACAGATTCCTGGATCCCTCCTCCAGAGCCTCTGATTCAATAGATCTGGGGCAGGGCCTGGAAATTTGCCTTTCTAACAAAAGTTCTAGAGGATGTTGACACAGAAAACCCTGAACCACACTTTAAGGACCACTGGCAGATCCACCTACATAGTTCAGAAGAAGGTTTCCCTAACAAGAAACCCCATTGCTCTGTAACAGACACCAGTCCAATGAGAAAGGTGATTCCAGGAGGATTTCAGGGAGAGGGGCAAGTGCATGTTAGGATTTTGCCTTTAATGTACTTTAGGCATTAATGCATTCACTCACTCACTTATTCTTTCATTTCCTAGTTTAGTAGTTTCAGAAGCTATTAAACAAACCAATAAAATGTAATGTGGACAGAGAGATAAGCTCTATTTTCCTCTTCTCTGTCTCCTGAGCTACTCACAGAATGGATCATACATCCCACAAGCCATTAAGAAACATAGGTTTCACCAATTATTTGAACAAATGAAATCCATTTCATCATGTTTTCTTGAATCTCAATCTGAAGCAACCACACTCAATGCACCATTTCATTTTGTTTTGTTTCTGTAAGTGCTGGAAAAATCTCAAGCAGTATAGATACATTTTTTGAATTATATGTACTTTTGGAAATGGGGTTCTTTCAATGAAAGGAAATACTGGTTACCTTGTCTGGCAACGAGCTCTCTCTTTCTCTCTCTCTCTCTCTCCCCCTCTCTGCAATCCAGAGGCTGCATATTTTATGCATATTTAGTAACTTCTTTCTGCATGCCTAACTCTCTTATTTGGTGAAGTGTTTGTGAAAATTTTTTGTCTGTACTAGGCAGTTTTCTGTCTTGAAATGTACTCTTTTAAGGTATTCTGTTTGGGAGATAAATCAAAGAAAGAGAGATCAGTACTATAACTACTTAAAAATAGAAATTGTAAAAGTGTCCCTTTGAAATAAACTACCCTTCCCCTTAGACACCCACACACACATACACACACACTTCAGAGTTCCCCAGTCAGTCCCAGTTCATCTTCTTCTCCCTCTATCTCGTCGCACTGCTAAGCTTGATGACGGACAGGTGTCATCTGACTTGAGTTCAAAAAAGATCACGGAATGTTTAGCATTCATGTAGTCTAGAAGCAAATTTATGGATAAAACAGAGAACTGCACATCTATGATTCTGTTCCTGTTCTGGTTGTTTGCTTAGTTTGTTGTTTTAGATTCAGTTGTTAAGAGTTGTCTGGGAGGAGAAAAGGGGAGAATAGGGGAAAGGGGAGAGGGAATAAGAAGCACAAATGGTAGGTACAAAATAGACATGGGGAGGTTAAGAACAGTATAGGAAACGATGGACATGAACTAAGGGGGGTATTGCTGGATGGAAGGGGTTGCCAGGCAGAGGAGGGGCAAAGGGGGAAACTGGAACAACTATAATAGCATAACCAGTAACATATATTTAGAAAAATAAAGTGGAGAACTGGCTTTGGAATCACAAATTTGGATTAAAATTTTGGCTATGCGTTTTAGACTATGTGTACTAGGCCAGGGGACCTTAGCTGTGCAACTTAACTTCTCTTTGCTTCAGTAAGTTAGCAATGAGAGGAATGGCAAGCCCTACCTCCTGGGTGTGGGGTTCGGTCATGTAGCCCTTAGCATGGTATCTGCACAAATACTCAGAAAATCATAGTTGCTGTCACTCCATGTGTTCTGTTGCATCTTCGTTCCTGCATTTTTTCATCTCCATGGAGATGGAAGTCTCCTTTTGCTGGCCACTAGGTGGAGAAAGCAAGCCTTTTACGGTCATTGAATGAAACACAAAGCCAAATCATCCTGCCTGAATACTACAGACATTTAAGAGGCTGAATTTTTTTTTTTTTACTTTCTCTTCTTCAAACTTCAGAACGGCATCAACAGGGAGTCTGGAGAGATGTTGGGAAATTTTTGTGCAGTTCACGTGGAAGTGAGTTCTGAGCATGGTTCTGCCCTGAGGCACTAGAATTCACTCAGGGACGGTCCCAGGCAAATTGTGAAGTTCAGAAAGTCACTTTCCTGTGCTTTCTCATCCTCCATATGCTAATCTCATCTCACACGCATTTCAAGCAGGCACCTGTCCAGTACTTTTTTTTTCATCCTGAAATATTACATAGCTACTGATTTCCAGGGACATTTGCATTTTAAAATGAACTCCCTCAATAAATTACCTTTCTTTAACCTGTAATAAAGTAGGAATGAGAACCCATTAGATCCACTTCATAGAGCTCTTGTGGAGATCATTTAGTTAATACTTGTGCAATCATTATGAACTCTAATTCTGTGCAAATAAAAATTCTGTTTATGTTGATGATAAAAATCTCATTCTTCAAGGAAAAAAAAAAAAAAAGATGGGAAGGCCCAAAAATGCTTGAGAAAGAATTCAGGTTGCAAGAGGATGAAATGATATAAAAGATATGGTTGAAGTCCTGATGTTAAACAGATCTTCTAGGTGTGGGTGGAAGGAGGAGACGGGTCTGTACTTAGGGAGTTGTGCATGCATTTCAAATAAATGTTCCTGGAGACCATCCACATCACCCTGATATTTCCACCCAAGGCTTAGCCCATAGACCTTATAGGTAGAGCTATTGTAACCCTTTGCAGCATAAGCTCAGGAAGCTTTGTTTCTTTTCCTTATGCTCTTCCTCTCTCCCTCTCACCTTCTTTGCAATGTCTTTTCATTTGCTTTCTTACGTGTTTTTACAATCCCAGCATTGACTCTTCAGATTAACAACAAGTTCCAGCATTAATCCATTCTATTAATTGGCGTCTTCCTAAGAATTATACCGTTGGCTCCAAAAGTTGCAGCAATCACCTACATCCCTGACACCAGCCTTCAGTAATCCATAATATCCCAGCATGTACCTAATGATCTCCTTGTAAATAGTAATCTCAAGCAGGGAGCCCTCCAAAATGTCTTTAATTTTTAATAATCCTTTTACTTACAGACACATTTCTGCTTTCCATTATAGAAAACAACCAATTGTACAGCAAATTTTCAGTCTGCAATTCATATAATACAATACATATAATTGCATTGCAAAAAAAATTACCTCATACTTTCAAAATAGTAGTCTCATTTGCCTTTCCACTGGGTCTCTTTATGGCACTTTGGTTATTGTTTTATTTTTCCAATGTCATCTAAAGAAGGAAAAGGGAGAAATTTTAGTTTAGATTCAGTAAATTTCCATTCCGAACCTGAACAAAAGTTTCCACAGGCAGCCAAAGGCATGGCTGGAGCCATGGAATGCTATTCTGTTTAAATGTGGTTGGAAATGGCATACTTATTTCCACTAAATGTACTCTTAACGCATTTCATTGCATGAACACTTTTGCATAACACGCTCTTGTTATGAACTTGGATTAAAAAATCCTCAACAAAATATTATCATACTGAAGCCAATAATTACTAAGAAGAATTACACACCATTGCTAAGTGGGATTTGATCTAGCTAAGTAATAGTGGCTCAACATTTGAAAATCAATGAATGTATTGGAACGAACCATCGTATCAATAGACTAAGAAGAAAAATTATAGAATTATGTCAGCTGATGCAGAAAAGATATTGGACAAAATCTAACATCTATTCATGACACGAACTCTCAGCAAGCTAGAGATGGGGTAATTACCTCAGCTTGATAGAGAGCATTTACAAAACCTCTATAGCTAACATCTTATTTAATAGGGAAAGACTGAATGTTTTCCCCTAACATTAGGAATAGGGCAATGCTGTTTGCTCTCACCATTTATTCACTAAAGTATTGGAACTGTAGCCACTGTAATAAGAAAAAAAAGCATAAAGATTGGAAAGAAAGAAATCTACCCCTGTTTATAGATGATACAATGATATTTTATAACTGATATGATGAACTACATAGAAAATATCAAGAAATCTATAAACCAAAAAAACTCCTAGAATTAGTGACTTCATCAAGGTTGCCAAATAAAAAATTAAAAAACAAAAATTTATGATTTCATATACTAACAATAAAGTGCAGAATTTTAAATTAAAACAGAATACTACTACAATCATTCCAGCACATCAGTGTACACTTAAAAAAATGTCCAGGTTTCATATGTTCGAAATCACAAAAGGCCGTTAAGTCAAAGAAGAAAATGTACTATGTTCATGAATTGGAAGACTCAACATACTATATTATAGATATGGATTCTCCAAACTGATCTATAGGCTGAGTGCAATTCCTCTCAAAATCCCAAATAATTTCTTTCTAGAGATAGTCAAGATTATTGTAAAATTTATGTGGAAAAGCACAGGGCCTAGAATACCTAAAATAATTTTGACAAAGAAGGACAAAGTGGCAGAAATCACTCTACCTAATGTTAAGGCTTGCAGAACACCTACTGAAGTCAAGGGTATGTGGCGGTATTTGTGGAGGAACAGAGATATAAATAGAACAGAATACAGGACCTATAAACAGAAACGTTTTGCCTGCTGTTCATCACTGTTTTGGACTCCACGTGTGTGAAAACATCATATTGTGTTCTCAACCCTCTCTCTTCAGCAGACCACCCACCAGATTCTTCTCTTACGAGCCATGACACACACTGACTTTAGTTCTATTAGTCACATACATTGCACTCTGTGGCTAGACATGCCTATAGTTGCACTGGGCAGAACTTAAGCTAAAGGGGTGACTTCACTAAGTGGACATAGATTATAAATTATTTTGACTTTAGTGTTTAGAAAACTCAGGGGCAAGATTGAAAAGAAACCAGAAACCTGCCTCTTGGGACAGAGAAAGCAAGAGCGTATTGGGGCTACTTAGAGAAAGGGGGGGAAGGGAGAGGAGACCCAAGATCGTCTGTTAGTATTATTTATGAAACCAATGCCAATTACTACAGAACTTTTTTTCTAAAGAAAGAAAATAATAAAATCTAATAGAGGTAAAGTGTTACAGAAAATATTTTTTGAAATATTCACATTCCCTCTTTCTTAAAACTTGTCCAGTATTTCATTTCTCTCTACCTCAAATTTTATTGAATCTTGACTCATTATCACCCTCCTCATTTGGCCCTCTGTGTGAATGAATTTTCTGTTTTCTTCTGAAGTTAAACCAATGCTCTTGTTCTCATTGTATCAGGTACCCACTTTTTCTTTCTTTTCTCCTTCATGTCTTGCTTTGATCTGTAGTAAATTCCATCCCCCTCCAGAATAGACAGACTCTTCCCTAAACTCCCATTAGTGTCATCCCCAACTGGGAGGTCGTTTCTCTTACTAGTTGGGCACATTCATTTAACAATTACTTATTGGTCACTTACTATGTTCCAGGCACCGTCATAGGCACTAGAAATGCAGAGACAAAGATACAGAGGTTTTTCTTATCTGCAGTTTCGCTTTCATGATTTCAGTTACCCGTGGTCAACCAAGGTCTGAAAGTGTCAAGTGGAAAATCCCAGAAAGAAGCAATTCATGATTTCTAAAGTGAGTGACGTCTGAGTAGCATGATAAAACATTGCACTGCCGGCTCTGTCCCGCCCCAGACACAAATCATCTCTTCCTCCAGTGACTCCGCACTGTACACACTGCTTGCCTGGAATCACTGAACAGCCAGCCACCTTGGCTGAGATTCATTTTGGAGGTGTCACAGTCCTTGTGTTCAAGTAACCCTTATTTTACTAAATAGCAGCCCCAAAGCACAAGAGCAGTGATACTGACAATTCAGATATGCCAAAGAGAAGTCATAAAGTGCTCCTTTTAAATGAAAGATATGCATGTACAGAAAAAAAATTCTGTATGTATTGGGTTCAGTGCTATCTGTGGTTTCAGTCATCCACTGGGTGACTTGGAACTATCTCCTCTAGATACAGGAGGGTGATCCTATAAATTTAAAAAAATGAATAAGATAATTTCAGAAAGGGATAAATGCTTTGAAGAAAATGATCAGGGTAATGTCATGATGAACAAGAGACCAGGTGGTGGAGCTACTTTAGATGAGATTGTTGGGAAAAAGCCCCACTGAGAAGATGACATTTAGGCCAATATCTGAGTGATAAGAAGGAGTAAGTCCTGAGGTCCAAGCAAAACATGTCCATATACATTTAGAGAGACACATATACCCACATGTACATATACATGTACACACATAGAAAGATACAACTTTTCATTTTGACCTTTAGTTCCCAACAGTACCATAAGGACTTCCTTTTCAGTACCCATTGCCTGAATACTTTTGTTGGGAATTGCCCTGCCTGGTTTCAGAAACTGTAACCCCCCCCATGGCTAAGGCTGAGTGAGTGACCTTCAGACCATAAACCACTAAGAAGACAAAGCTTATCTCCCTGGCTACATTTACTTCATCCATAACTGGCCCCTAATGCTTGGTTGGTTAGCCAATGACTGGCAAAATTCCCCAAGGGGGGAACGACCTAAGAGAGGCATGATCACATGGAGGCCCCAGGGAAGGACTTGGGCGGCTATGGAGAAAGGGGGTGATGGACTCTCACCCCTCAGCTTTGACATAGCCTGAGTCCTTTTTCTATCTGCAAGAAGTCTCCTAATCTCTTGGATGCCTTATTTCCCCTGCCTGACTTAAGCCTGAAACCATGACAGAGGAGTGTACAGCCCTGTGCTGGAAAGGGCAGGCTCCCTTGGTGATAAGGCCTAAGAAAGAACATATAAAATCCTGTGAAACCTGCTTTGGTAAGAATGCTCTCAGTTAAATGATAAGGGTCCAGGCAGGATATGAGTTTGTTTCCCAAAGTGTTGTAGCCCTTTAGCTAATATACCCTGACTCAGAATAGGCCCTCATAGTTCTTTGTGTGCTATCCACTGTTTGATCCTTGTTTCCTGACAATGATCAATGAACTTTACCTGTGTTTCTGTGCTAATTGAACCCAATAAAAGCCTGTCTGGGCAAAGGTCGAGGTACCCCCCCACACACTTGAGGGAGCAGCCGTGCTGTCCCTTTTCCTCCACAGGACTTGGTAGTCTGTGTGAATTTGTCTGTGTCTGCATCATGCTGTTTCTATGTTAATGTAATAAAATACAGGGACAAGTCTGGCTAACATCTTCTAATATGTCTGAATTTATGTTGCCCAAGGGGAGCCTATGGTAGCTGGGGTAATGTACATTCCTGGCCAGTCTCCAAATAGGCATGCTAGCCAAAGTTATAGAGGAACTATAATGTCCTCCCTGACCCCCAAATTTATAATTCCTTGTTAACTCCATTTTTTCCTACTCCTCACTAACATGAAAGATTTTATTATTTGGTAGGAACATAAAGCCCTTTAAGATAACAATCAACCAGACAGTTTAAACTTGCTCTTAACCTTTTTACCACTGGAAGATGCTCTCCCGTTCTCCCTTTCTGAGCTCTTGCATATTGTTGTATGTGCCATAGAAGCACTAAAAGATCTAAGCTTTTTCATCATCTTGTCAGGAAAGGTATTCCTTGTGTCTTCCACCTCCTGTCCAGCTGCAATAGATCAGATGTTATTTTAAAGAGCATTGGTTTTACCTTTCAACCAACAGAAAGGTAAAGTCAATTATTTGAAGACAAAAAAAAAAGAAGTGTTGCAAGAAAAATGCAGGAGTCCAGGGCATCCGTTGCCAAGAAATATGAACTAAAATAGCTTCAACTTTTGATCTCTGCCGCTGATTAAGCTGGAAGCTCAAAATAGACTCTCTTAATACCATTTGTGACCTCCTCAATCCCTTTGGGTTTTTTTTTTCCTTTTACTCAGGCCATGCTACTCAAATTTTCTCTTTGAAGGTCACTAATGACAAATGACCTTTCAGTTAACAATGTCCAATGGTCATTTAACCATCTCATCTTCAACCTTCTGGTGGTATTTGATGCTGTCAACCACCCTTAGCTGCTTGTAGTTCTGCCTCTTGACCCACCATAAAAGGGACTGTCCCGAATGCTTCTTTATCTCCAGAATCCTTCACTGAGTGTTCTGCTTACCACTCCATTCACGGGAGGGTGTGCATTTTTCACTCTGTTTTGTTATCAGTCATGTCAACTATCACCTCAATGAGAATGGCTCCAAAGTCTAAATCTGTAACTTTAACCACACTAAAGGCCAAGCTCTTCATTGTCAATTGTTTGCAGATATTGTCTCTCTAAGCTATTTCTGCTGGTACCTTGTCCATGTCTGCTCTTTAAGGATGTTAACCTGGACAAAAGCACCAGGGTTCTTAAGGAAATGTGCTGGCTTGAGTCTAACATTCATTCCCATGCTTGGTTTTTCGGTGGCATGACCTTGCCCCCCTCCCCCATCCTTTTTCACTTGCTTGCATTCACTTTTTTTTATTTGATTGTGTCCGTATGTTGTTAGCACATGCTTTTCTTCGATGGGCTGATATTTGACTTTTTTTAAGGATTATTTATTTATTTATTTATTTATCTTTAGGGAAAGGAGGGGGAGAGAAACATCAATGTATGGTTGCCTTTCGTGCATCCTCTGCTGGGAGTTGGCCTTCAGGGAACCAGTATGCAACCCAGGCATGTGCCCTGACTGGGAATCGAACCGCGATCCTCTGGTTTGCAGGCCCGCGCTCAATCCACTGAGCTACACTAGCCAGGGCTGACTTTTTTTGACTTCTTCCTTACTTTTCTTTTCCTAGAATCCTGGTTATTGACTTCATCTCTTTTCTTTAGGTGAGCAATTCCATAAGTCTTTTGGTTAATATTCCCAGTTGGTTCAAATCTTTTCACTCCTAGGGAAAACATCTTTCCCCTTTGCCAGAACTTGGGATTTAATTAACATGTTAAATCGGGGCTTGTGATCTTTGCCTCAGACCCAAATGCATCTCTTCATCCATACTCTCCCCATCTCTCAAGTGCATTATCCAAGTTATCTTTAACTGCTCCCTTAGCTCTACCTCCTATAGGCATTCAGTTAGCCAGATTCCATTACTTTCCTTTCTGACTTCTGATCCCCTATCCATACTTTCAACCACGAAAATCCTAAATATTGATTTTGTATACTACTTACACCAGTGCAACCTTCTTTATAACTGTGGTTGGAATTTGGTTTATTCAAATGGCAAACATACATAATTCCTTGCATTTTAGTTATTGGAAAACAGCCAGATTATTAGCTCTGGAAGACAAAAAAGAGAAATAGGGATTTATGTGTATGCTTTTCTCTTTGCAGTATAGTTTACTTATGAAATAGCAACCCAATGAGAACTAATAAACTGATCATTTTAAATCATACCCTACATTTTTGGGTACATTGGGCTTCAATTGAGCAAAACATATGCTTTTGTAACTATGTTAATAAGAAAGTGATTTAATATAGGAATTGGTTTGAATCAAAAATTAGTAGAAGGGCTTGGATCTTGGGCTCTGCCATGAATATCCCTCAGAATACAATTATGGAATTCATTCCCTAGGAGAGCTATAACCTCCATCAAGAAAGTATTAATGAGAGAGCGAGCCCCAAAAGCACACCACTTTGACCAGGTTCTAGGGATCAAACATTTCTGCCATATCTCTAGAGCTATGTAATACCTACCAGACATCTATGGGGGGGGAGGGATAATGTCCACTGCCTTGCCTCTTGACACACATAAAGAGAGTGAATCTTAATGCTGTTGCAGGAAAAAAGCAACATCAGTGTGAAGAATCTGATCTATAATTAAAATGAGTTGAGAAAGTGAAACAGTCATTAGTTGGCAGTACCACAGAGGTTGAGGGGTAAGATGGGGGAGGTGGGCTGAGAAAGCAGAGCCTATGATAGTAGCTTTCTCAAACGACCTACCTGTTCTTTTTTCATAAGTTGTACTGGTAGCCAGCAGCATCCCCAAACACTACTTGATGGTTCAGAGTAAGGAAGTGTTACATATTAGGGACCGATGTGCCCCTTACCTTTCCCACCCTCCACATTCACCTGTTGGAACTTCAGTGCTCAGGACCAAAGAGTATAACTATTTGGACACAGGACCTTTAAAGAGGCAATTAAGTTAAGATGAGGTGGTTACGAAGGACCTTAATCCAGTCTGACTGGTGTCTTTATAAAAAGAGATTAGGACAGAGAAACACCAGAAACAAATGTGCAGAGAGAGGTCAAGTGAGGACACAGCAAAAGGCCGCCATCTGCAAACCAAGAAGGGAAACTTCAGAAAAATACCAAAACTGCCCACACCTTGATCTCAGACTTCTAGACTCCAGAATTATGAGAAATAAGTATTTGTTGCTTAAGCCACCTATTCTGTGGTATTTTTAATGGCAACCGTAGCAAACTAATAGAGATAAATAGAGTGAAGTATATAATGTAAACAAATCATTTCAATGCTCCTCTTCTTGTAGAAAAGTTATTCTCAAAGGAAGGCAGTTTTGCTCCCCTTTGGGGACATTTAGCAATGCCTAGAAACATTTTGGTTGTCATATTCTGTGTATGTAGCAGGGTTGGGGGAGTATCCTAATCACATATTGTGGATGGAGGGTACGGATGCTGCCGAATATCCATCCTACAGTGCACAAACCACTTTCCTTCCCCCATAATAGAATTGTCAATCCAAAATGTCAGTAGTGCTGAGATTGAGAAATCCTGATTTAATGGTGTGAATGTGCCTGACAGGTTTGTGATTTGGGAATCAGGAGCTTTAACATTTTTCTTAGTGGTTGAGCCTGCAAAGTCGTTGCTACAGTAGCTTTATCGTCTTGTGCCAGACCCTTTGCACAGTTAGCTAGAAGATGCTCTCACTAATGATCTCCATCAGGCCAGTTGGCCCTATCTGTGATGAACATTCTGGACTGGGGAACTTTCTACTTTCCAATTAGCAGCATGGAAATATTTCTGATGTTTGGTTTCTCACAAAACACAGAAGGCAGAAACTAATTCCATATGTCAAATGTATCTCCCTTTAAAGATGAAGGACAAATAGACCCATTCTTTTTGCCCACGATACATTGAACATGAATTTATTAAACCAATTAATGATTGAAGCAAATTTAAATATGCTTCATTTGCTGGCATGCAACTTCAAAACTAAGTGTGTCCAGGTTTTTTAAGACAGTGACCATGCAGTCACTTGAAGCTTAATTTTGATCATGTATATCATCTGATGTTATTTTCCTTTACTCTTTCTCCTATACCCTCAATCTGTTTCTAGTCACCAAAGAATAGCAAGAAAGGTAAGGATGCTCAACCCAGAGTTGAATTAATGCACAGATGCTCTGGTCCCCTGTAAGTGAAGTTGGATCTTTGTACCTGAGACAGACCAGGAACCAGCAGACAAGGAAACAAACTCTTTCCCCTAATAAAAGAAGACAGCCTGGCACTAGCCAACACTGAAGCTGCCATGTCTTATCTGTTTCCAGTTTACCAAATGGGGTTGTAACTGGGGACATGGAAATTGTTTTTGCCATCCCTTATCTGGAATTTAGCAGAACAGAGTATAAACCCTGAAACATTTGAGGCTGGGATGACCACTGACTTGATTTAGTAGTGGAAATGAGGGCTACCAAAGAGGCTTGCTCCAGGATCCATTTTTATCCCTACAGTTATGACACTGGTTTTAATGAGGTGAGGATTAAATGTCGTAATTAAGAAAGAAAAATTGTTCTAAACTTGAAGTGGGTTAGAAGTATGTGTACTAGTATGATTTGCTATCCTCTTCTGAGAAATAATTAGCATTCCAGATAAGATATTGACAATAAACTTGGCAAATCTTCAGTTACACTGCCACAAAAAAGAAGAGACTCAAACTGTTAAAATTAAGAATGAAATACATCATTTACATCATCCTGGACGTTATTATTTGTTTTTACAGAAGTGAAAATGAGTATGAAGAAATATTATGAACAATTGTATATTCCTGATGATTGTTTTTTGAGACGCTTTTTCAAAGACCCGGTGAATTCTTGCAGCTGAATGCTACACATCTTACTGATTTGGGCGGAATAGTGAAGTGTCAGATAGAGGCAATTCTTTCAGCTTCCTTTTGCTCTACAAAGAATATTTTATTGAGATTATTTATAGCTCAGGAAACTGAAAAAAAAAGCTTTCTGAGGTTACTTTTAAAGCTTTTTGCAGCACTCCCAACTCTAAAACAAAGACAATTATATGGGAACTAAGAATGTTCGTCTGATATCTGAAAAAGCCATTCTTGTTACACTCCAGCGATTTTAGCACTTGCCAGAATTACCTGGAGGGCTTGCCTAAATACACCAATTAGTCAGCTCTGGGTTTAGGACCCACCCTTACAGAACCCTGCCTGCTCCAGTCTTTTCTCCACAACTCACCTAATTATCTCATTCCCTACCCTTCCACCCTCCCTACTTTAGACACCATAGTAGGTTTCCATTATTCTTTGGCTAAAGAAACTTAATACGGCCTACAAGCCTGAAAACAGTCTGACATAAAAATAAATATCTGTTGAATGAATGAATGAATGAATGAATGAATGAATGAATGAATAAATAATGCATCTATAGCTTCAATAATATGTTTTGCAGTTGCAAGTTTGGGTCATTTTTGCAAGAATCAACACCAATTGTGAGACTGTTGGAGTTAAGGTGCATTTATGGGCTATTGTGATACTTTGGGGCTAGAATGAGCATGCATTTTTCTTACGCTTGGGAGCAAACAAGATAGATGGAGAATAATTTGCTGAATTTATCCCTTACAATTCTGTAGTGTAAGATTTTATTTTTTTTAATGTTGTTTGGGTAGCAGGATCCCATAGCAATGGAAGACTCAGTGAATGCTGTAGACACAGTAATTATAGTTGGCCTCATACTTCTGGCTTTGACTTGATTAGATATACTTAGTCAATTTCAGTGATGAGGGATCTTGCATTTCACTAACTCTGCTTGTCATGTGCTTCTTCCTCTCACCAACATGCTTCCGTAAATCAAACTTTAAGATTCACAGTTCATCGAGATGATTGTGTGAGTGCATCATAAGACGGGCCGATTAGATTTTGCGTATCTTTAGCTCCACAAATCATCATGGATGAGTCTCGCTGTTGGACGCCAGAGTGATAAGAGAAATATGAGGAAATATGGGGACCAGGGTGAGATAACCTCATTTGAATTAGACAAATGAAGCCCTGCTGGAAAGGAATACCCAGTGTCTCTGGACAAATTTATGGAATCAAAGCAAAAAATAATTACAGCGCAGAAATAGCTGGTGTTGGATGAACCTGTTTCATTCCTAATGTTGGTTGGCAGCTCTTCATCCTGATTATTCCATCTGGAGATAATTGTGTGATATCATCCATAAAATTAAATCATAAATCAACCCAACTAGTGAACAGGCCGGCAAGCTGCTGAGAAAGTCACACATAGGAGAAGTGAGAATTCTCATCTTAATGAGAGATACAGGAATGAAAATAAGAGTAGAAGACATGTAGAGGGTGATCCTGCATGTGTCCACAGGCTCACTTACTGACAACTACAGCCACGGCCCATGCCTCAATAGTATCGGGACAGCTGACGTCTTGCCTGCATTATTCATTTGCTGACGAGGAAAAATGTTCTGTTCACGAAAGGAACTATGTATTGCTCTTTAAGGATTTCTAGTTTGAGTTGTAGATGTCCAAAATGAAAGCACTGGATTTTCTTTCCTGATGAAATTTTAACAGTAATAGAAAGTCCATAAATGCAGTAAAAGTCTTATATGAGAGGATTTGGTCAAGCACCATCTCTGGACTTACTTTTTGGACAGGTGAAGAAAACATTAGGCTCTTTAACTTTGCTAGTAAGTGAGCTGTGTTCAATTTGCAGGTTATATTTGGAAAACATTTTTCAGAGGACAGATATGGTTTTAAAGTAGTTGATTATGATGAATAAAAGGGTAGAGTAATTAAAATAAAGACAGATGCATTGCTTAAAATACCTACCCTTGATTTTCACAAGTACATTTGCTATGGCCAGCAAGTTAGAGGAGGTCAAAAGCCAAAGGTCATCCTAGACTCCTTAATAGCTTAGGCTGGATCAAATGGTCAAAGGCATATGCTTCTTGTAGTTGAATCATTTGAGATGGTGAATCCCATTGGCTTTGGAGATTCCATTTGTGACCATAATAAATGCAAAGTGCCCCTGCACATCCAGTCTCTGAATATTCAAGCTGGCCACATTAACAGGTATTGAGAGACTAGCTGCTTTGTAAGCATCTGTGGTAAGAAGGTTACTATACCACTCAGCAAAGATCCAAGTAGAAAAACAGTAATAAGGATAAATTGTATTTTGTTTGTTTTTCCTGGTTCTGCATAATATTAAGATCAGTAGAGCAAGGAAAGTTTGAGAAAGGAATTTTTTCTTTCATTTTCAATTGTGTTGAGTACATATAATGCACCTATATGTATCAAACCACATATATTTGTAAGTATTAGTATCTCGTTGGTTTTAGACAGTTCTAAAATTAAAAAAAGAAAAAAACTTCATAGGGAATAAATACTATTTACTATCTTTAATTATTTCCTTCTCCCAATCTTTCATACCCTAAGAAATTTGTTTTTGGCTTTGCATTTTGACCAAACTCAACAACAACAACATAAAATAAAACAAATAAATAACAACAACAACAAAAAACCCAGAAAACCACATATGCCAGTTTTATAATTATGAACAACACTAGAATTTTAGTTTTCAGGTTTATTGTATTGGTGAGGAATCTTTTAGTTGCAAACTTCTGAAATCCAATTCATACTAGTCTGGGTAAACAACAGAAAATCAGTATTTTACCTAAAGATATCTTGAGGTTTATCCAGAGGTGGACTGGTTCAAGCATGGCTGCATCCAAATCTCAAATAATCCCATCAGCCCTCTTCTTTCCTTCTCCCCTTTATACCTTTATTTCCAACTTCATCTTAATCATTTGGTTCTATTTTTTTCTTGGTTTCATATTCAGGTAAGCTCCCTTTCCATAAAAACAAAAAGTCTCAAATAGTTTCAAGCTTATATATTCCTTGAAATCCATGATTTCCCATAAAGAAAGTATATCTTTGTCAATGATTTCGGAAAATGTGCAAAGTATCCATGGTGTACGTGGGGGCAAAAAAACATTTTTTAAATCCCACCTTCTAAGTTCTTCCAGGCTAATAAATAAATTAACATGAGCCAGATTAACAGGAGAAAATGTCCAAGTTCAATACCTAAGTACATGCAGGGATTCCATGAGCACATGAGACCTGAGGGCGCACTGGGCAGTTGAGCTTTATATACCCTTCTGAAGCTAAGAAGGCTGGGGTGGGATAGGGATTATGGTTTAGGACTTCAAAAGGCAGGAAGGCAATTCACATGAAGACAGAAAAGCAAACATTTGGTAAAGAAATGTTTGCTGGGCCATCTTTTACATTAACAATAGGACACAGAACCTTGATCAAATGGATCTTGCTAGGTTTCTCCCTATCACACATAGTTCCAATCAAACTATCATGGTCTATGATGATAACTCCCTTTAGACAGAGGAACAGGTCCTCTATCTAAATTCCTTCTAGGCAGTTAAAGGTAAGGTCAAAGGTTTTTCCTGATTCTTGTGTTTCTTAAAAATAACCATCTTAAAATAATCAATATCCCAAAAGGATTACTTTGGAGGTAACAAACTGCTTCCCCTCAGGTGTAAAGAAAGGTGAACTTGTGGAAGATAAAGACAGGAACCCTTCTGAACATTCTAAAGCTACAAAATTAAGTGACTAGGTCTTTGTTTTAGAGGGATTAATCTGCTAGCGATGCAGAGAATGAACTGAACTTGGAGGAGTCTAAATTCTGGCAGAAACCTTGCAAAGAGCAGAAAGTTAGGGTGTAGTGGCAGAAAGATTAGAAAGTATAAAAAGCAGAAACAATGGGCCTTTGAAAAATAAAATTGAAATAACAGCAACTAATTGAACGTGGACAAATATAAATACAAAAAATTAAAAATGCATTTCAGTTTTTTGTTGGGTGATTGAATGGATTTTAAGGTCATTCACTGATATGTTGTTACATCTCATAGTACTGAGTTTGAATGCAGCTTTTTCTTTGCACATATTTTAAAGCAATCTTTCTAGCAAGTCTGAGACCTCTCACATTCTACTTACAGCAGAAAAATTGTGGGACAGATTTTAGGCAATATTTAAAATTAAAACTAGGGTAATGCATTCATCAATGGGGCCATTTATTCAATCCTTCAGTCTAATTCCATTAAAAGAAACCAAAAGTTTAAATGTTCCTTCTCAGCTTTTAATAATTCATTGTATTGATGTTATGAAGATTTAATTTTTCCCAGCTACTGTGTTTTTTTGACCTGGGACTCGATGGTTGGAAAGTTTTGGATTTAGGAAAGAGCCAATAAGCTTACTAATCAATGCATGTAAAAAGCTATTGTTCCAGGAATTGAAGGTGTGATCCCCTGTGACTTCAGGAGACAACAGTTCCCCCTTTGTGCCTCAAGAGTACTTCAAGCAATCAAGATGGTATCTGAGCCGCTGTGCTCCAGAGTGAGACTCCACAACCCAGGACACAGCTAAAGACCAACCTTAGGACACAGGTGGAAGAAAGCTGCAGCTTTTGTCGCAACTTTTATCTGATTAGTTTTTTTCCCTGAATTCCAAGCCCCTTATCTCCTCTGCTTTTCTTCTCATTATGAAAAGAGTCAGTTTAATGTGGAATTTAAGGAGGTCTGTTAGGGTGCAAAACCCACCCTCTTCTCAGATCGCCAGCCAGCTGAGTAAAGTGCCCATAAAGATTCAATCCCTGTCTCTGCTTATTGGTTCTGGTGGTGACCGGCAGCACAAACTCAGGCATTTCTGATTTCATTATGATGTAAAGATTTTTTTAAAAAGTTAGTTTATTGAAAGTCGTTTTTAATAATTACCTGGCAGAGAACATCTAGGAAGTGTCTGATGTAGCCCACAGGTGCTGCAGTGTGCAGAGATCAACAGAGTAGAATAGGAAGAATATTGGGACCAATAAAATTTTATTTATAAAAACAGATAGCCAATCCTAGTTTGCCAACTTAATATTTAAGTATTGAATTATATTATTATCTATCTTGATGACTGTTTTTTCATGCCTCCTTAAATATTTTTACACAAGGATAGTGCCTCATCTTAGTCCCAGTTTTGTTAGTACTAAGCCAAAAAGAGAGGGCTCCCAAACTCAAGCTCAGGAGGAAAGTTATGGGAATGAAGATCAAGAGCCAAAAAAGCTTATCCATCAGGTCATAAGTCTAGATGCCCAGATTTTGGTGTGAAGCCCAACTCATTGTCACACGGTTAGAAGAGGCACAGATTGATTTTGAAACATCTTCTTTCAAACAAAGCCAGCCAAACCACAGTGGTATGACAATGAGTAGTTCGGTGGGTTTGCCTGGACCAAAAATGTGCTCCTAAATTTTCTGAAATGTGCTAAATGGGAGGAAATCACTTATCAAATGTGATATTTCATTCTGCACCTTGCTACTAAAAAATGTGGTCCATGGATATGCAATAGTAGCATCACCTACTGAATCAAAACCTGAATTTTAACAACTGAGTTATGTATACATTAGAGTATAATAAAAGGCTTCCAAAGCAGAGGGCAACATTAAAATAATAGAACTTTCATTTATTCTTTTATCTCTACTGTCACCATTTTAATAGTATATGTGTTACATTAAGTATATATATTACATAAGCTACTATTTATCTACAGTAGTTCACATCTCTTAATATTAGATATATATTCACAAAAATGGGTTTTGTTAATCAACAGAAATACATGAGCACACATTTTGGAGACCACTGCTTGGAAGATTTCAACTCTAACACACAGGTCCTTGGAAAGAGGAATAAAAGAGGAAAAGAACAAAGTTTAGGATATTCTCATCTTCTGGAGTGAACTTCAGGGTTAGTCTGTTATTCCAAGGTCATGATTACTGGCTACTGAATTTAGGGATTAATTAAAATATTCACAGAGCCATCTAGGAAATTTCTTTACCTAAGTCATCCCCAAGTGATTTATATTTTCTTTTAATATCTAATTCTGGAACAAAAAAAGCAAGTTAGATTCACAAATCAATGCCCAGAAAAGTATCAACAGATAAAGAACGAAACCAATTTAGACTTCTGAACAACCCTTTCCCAGACTGATAAAGGGAGCCATAGCTATCCTTTTTAAACTCGGGTTTTACACTATTTTTTGGGGGGGTAAAACAATGAAATGCAAGTACTAATGACCTGATAAATCTCCCATCTTCTTCAACAGGGAAACAGATGCAAAGTCCATCCCATTTCTGGGATATATTTTCCTATGTAATTAGCAGTGCTTTGCCTCAGCCACTTAGTTCCAAGTTCTAGTTCTTGTTCTCTTTCTCAGCTCCTACATCTCTGTTCTCCCTTTCTTTCTTCTCTGTCCTATTTGATACACACTTCAGGTTATAGATAACTCACATTAATAAAACAAATAAAGTAAAATCAATCAATGAGTTCTGGAAAGCTATTAATAATCGCATTTAACTGGAGAACTACCTAGGGATTAGATAAGTAGATATTTTCAAATAATATTTAAATGTATTACTTTAATATATCTGAATGTGACTTATGGGGGAAATCTAAATACCAAGTGCAAAGCCAAACAATTTTCTTTTCAGTCTTTGTACTTAAGCTGTTCCACAGTGCATTTTTATAGTGAGAAGAAACCGCATTTTGAAGATTGCCTCTCTTTTCCCTTCCAATTTACCATATTGTGCTGTACTCTTAGATAAGTCCATCTGGGTCTACACATAAATCTTGTTTATGAATGCTTCTCTTTGGCTTCTCAATTACTGTTCATAAGTCCCTTTGGCAGGTGTCCAGAATGACCCCATTTCGTATTAAATTCCAGTATGTAGTGAATTATATTACAGGGATTGCTTTTAGCGCATGAATGCCACAATTATGGCTAATTTCTCCAAGAAAACATGAAAATGAGAAAGAAAAGTAATTGGTCTTTGGAAGTTAAAATATGAGAGGCTGGGTGACACCCAGGAAAAACATCAGATTTGGAGTAAAGATGCGTTATTCAAAACCTTGGATAAGTTCATCTCATTCTGCTTCATCTATAAAATGGGAACATATTTATTTACTTTATAGGGCTTTCGTGATTCTTAAATGAGATAAATATAAAACGTACTCCTTTTGGACCTAGGAACAAAGAAGCTACCCATGGTAACTGTTGGTACTGTTATTAAAATCAGCATATTTGTTCTGAGCCAGATATGTGAAGTCTTTCTGAATAAGCCTAGACCACTTATAAACTAATGTAATGGATCAGCAATACCTATGAAAAAGGCTATGTCTGGTAGAAGGGTGTTCACCAGACACGGAAGTGTTTCTGGGGGAGAGACCCAAGTCCGTCCTGCTCCACTCCACCAATGGGGCTTGTTCCTTGGTTCTTGCCTCACTCGCAAGTGAGAGACAACACATATAGTGGAAATGAGATCACAAGTTTATGGAACACATGAGCATGAAACTATAGGCAAGACACAGCTAGTCCAAATGCCCCACATATAGAGGAAATAAAGTTGTCAGTAAGTTTGTTCTACACATTTGAGCCAAGGCTATAAGTGGGCACTCTGCTCGTCTGAGTGCACCGACTACTGGGGTTCAGAGGTTATATACCTTAGTCAGTTTCTCAGTACCGCTCTTTCTCCTCCTAAATCTTGGGAATAATGTACCACTACCAAAGCTTTCTCTTTCAGCTAGTAAAGGCTCTTTGTCTTAGTGAAATGTGCTCCCTTTCCCAGTAGAACCTGAAGGACTCCCCTCCTCCTGCGCTATCTTTGCTTGTGATGTTCGGAACACCCGGCAATCTCATCCGATCTGGCTCAGGGCTGCTGAGTCAATGAGTGAGACATGTCTCCCTCCTCCTCCCTGCCTTAGCCTACAGCCTATCCCACCTAACAAAAGTATAGAAAAATAGAAGAAAAATACTTTGTGAATATCCTTACATGGTGGAAGAGAAAAGGAGGCCTTAACCAAACTTAGCTACTTTAGATTCTCAAATTTATTTGGATATATTAAGGTGTCATAAATGCATGCTAATCAGCATTCCAATATTTCGACAGTTAACTCAATAGTCCTCAGCATGGCTAATTCTGATCATCTGAGAAGTTTAAAAAAAAATTATTCCTGGTCCACGCCTCGCAGGGGAGGGGTTTTAGAGTTCAGTGTCCTGGGATGGGCCTAGGCATCAATACTTTGTAAAATATTCCCAGGGTAGCTGGGTTTGAGATCCCAGGTAATCACTCTTGTTCTAACCTGATGCTCACCAATCATCTCTTTGATTTCTCTGTAGGTCTTATCCACACTGACAGAGTGAGGTGACCGTAAGAATTTTCATTACTTCCAACTCTGTGGCTGATATTTCCCATGATGAATCACTAATATGATGGTCCACTATGTCCCAGGTTTCCCATGAAGTCTGAGGGCAAAGCGGGTATGTGCCAATCATGCCAGAATAAATGTTTCTGGTCTCTTAGATTATATAACTATTCTTATAAATTAATAAATCAACATTTTGTGGTTCTTAGTTTCCTATCTTCTATTTCACATGGGTCAATTTCTTGAGGTCTGATTGTTTCTAATAATAAAAAATTTCCCCTTTGTCCTTTCCAGTTCACTTCCTCCCCCTTTCTTTTTTATTCCTTCCTGAATAATTTAGTTCAAAAGCCACTGGGAGCAAAGAAGCAAAGTTGGCATCTTTGTGTGCGTGGGAGTCACAGGTGCTCTGAGCAGGATGTTGGAGGCCAAGCATGGTACAGAGAATATTCACATAGGTCAAGGTGTGGGAGATGGCCTGGCAGATGTACAGGAGCCCATGTAGAAGTGAGGGGGAAGTCCATGTGGACAGGGCCTGGGAATGGTTATGTTGGAATGAGATGTTAACAGAGCAAGAGTCAAATTACATGGATCAGTTATGATTCTACATTCCAGATAATCTGAGGGACGCTTCAACAATGCTTGAAGAACTCAATAACTCTGAGCTTGTGGATAGAAGAAAACCCCCAAATGCTGTCAATATGGTATATATTTTGGCTCTAAAATAGCTGTTCTGCCAGTGCTTTCCCTACGTCTCTATGAATAGAGTATCTATTCATATAGGCAGCTTTCAGTAAGCACTAATTATGTTATAAGAGCTCTGGGAGATGCTGGATACACAGAGTACAATGACTCAGTCCCTCGTATTTGAGTTTTCCCAGAGGCAGTCCACAGGCAGGGGACTGGATGGGCCCCAGGAAGCACAGGTAAGTAGAAGAGTGAGCAAAGAGAGACAAACACATTAGCAAAACTAGTCATGTGTGTATTTATGAGTGGGTCATTGTTATGGGTCCCTTCAACTTAGTCTTACTGGGGTCACTTGAAAGAATCGTCTAGAACACATTGAAGAATTGTCCCAGTGAGGGACAAGGATCAGGGTGCGGCATATTTCCTTCCAAATATGACCACAACCTCTCCCATCCTGTATGATCTTCTTGCAATGTGACCTTGAGGCTTTCAGATTCAAGAGCTTGAGGCTATGTTCCATCCCCTTGAGAACAGGTGGACTTGAGGTTTTGATGGAAGTGATTCCATAGAATTTTAGGGACTGGGACATAGAAGGACATACAGCTTCTTCTTGTTTCTCTTAGAATGTTCATGCTTAGGACTCAGCATCCATGTTGTGAGAAATCCCAGACTATCCCACACAGAGACACTATATAGGGGTGACACATGCAGGTGTTTCAGCCATCAGACCCAGCTGGGGACCCAGCTACAGCCAGCACTAATTGCCAGAAATGTGAGCCAGCCTCCTGCTGATTCCTACTCTTAGTCACCAAGTCACTCCAAGACTCTGCATCCAAACATCATGGAGCAGAGACAAGCTGCCCTCGAGGCATCTTTCCAAATCCCTGACTCCCAGAATTGGCAAGGTCCCAGGCACAATCACTGTTGTCATGTGGTTCTAAGTTTGGGGTGGTTTGTTGTACATAAGCAGATAACCAGACGCTGGAGCATTTACCCATCAATATCCAGCCCCTGCTGGTTGTATGTTATTAAATCTTCAGCACATGCAGTCTGACCTGCATGGCTGAGCAAGTTCCCAAGGTCTTAAAGAAAGCCCTGAGGCAGAGAATGACAGAGATTCAGGCACTCAGAGTGGGCAGCTGTCAGGGTGTACAGTCCCTGTCTCCTGTGGCTACAGGTCAGTGTTCAAGTGGATTAAGGGCACAGGGGCAGAGCGGTACACATCTACCTCATCTCTAATTAAACTGCACCAGTAACAGGGTAAAAGATAAGCATGTAAACTGGCAAGCTGGGATATGCTGAACCAGTGATGGAGTGAGCAGACGGCTCCGGCAGCTCACAGGAGATCCTCCCACCCTGGACCTCAAGGCGTGAGGAATGTTTCCCAGAAGAGGGATTAAAAGAGTGCCTCAGGTTTGTTAAAGAGGAAGCCACAGGTCCTAAAATGGCATCACTTGTGCTAAAGCCCATGATACCACATCTAATTGAATACCTGACCTAATTTCTCTTTCAGAAACATAAGCTTAATCAACCAGTCTGAAAGGTCCTGGTTAACCCCAATAGGGTAATCTGTCACGCGGTCCTTCTCCATGCACCATCCCGCCATAGAAAAAAAGAGACAATCAGCATGATAAAAACCTTTGTCCTCCCCTCACCCCAGAGATAGACGGTGTCCTGATCTAGTAGTCGTTCTTTCTTTTCTTTTGTCAATAGCTCCCCTCCCCACCTTTTCTTTTTCCTTCTATAAAACCCTTCCATTTGGTACAACCCCCGGAGCGCCTTCTAGTTGCTTCTTGGGATGCTGGTTTCTTCATGAATTGCTAAATAAAGCCAATCAGATCTCCAAACTTACCAAGTTGAGTTTTGCTTTTTTATCAGGCTCTGGAGCCCCAGCATGTGGGAGAAACTGGTAACCTCCTCAAAATGCCAAACTACTTTAGAGAAAAAACATTTACAAATAGACAACCGTTTTTAGGACAGGATTATGTTGGTCTGAAATTGAAGCCCTGGTAGGTTACAATTACATATATGGTCATGACTGGCTTCCTTTTTTAAGAGAGCGAGGTTTCAGCCTGCACAAAATTGATTTAATTGATTTAATTGATTTAATGACCTGTCTATTCTTCAGATAGGGTGAAATACTTTTGCTGTTTTGGTGAGTAGGTAAATAGTGTATGCTCTTTCCTACAGGTATTCTGTAAGTTCTTGCTCAATTCAAGAAGAAATCATGTTCCAAAAATTGAAGATAGAAAAGGGGAAATAGAAAAATAGCATTATCTTCTGGTGCTCCATCTGAATACAATGGCCTTGTTCAAAACTGCTTTTTTTAACCAAAATTCCTACCCTGGATACACCCAATCTTTCTGGCAGTTCCACGGAATAAACTGGTAATTTTTTGGATTTCTTGACTCTAACTGAACTGTTCATAAAAGGATAACACACAGACAGGTGCACAAATAATTTAGCTTCATTACTTTTCACCAATTACACGCACATACACACATATAACCAATATCCAGATCGATAAACAGAACATGACCAACATCCCACAAACTTCTGTGCTAGTGTCCAGGTACTATCTCCCACAAAGCCAGCGCTATCCTGATTTCTAAGATAGATTAGCATTCTCTGCTTTAAGTACTACACACACGAAATGACACTGCTGTGCTCATTTGGCTCTCACTTCATTTGCTCAGCCTTAATTTATTGAGGTTCATCTATTTTGTGTGTAGTTGGATTGTTTGAATTTAACTGCTATTTATTGAATTTTTTAGTTCACTGGAAAAATACCAGGGGTTCATGGTTATCATCTCACATCCTGACATTCTGCTTCCAAGTGAGGAAAGCTTTTATTACAAAGAGAGAGAGAGAAAAAAAAGAACTTGTGAAATGCTCTGTATTACAGTTAGTGCTTCCTCCGGAAGTTTGGCAAGGGTGTAGGAAGGGAAGTGGATTAGTCATTCAGAGGACTTTGTCCTCAGACGCCCTCATTTTGCAGTCGAACAATTCCCATTGTAAGTTAGGATTGATGCTGCGATGTGGTCTCTGTGCAGGACTCTATATTAGAAAGATAAAAGCTAGAGTTTAAATTCAAAGTACCCCTCGTGATGTTTATTTGCTGGCATTACAACAGTCTGCCTTTGTCATCTCTGTGAAGGCTGAAATATGAGGTCAGGGATGACAGAGAATGTTACTTCCTAATATAAAACACATCAGCGCCTCTTCAAAAAACGGATGCAGAAAGATAAGCTTAACTTGCTGATTTTATTAGTAAGTTTTATCACACTGGTGAAACTGCAGAACTTTTATCTGCCTTGCAAAGCCAGTAGCAACATGCTCGGTGGAGCCTGACTCTACAGGGAAAATAAACTATTTTTAAATGTGCAGGTAATTAAAATTACAAAGGTGACCAGGGAGTGGACTTTCTCTGGAGAGGTGGGCAAACATCTGCTAAAGAGGCACAAGCAAGACTTTAGTTGAACCTTCAGTTTAATCGCCAGCTGGGTAAGAGCACAGACCTAGTCGCTCTGGCCATGTTTCTTTGTCTCCCTACATTTGTAAATTCTTCTGTACAAGAAAAGCCCAGCTAACTGTAGCTTCTCTGTGTACCTAAAGTACGATATAATGTTCTGAAAACTACAGTGCTTGGGCTGGTTTCCTAAAGGGAGCTAGAATGTGAGGAGTGGATTGAATTGCTCCTTTTTATAGTGGTCAAACTTCCCCTGGTATACTATATTTAATTGACGGTGTTCTGTTGTAAGACAGCTCCTTAAAAAGAAAGTAAGTATTTTTATGAGTAATCAGCCATGTTCGTGAGAAGTCTAAAGATGCCCAATAATGGTCATTAACATGTATTAATCACTTATGACATGCCAGACCTTTACCATGGCCCATGGTATTTAAACCTCTCAATAATCCCTTCAAGTGGTTATTGTCATGCCTGTATTTGTACATGCAAGAAACGGAGACTTAAAGAGACTGGGTAACTCACCCAAGATCACAGAGCTTGAAGAGCTGGCTTTGAATCTTAAGTGACCTGACTCCAGAGTGAGTGCTCATGAATGCCAAGCCAGCCCCCCTATAGCTGAAGGACCCTGTGACTGTAAGACGGAGGTACAATTGTACCAGCCTCCTGGGGTTCTTGAGCTATTTAAATGAGCTGACCCATGTAAAGTGCTGACCAGAGGTCTTGACCCTAATAAGATTTCAGTAAATGTTGGCTGCTCTTATTATTGATGGAATAATGGTGAGAGAATGATTAACCTGGAGAATTTTGTGGAGACATGGCAGTGGCCTTGAAGATGACATTTCTGTAAGTTACTCTGTGTCCAATGGCAGATGGCATGGTCCGGTGGGAAGGGCATTGCTTTAGAACCCCAGTGCTGCTGTTTCTTTTTATAACTGACTTTAGCAAATCACCTAATCCCCTTGAATCTCTCTCTGCATGTCTATAATGGAGACAGTAATTACTACCTTTCAGAATTTGTGTGAAGCCTATGTAAAAAGTGCCCTAAAAATGTCTGGCACCAAAACGGGAAACTTGCAGAGGTTAATTTCCTCCTCAGCAAACTCTGTGACTCCAGACGAGGGGACATTGTGATCAACTGGAGGAAGTTTAGATTTGGTCCAAAAACCATTATCTAAATGAGCTTCCTCAAGAGAAAGTGCTAGTTCGAGATGGAAGATGACTAAATATTTCAAAGGAGAGATGGGTTGGGTGAACTATTTCATCCATAATCTCTTAACAATCATGGGACCAAGACAATATTCACCCAGTCTTTCAGAAAGTCCCCTCAAAAACAAGCCACAGCAGTTTCTAGAAAACCTCAGGACCCATTAGCCTTGCCCACAGTACACAAGAGTGACAGAGAAGAAACATCAAAGACTCCCAGGCTCTGGTCTCTGGTTGGCTCCTTGCCACCTTTGTGGCCAAGCCTTGTTTCCTCTGTCATTTGAAGTGCTGGTGAATTTCTTAGTGACAGAGTCTAAGAGGATGCTTTATTCAGATACATTTGAAAACATTTTCTTCATTCTCTAATGTTCTTTTCTCCTTTTCAAACCAGAAGTCAGGGCCTTTGCATCACCTTTCCTTGCAAAAGGAAATGTCAAGAAGGAAGGAAAAGAGTAGAGGCTGTTTACTGACTTTGAAGGCAGTAAAGGAAAAAAGAAAGATTTCTCCCAATACAGGAAGAGGTTGGAAGACATCTATCCTGTGAGTGGGAAGGCATACCGCCCAGGAAGACGATGAAATCTGAGTGCAGCTGCCTGGTGGCCAGAGAGACCTGAGCAACTGGGGTGCCTTCACCGTGAGCAGAGGAAGCAAACAGCAACCCTGGAGAAACTGAACAAACTCTACCAGTGGCCATGTCCCCGGGAACTGGTGAGAACTCACTACAGTGACTGGCAGGTCCCTTGGGCACTGCAGGGAACTCTGGAAATTGCTGAATGCTGATGGGGGTGAAAGGGTCATGCCAGTGCCATTTGCTATTGTGACACCATTTGCCAAGCAAGCCTATGACCTTGTTCAACATGACTGCCATTTTACCCTTCCGAGTTTATGTCCCCAGGACTGAAAATTACCGGAAAGCAATTTTCAGAACTAACCACTCCCTGCAGCCGAAGGCAGAAGATAACTTTGGAACAAACCCCAGCCTCCTGTTACAGTGCCCCAATATCCCGGGGGCCACACAACAGCAACCCCCACCCTTTTAAAATCCAATTAAAATCCAATAAAAGCTCAAAGTCCCTACCCTTCAATGTTGGTGTATCTCTTCACATCATTCCCCTCTCTTTTCTTGGAGAGTGAGTAAAATCTTTACTATAATACACTTGCTTCCTTTTGTGAATTCTTCACAGCCTGTGTCACAGACCACCCTCACAGAGGGTGGTCTCAGCATCCCTATGGGCTGAGAGCACATTTTCCACCAGCCTCATGAGAGAAAGGCTGAAATCTGACTTAGACTGATCATTATAAAATAAAGATGTGTGATGATTTCTACCACTCTTGATTTTGTAGTACAAATGTATACTTTTCACAGATATACACATGTTGGAGAGTGTTTAGTCTAAGGTCACAGCATTCGGGTCTCTTGCAATGATCAGAAGGTGTCGCCACATTCAACCAGTCAAAGGTGAGGACAGAGAGAGACTCTCAGAGATATTAAGCGATTGGTCCAGCCCTGACACCCCCATCAGTGGGGTCCAGGTGAGTGAAATCCATAATTCTAGCTTTTCTACCTCATAACTGATCCCTCTCCAGGTCTGAAAAAAATGCTGTCTCAGTATGCTATTCATTATTTCCTGCAATACTTTATTTCTGCTCATGATATTTATGAAAACCTGGGGGATGATGGAAATGCAATGGAGTTTCCCCCGGTGCCTTTGAGAGCCCTGCTCCTGACCTTTCTTGCACAGCATCCACATTGCTTCTTCCCAGTTCTGAGAGCAGGGTGCTTGGAGAAAGTGATTAATGATTGAAAAGGACTTGAGAATCCTGAGATGAAAGTGCTTGGGGAGCTTGAAGTGCCACTCCTGAAGGATTACCTCTGTGTATGCTTTGGCTGCCGCTAGGCTGTGTTTAAGGGAGAGGCTGAATTGAGAAGGGATTTGAGGTGGCTGCTGGCAGCTTTGTAGTGGAGGCCTGGTATCACCCCTGCTTGAGGACCGTCTCCCAGGCTCGGCTGGCCTCGGCAGTTATTGAAGGCTCCTGGAGAGTCACTTAGTCTCTGTCCTGCGGAAGTCGGGACATTTCAAGGCAAGTGAGAGAAATGAGCTCCCATGAAGGGAGGAAAGGGGCCGTGACCTAGCTGTTTCACTGTCAGTGCCCATGGCCCTGCCTGTGGCTGGCTGCATTCAAACCTGTGACTTTCAGGCAGTGGGTCCTCTCACCATGTGGCTCTGATGGGTTGGTAATTAGCCTGAGTTGAATAGAGGTAGGGAGAGGCAATGGGAGGGAGAAAGGGACTCCAGGTGAAGCTCACTGTCTCAGGTCACTGCAGGGTGATGGGTCTGGCCAGTGTCCTCAGGAGTGTGATGCCCAGAAAGCTGCAGTGAACTGATTTTCTTCGACGACTTTATTGCCACCCTCCATCTTGCACTGACTCCCATGTCTCTGATCGCCTTTCTTTTCTTATAATTTTATTTCTTCTTCCTGATGTTTCAGTGGAAGGAGAGATTGTTCGAGATTGGAAAGATCCCAGCAGTCATCTGCCAGACTTCTCGCTTAGAAAAGAGGAACCTGAGAGGTGGGAGGGACTCCCTGAGCTTCGGACAGACTCGGGAACACTAACTTGATGTTCTGATTCCTCTCTAGGACTCTTTACAGGACATCCTGCTGCCTCGTCCCCTCTCCTGTCCTCTCCCATCCTGTCCTGTGCGCTCCTTGCCTCCCCTCCCCTCTCTGCTCTCTACTCCATATAGTGACAGCGTCCAAAAGAAGAAAATTGGATGTCCTGTCCTGACTGTCACCAAGCTGTCATGTGACTTGTGGAAAAATCACTCAGTCTCAGGCCTTCAGTTTGCCCAGCTGTAAAAGAAAGGATTGGATTCAAGGGTCTCAAAAACAGTGACAAACAATTCCATGTGTTCACCAAATCCAGCTCATTTTCCTCCTGGGTATATGGGAAGATGACATTTCCCAGCCTGTGCTCTGTTCTTTTGAGCCAGATGAGTGACAGCCGGTAGAAGCATCGTTAGCGAAGCCTCTCGCTCCAAGACTGTCAGAATCAGTCTCCGTACTCTTCTCCCCCTTCAGTGGTGACCTTGGAGACCAGGCTGGGAGGTGGACAGCAGAGTCCAGACTGGGAGGTGGACAGCATCACAAGATGGAGAATGAGTGTGTGGAGCACCAGGCTCTCCCCACCACAACCTGCCCCTTCCTCACAGCTACTTGTTCAGACCATGACATGAAAGCACTAAACCTCGATTATGTGACTGAGAACCGGGGACTGTTAGTTACAGCAGTCAGTGTCCCCTGGGAAAACTGTTCTGGTCCCTTTTAGCCATAATATGCTAAGATTTGACTAATCATTGTTAGTTTATCTTTTCCTCCATTCAACATTTATTAAGCACCTACTATGTACCAGAAACTGTGTTAAAATGCAGTGCCTCATTTCTGTCGGGAGACTTAGACCACCAAATCTGCTTCACATGTGATTGGAGAAAACCCAGTTATATGAGGCATAATCTGCCTTTGATTTCACCGCCTTTCCTCCCACCACTGTGGCTAAGAGGGCAGGAGGAGAAATGGCTTTCAATTGCCATTATCCAGCACCATTTTAGGAAAGTCTCAAAGCAATTATGAAGTGCCAACAGGCCAAGTTACAAAGGAATGAGAGATAACAGTGTTTCAGATTATAGGGCTGGTGGGGCCTCGTGGAAATGAGTCAACACCACCCACCCCAGGGGACTAGACCGTGTCGGCCTATTTGGAAATCCCTCTGTTGGATCTTTGGGGTTCTTTGGAAAACATTTTTAAATCAGGCCCATGGACCAGCACTATCCATCCTCGTTAGAGCTGTTGTTTTCCGACTGGCTGCGGCGTCCACCCCCACTCCCAGATTCCTGAGGTCCATCTTCCTCCTCAGCACTGCAGCTGAACACATCCATCTGGCCAGCGAAAGAATGTAACAGAGCATATTTGCAGCATGACCAATTAGATGTGCAACTCCCATTAACAATAGCAGGACTTACGCTCCAGATTCTTCCTCCATAAATCCGGCCTTTCCCCTTATGAGCAACAGATGGGTTTTTCACAATGGCTCATTACCTTCTGGCTCAGCTCTGATGCCAGAAGTGAAATATAAAGTTATTTATGGATGGAGAAAGATGCATAAGTCACTGTGGATTATTTTCTGTCATCCTTTTTTTGTTTATTTAGAGGTTTTTTTTCTTCTTCTTTTTTTTGTATTGCTCAAGTTAAAGAAGATGACGGTGTCCCCACTGGTAATGGAGATGGATGGTCCTTCATCTCGTTTACTTTTCTTGATGACCACAGACCTCTGGGGCAATGCTGTATTTCCCACAAGAAATGGTAATTGGTGCATTTCCATAGAGAAGATACCCATTCCTCAAAGATCCGCTGGCCTCTGACAGGCCATCTCTGTGAAATTCGGTCACTGGGGTCACAAATCAGGCCACTTAACTGCACGTGATACGTTTGAGAAAACAAATTGCTTCTTCAAGGAATGCCAATATTTTCCAGCACCTGACACCTCAGGCACATAGAGATTATTCTTCTGTCAATCAGGGGGGACAAGGACAGGGAAACAGGCAAAGAGACTGACATGCTAGGTGTGTTATGGGAAGGGACACAGTAAAATGATAAATATCCATGAAGAAAAAGGAGTGGAGAAGGGAGATGAGGAGATTGAGGAAGCAGCACTAAGTACGATGCTTTTGGGCTGCTGATGCTCGCAGGCAGGCTGTGCTGTGTGAATACATACCTATTCTACCCAATTCTTTTTTATGTAATTCCCTAAACACTGCGTGCCTCAGTCTCCCCATTTCTAAAGGGAGAACAATAATAGCATATCATATGATTATGTGAGAATTATGAATTTACACTTGCAAAGCACTTACAATGGTACAAGTGCCATAGCCTTTATATATTAAAAAACTCTAAGCAGCAGATGCCATGAATTGCTTCATCTTCCCACGGCGGGATATAGGGTTGCCAATAGCAGGAACTTTCTTCCCCTCCTGAGGCCACAGGAGGGGCTACATTACCCACTCCAGGTTCTTTTTTAGGGTTTTTTACATGGGTACAGAGGGAAGATGGTTAGTCCTTCTGTTAAGGGAAAGGCTATGAGTCGTAAATCCAGATGCTCCCAGAAGCCATGGGACCTGCTCTGTGGACAAGGCTGGTCAGGGGGATCCAGCACAGAGGGAAGCAGAGACAAGAGCTGGAACGTCCCAGTAGGGTTTCAGTTCCTTGCTTTGATGGGACACTGGAAAGCTGGAACATTTTAGTTTAAGGAATAGCTAATCAGCTTAGTAATCAATGCATGTAAAAGCTATTATTCCAGGAACTGAAGGTGTGGCCCACTCTGACTCCAGGAGACCGTCAGCAGTTCCACCTTTGGGCCTCGGGAGGACAGCAAGCAATTAAAAGCCGTGGTATCTGAGCCATTGTACTCCAGAGTGAGAAGCCCACCGCCCGGGACCTGGCTAAAGACCACCCACCACCCAGGGCAAGAATGCTGCAGGTTTTTTAATCCAATTAACTTTTCCCTAAATTCTAAACCCTTTACCTACACTTTGTTTTCTTTATGAAAGGGTCATTTTAAAATGGAATTTAGGATGGCCTATTAGAGTGCAAACCCACCATCTTCTCAGATTGCTGGCCATCTGTGTGCAAAGTGCTCACAAAGATTCAATCCCTGTCTCTGCTTATTGGATGTGGGAGGTGACAGGCAGCACGAAGTCTGGCTTTTCTGGTTTCCGTTTCCCTGGTTTCTAAGCAAGCTGCGCCCGTGCCCTTTCTGAAGTTTGTTTATATGAATCAAGATGTTCCCTGTTCTGGGACAGGAAGAAGGGCAAACTGGGTCTCTGTCACTCGCAACAACAACAACAAATGTACTGGAAAAACACCAACATTTACTGGAAAAAAAACAGCTCCCTGTGCTCCTGACCTCCCTTTTTTCAGCTTGTGCCAGAGGAGACAGAGACAGGGACAGCGAGACAGACCAAGACAGACAGACAGACAGACAGAGATCATAAGGTATGGGGAAGGTGGAGATTCGTTTTAAAAAGGCACCCAAGGAAAAATAACCTTAAGATTATTTCTACAGCCTTAACATGCGAATCACAGAAATACTGACCGAGCCCCAGAGCTGAGAATTACCTTCCGGTTTTCATTCAGAGGATGTGATTTCAGACTTCTCCTAGACATTACGGAACACGGGGAAGTCATTTCTTCTGAGGGTGTTGATAGCTCTATTAATGAGGAGGGTTATGTCTCATGTTCAGGTAAATCTGACTCGGCAAAGCCGCCCCTTATCATTCCTAGTGTTTTGCTCTTGAAAACTATTGGTTTTCTTCCTCTTCACAGGACAGGATCCCAATATTTGAATGCGATTTTCATTTGCCTGTAAGACTTTTCTTCCTTGGGACAGAACATCCCGCCAGCATCACTCCATTAAGTATTACTGAGGGGGAGAATTTAGGTTCCTCGGGAGTCACCAGGAACCTAAAATCGGCAATAATTATAAAAAAGATATTATGCTAAATGGTATCCTGTGCTCGGTAATTAGAGTTTTCATTTAAAATACACGCGGCGTGGGGGTCCCGTGGAGACACCGCCGCCCTCACCTCTACAGCGGTTTTAAATAAAAAGAACACATTTTGACACCTCATTTCCCTGAAATTCTGAAAAAGAAATTAAACATGGAAACATAAACGTCTTTTCCCCATTTCGGGTTCCATGCCTCTGGTCCTGGAGGTTTGATTCTCGCTGAGATTTTATTTCTGTTTAGAAAGCAGAAGTAATAAAACAATTCAAGCTGGTCTTTAAAAAAAATACAGTCTATAAAACAGGCCTTAAAAACAGAACGGGGGGAGAAGAGAAAGAACAGAAACCTACAGTAGTGACTGCATTTCAAAGGACTGACGCCTCTACAATGTTGGAGATTATAGAACTACCACTGGACATTCTGCAAGTCCAAACAAACAATTAGAGTGTCATTTAATTTTTGCTGTTTGTATTTCAGCAGTGGTAGCAACTGTGAAGTTCACAGCATCAGGAAACATTGTACCTGTGTCAAATTGGCTTAATTATTCGTATCACTTAAACATGGCCACAAAAAAAGGTTGCTCAAATCACAACTAGATACCTATTTATTTAAGTGACTAACATTCGTTAAATCAAACAATGTCAAATCCTGGTGAGGACGTGGAGCAACCGGAACTCTTGCCCAACCCTGGAGGTGATGCAAAATGGTATAGACACTTTGTGGAACTGTTTGGCAACGTCTTATAAACATATGTTTCCACATGGCCCAGTGATCTCACCGCGGGGTGTTTACTCCAAGTTAAGTGAAAACATGTCCACATCAAAACTTGTATATAAATGTTTGTAGCGCTTTTATGCATAATCACCCAAACAGGAAACAACTCAAGGTTCATCATCTGTGCAGTGGATAAACTATGATAAAGCCACATACTGGAATACTACTCAGTAAGAGAAAGACAAATCACTGATACGTGCAATAACCTGATTGATCTCAAATGCTTTATGCTGATAGAGACAGGCACAAAACAGGACATGCTCCTCACTCCTATTTATATGGCAGTCTGGAAAAGGCAAAGCTATAGAGGTAAACAGATCGGTGATTGGCAGGGGCTGAGTGTGGTGGACAGGAGTGCCTGCTGAAAGGAATAAAAGAAGTTTGGCGGTGATAAAAATGCTTTATGGCTTGACTGTGGCAGTGGTTTTATACCTACATTTATTTTTTAGCATTTATACAATGGCCTATATAAACGGGGGCATTGTATAGCCTAGAAATTGTATTAATAAACCTCCATTTAAAAAGTGCTATACTACAAACCATTCCAAAATTCGGTGCCCTCCTGTCATACCCCTTATTGTCACAGCCCTGCGTGTTGGCAGGGTGATGGCAGACAGTTGACTCGGCTGGGCACAATATACATAGCAGCTCTTCTTTTGGAAGATCTACAGATCTGGGTCTCACCTGAGAGTCTCTCATCCCCCTTGAACCTGTAGGATGGCTGGGGGGTGTTCTCATGCTGATAGCAGAAGCCCAAGAGAACAAGCCCAACTGCAGAAGAATATTTCAAGTATGTGCTTGCATTTAGTCTGCTAAAATCCCTTTGGTGAGAAGAAGTCCCGTGACTTAGCTTACGTTCCAGGGGTTGGGGAGGAAATACCTCTAGTGGGGAGGATTACATGGCAGGAGGAGAAACAAAGTATTAGAACCATAACTTAATCTTATAGAAGAAGGCTCTCTACAGACTTACAGTTGAATAGGACACCCTATGTTTATGTAAAGGTGGTAAGAAATAGGCTGTATGAAGATTATTTTTGCTTCTGTTTGCATTATCGCTGTTGAAGATTCATTTGACTTAACATTCCAATTATGAGTAACTTCCGACACATTCTTCTTAAAATTTAGACCAGAGATCCATACTCTATTTTCAGAAAAACAGGGTAGCTGATTTTCTTAGACAATTAGAAATCTATGGTTCATTTTGATTCGTTTTCTTGTTGGCAACCTTGAAGGTCAAAGGCAACTGTATTACTCAGTTAGGATTCCAAGTTCCAAGATATTCCAGGTTCCTTGCATGTTTCTCTTTGCTCTGCGGGATTATAAACTCTTTTAAAATTATTTATATGCATTTGCCTTATTTTCTTTGTGTTTTTATTCCAAAATTTACAAATAGCTTTTTGAACATAGGCATAGAGACAGAAGGAGAAAGACCATAAATAATGCAGGGAATAGTGGAGGAGAGGAAGAATATTTACACTCCAGTTATTTCTTTGACTATACCACCTGACCTTTGCAAATCTCTTAAGCTCTTTATCAAATCTCTATCTCTCTTGATTTGTTAATCATCTTATAAAGCTAATCAGGCCTCTCTTTACTTTTCAACCTAATGGAGAATTTACAGTGCATTTGGTGAAGTTACAGTGCATTTGAGGGGCACAACTGACTCTGGCTGTAAGCCACCGCATTAAGTGAATACACAGGTGCAACTTTGGTCCTAGAGAAAGCCCATATTGTTCTCTAAATGGAACAATAGCTTCTCCTTGATTTCTTGCAGTGGTGTTGCCTGCCAAGTGGTTTAGGAGACACGTAATAAGCAAAAGGCACAACTTCAGCTCACTCGTGGTTTCAAACTTGTACAGAAAGATGGCAGCTCTTCAGCTGCTGACAGTCATGAAATGAGCCAGTGTCTCAGGATGACTTCAAGTAGAAAGCCTGCCACAATCTCAGTAAGATCCTCTGGGATTTACTGTGTCAAAGCCAAGGTTGAATGAAGTGCAGAAATCAAGGAGCTTGACTGGCCACAGAGGGGTAGCTTCTAGGTCCACGAATCACTAAAATGATATAGATGGCAACCACCGAGTGAGAAGGCAGTGAGGCAACTCCTGGGTGAGTAGAATTAGTTCCCTGGCTGATGTGTACACTCCCACAACCCACAGTGCAACACTGGGCAAATAGCCCAACTTCTGAGAAATAAGAAAGTGACTTACATGGCCAATTATTTAGAGTTTATAGAGAAAGGTGAGTCATACGATTTGTAATCAGTAAGAGCCCAGACTACACATTTGAATTCATCAAAGTTTTAAATCCTACGTAGTCCAAGAGGGCTAGAATCCATGTAAAACTGCACCTCAGAGCTCTGTTTCTCAAAGGATAATGGAAGTAGAAAAGTATCATTTGTTTTTGTCTGGTAATTTGAGCGTTAATCAACGGCAAGTCTCCTCCCTCTGCGGAGGGGCGTATGGGTGTCAAAATATAAACCTGCATCAGAATCAGTTAAATGTCTTATTAAAGGTGTTAATTGGGAGGCCCCCATAGACAGACATCCTGAAGTAGAATTTAAAGGTACGGCCCTTCTGAACCCTGAAACAGGTTCCTCAGCTGATATTAAAAGATGCATGATATCATAAGAAGCACAATATTTAAACAGGGACTACCCGAAATTGTAATTCTACAAACTGAGTTTCCTGTTTCCCCAAGTACACACAACCACAAAAGAAACGCGAAGCGCCACCTGTTTTTCTTCACTTTTAACATAGTTTAACTCGGTACCACTAAGTAATTTTATTTTAAAAATATTACACGCGTGACAAGGTAGCAGGACTTTTTCAGATAAAACAAGAAGGTGCAAACAACGCGTTTGCTGGTGGAAGACTATTTTCAGGTGTGCTCCCTAGTTTCTTTCTCACCCTCTGCTGCCTTTAGAGGGATTTGGTTAACAAATCTGAAAGACACAGGGAAAGGTGTTGAAGGAGAAGAAGCTGTCGGGTTTATCATAATTCCTGGTACACCTATTCACGCAAACATTCATGGAGCCTACATGGGAGGCACCTGGGAAGTATAACCTAAGGCCCTTACCTGAAGAGAGGCAGCACGACAACTCCAATATGAAGGGAACTGCGCACTGCAAGGCCCCCAGGAGAAGGGAGGTCAGTTCTGGCTGTGGGGGGAGGAACAGGGAGGTAGGGGACTCAGGTAGTAGTGTGATGGGTGAGTACGGGAGCTCCAGTGAAAGGCATGCATTTGTGTTGGGCTATCAGAGGTAGATGGGATTTGGAATGGTAGGGATGGGAAGGATGTCTTGGACTGGAGAAATGAACACAAGCAAAGAAAAAATGACAGGAAAGCAACATCTATTAAGCACACCCTACAAAGTTCCAGGCACCGCAATAGGTATTTCAACAATCTTTGGGCCTTTAAAACTTAGTCAAAGTGATGGTTCCTCTTAACATACTCCCACTCCACACCGTTTTTGTCCATATTTTATTCTAAACACTTCATTGTAACTAATTCAATATTTATTTGCTGGTTAGCTTAGTCTAACCAGGTATGGTGATTTACCAATTGCAGTGTTCTCCTCAGGAAAGCAGATCCTAGGGCTAGGTCATTTAAAGGCTCTGGTTGGAAATCCACTTTTCAAGGACCACTATTCTCAACCATTTCTTTTGTTAGTGGATGTTCATTTGTTAGTGGATGTTAGAAATGATTTTCTATCAGTAAAATAAAATGGGGTTCTAGATATCTGGTGTTAGAAATATCATCTGGAAACCTCTGAACTGGCACGGATTTAGCAAAGTCTACTCTGCTAGGCCTGCAGGCGTGATCACATATGTCACATTTTGTGGGGAATTCTGTCACCTGGATAGATCAAGTTTACTTGACTCCTATTATTAGAATGTTATTAAGTGGATTCCTTCGCACAAATGCGCCTGTCTGAGGGCCTGAGAAGGTGGAAAACCTGGACTTCATAGAGCTTGTAAAACACGTACATAACCTTTTTGGGGGGTGGGGTGTGGCTATTTAAGCAAATGTTTAAGTGTTTACCAGAATTAAACTTGCTGTCTTCAAACATACCATTTCGTGATGAGATTACAAGCAGAACTTGTACAGCTTGCACCTACCCTGGCTATTGGAGGCTACAAATATTTACCAAAAAGGGGTAAATAATTGTGAATAACCTACTAGGGGTGGAGTAGTTCATAGTAAGATCCTTCCTTTCTTAACTCAAATAGTCCTTTTTTGTGCTCTCTTATCTCCCAGTATGCACACCTGTAATACTTCACTGCAGTTACTAGCTTACTCACCTATCTCCTCCTCTTGACCATGAGTATATGAATGATACAAAATGATCCAGCCAATTTCATAGGTGCAAGTGTTTCGGTACTATTTGGTAAGTGAAAGTAGACATCTAAAGTCTGAATTAGGTGAGATTTAGCTACACCCTATTTCTCATCTTCAGTCACAAGATTATAGTGGGCAGACATTAACTGGGTGTCAGTTTATAAATAAGTAATCACAAGAACAATCCACATAAATCCCTCCAAAGCTTCAATCTAGTCTTTTTAGGTGTTCTAACCACTGCCTTGCATGGGTGCAAATTCAGTTAAGGCAGCCCTGCCAATATACCAGACTCAGAACACTGTTATCTTTTCAGCAGGCATCTGACAAATAGAATCCTCCAATTTCACAGGACGATTTAGAGGGTGACTCTTGGCATCATCTCCCAGGGTCAAGGCTACACACCTCACTGCATTCCTGATGTCTGTTCTTGCAAGTCTGAGGAATTGCTGTAAACAGCAAAGCTAGATCCTGAATACCTTTTATTTCACCAGTGAAAACCTATTCCCCACATTCAACCTAGTATCAAGATACTAATTGCACAAACAATTTCTGATGGTTAATAGGATAGTTTAAAAATGTTTGGTGTTGGTTGAGGTAAAGATAGTAGATACCCTTGCGATAATGGGTTGTGATAATAGGCTATCGGATTAAACTGTTAGCTAAGCAAACCTGCACTGAGCATTCTTGAGTAGAATGCAATCAGTGCCTTGGTTGTAGCTTTATCCAACCAATGTTCAGAGATTATCATCTGAACTACTGAACTACTTTAAAGAAAATTATGTATCTCTTGAACCTGGGTACAGGGATGTTGATTAATTGAACTCTGTAACCCTAAGGCTTTGCACCATCCACACAGTGGGTGCCCATTCCCTACTTGTTGAATTAACTAATATGAAACTTCATGAGTAAATACATGAGTCAAACAATGACACCATTTCACCCTCACTGTGACCTTGTGAAATATCATCATCGGTTTATAGAATAGGAAACTTAAATCTACAGAGGTTAAGCAAATTTCTCAAAGTCTGACCAGTTACAAATAGAGAAACAAGTGTTTTTGCTAAGGTCTGTCTGCTGCCAAGGTCCACATGCTCTTCCCACAGTACAGGTTCACCAACCAAGGGCACAGAGTTGTGGGGGTCCATGGTATGTCTGAGAGATGTGAGAACTTCGATTTGGTATAATATTAGGCCATGAGAATGATGAAGATAGTAGGTGTGATTTATCTGAGAACCTATAAAAATAGGCAGAAGGTGAGTCATTATATACATACATGCACACACACATATATAAATTGATAATAGTGACCTAATTCTATCTATGCTTTAGGAAGAAGAATCTGGGAGTAGTTCTTAAAATAACTTAAAGTTCAAAAGAGGTAAGGAGAAGGAAGGCTAAGCAGAAAGAAAAGGGCAAGGAGATCGGTAAAGGAATAGATGGGAGAAAAATAATTAAACTGAAAAGGACAGAGTGCAATGGCCTGTTGACTATGGGATACCAGGGAGGGACAGGAGATAAATATAACCAAAGACTAGTTTCTGAGTTAATGCAAACATTTAAAATACAAATAGTAGCCTTGGCTGGTATAGCTCAGTGGACTGAGCACAGGCCTGCGAACCAAAGGATCGCAGTTCAATTCCCAGTCAGGGCACATGCCTGGGCTGCAGGCCAGTTCCCAGCAAGGGGACACATGAGATAGAACCATACATTGATATTTATCTCCCCCTCTCCTTCTCTTCCCCTCTAAAGATAAATAAATCAAATCTTAAAAAATAAATAAAGTAAGTAGTTTATTCCTATAAAAAATATAAATAGTGGTTCATGTGGGTGAAAGCTGTTTCTGAGAAAAACAGTTTCTGATCACATGCCAAGATGCCCTCTTCACTACTTCAAGTGATCCTGCTCCAGCACAGTCATTTGGTTTCGTGTTGAATGCTCAGGACGCCGCCCCTTACAGCTCTGGGTTGAATGGCCACCAAGAGAGTGGACTCCTCTGGGTTGAATGCCCACCTGGAGTGGACTCTCACAAATACAATTTTCACAATGTTTTTTTTTAAATACCCACACAATTATACAAATAGTGAGCACATGTTAAAATTTTAGTGAGGGGACTAGCGGGATGATGCAGACAGTTCAAATGCAGAGAAGAGGAAATGAATGTGTTTTCACGTGTTATTTCAAAAGAGAAAATAAATGTATAGTGATGAAATGAAACTCCTGCTCAATCAATATTTATCCATTAAATACAAAACTGACTAATGTAACACAACACAAGCAGCTATGGTTATCTTCTCTAATAGATAAAAGTCATTTGCGTTGCTCTCATTGAAAAAATATTCTTTTTTTTTTGAAGGTTTATTTATTTATTTTTAGAGAGAGGGGAAGGGAGGGAGAAAGAGAGGGAGAGAAACATCAATGTGTGTTTGCCTCTTATGTGGCCCCCCAATGGGGACCTGGCCTGCAACCCAGGCATGTGCCCCAACTGGGAATCGAACCAGCAACCCTTGGGTTCACAGCCTGGGCTCATTCCACTGAGCTACACCAGCCAGGGCAAGAAAAAATTCTCTTTCATACCTATGAGATAGAAATAATTTGCTTTCATTGTCTAAAATTAATATCTTTACACAATTATAACTTCATAGATGTATAATATGTGCATGCCCTGATTAATAGCAGTAGTAAGGTAAATCCTTTGGCAAATCCTTAGTCAAGTTCGATGCCCTAGCGTGACATCACATATCATGAGGTTTCCAAACACTGGATAATTTTTCTTCATGGGACACATGTTGCTTTGCCTGCCTGTCTTTCACATTTTCCTGGGAACTCCCTCTTCCCCTGACTCCATCCACGTGCTTTCGGCATAGGCCACCTTGCTGGTGAGAGGCTGAGGAAGTGGCTCAGGAAAGGGCTAGAGGCCTCGGGATGACTGTTTTTCAGCTTCTCGAGCTTCGCCCAGGATTTGCCAAATTGAATGAAATCATGCTAGGTGTCTTGTTTTCAATTTGTCAATTTACAATTTGCAAAGCTGGATTTGGGGTAGTGACTGTAATGGAGACAGATTACGTAAATAAATTGGATAGTCAAACTCTATTTTATTTCATACTGTCAAATATGAACATGCATGCAAATCAACAACTTTCTCTCGAAAAATTTACATAACACATGTCATAACAAATATTTATGTTGAAATTGTTTTGTCTTCAGTTTTTACTAACATACCTTCGTTTCTGTGTTTTATATAAAGGTACAGGATAAGCATTAACTTTTTGAGAAGACTCACCTTTATTCCAAGATTATTCCTACTTTTTAATGTTACACTGCATTTTTGCACATATACAATAATGGTAATAGAAGAGATAATTTTTGTATTGTTTTGTCCTAGTGTTTTTATCAACAAAAATAAAACTGGGTAACTCTGTCCCTATTTGCTTCCTTATTTGTTCACTTTCTTAAGAATTAGCTTTCTTAGGAAAGTCAAGTAAGCAAATCATTCTAGAACTCTTGAGAGAGCAAAAAGCCACATTCTTGTTCCTATTGTTCTGAGTCTAGCTCCAACTCTTGCAATTTTAGAAACCAGAATTGTTTTTCCTTCATACCAAGTATAGGTTAGTTCATTTGAGGTAGACTCATATTAACCAAGATGCACACAGAAGACCTAACTTAGCATATAGAACAAAAATATCAATTGATTAAATTAAAATTTGGATTCTAACCACAGAGGGGAGGAGATAATGAAGTTCAAAACTTCTTCCTGAACTTAGACTACTCCAGGTGCCAAATCACACTCAGAGAAAGGCTGGCAAGCAAGTAATTAGAACAGGGAAACCTCCTTCTAGGACTCAAGAACGCCTCTCTGCTGCAAGGTGGGGACGCGTTTGCAAACATTTGTCTCTGTGTATCTTTTACTGGTCACCAGGCTCAGGAAACCTCTTTTTATAACCATGCATCTTTCCTTTCTGACGCATGGACTGCCTACTGTCAGAGTTTCCAGGACTGTCAACTATTCAACCTCTTTAAAAAATCTTTACACACTTCTGCTCTGACCCATAAGGACTGAAGTTAGTATTTGAGTCTAAGATGAGGAATTCTTTTTTTTCTTTGATATGTCTACATTTTTTTAGACACCACTTCTGTCTACCCCCGCCCCCTGCATACAAGGGTCACCATTCTTTTTAAAAGTCCAAATATTGATTGAGGCCTTATTTGATGTATAAAGACATTCCTCTATGTGTCTTCAGTTCCTGTATGTATCAAACCAAATACATTCACTCAATGTTCGTGTCCCCCAATCCCCAAATATTAAAACCCCAATCCCCAATGTGATATTATTTGAAGGTTTAAAGGGGGTCATGAAAGTGGAGCCCCATGACAGAACTGGTGACGGCATGAAGAGACCAGAAGTCACTCTCTCTGGACGAGAAGAGGACTCAGCAAAGAGCAGGCCTCTGTGAACCAGCAGGCGGGCTCTTACCAGAACCTGACCACCCTGGCACCCTCACGGTCTCCAGAGCTGTGAGAAGTACATTTCTCTTGTTTAAGCCACCTGCTATGCCTAGATTTAATATGATTTCAAGTCCATCTGTTTATGAATTAAGTAGTTAAGAGTTCTCAAGGCAGGTACATGATCACCAGGGACCAAGATTCCTTCTTCTAGACTGTATTACTATCCCCAAAATATTACTATCACCTTCTGGACCAAGATGGCTGCTTAAGTTCCAGATACCATGGCTACATTCCAATCAACAGGAAGGAAGAAAAAATGAAAAGGGGAGCATCCTAATTGTTTAATGACTCTTCCTCAAAGTTGCACATATCACTTCTTCTAACATTGGCCATACCTACCTGGAGGAGAGGCTGGGAAACACAGTTTTTATTTCTAGATGTCAGGTGCTCAGCTAAATATAGAGGACTTCATTATTAATGAAAAAATAAGAAATGGCTCTTGGGGGAAAGCTAGCACTCTCTGAAATATTTATACAATTATAATTATTAAAAATTCATGACTAATATTGTTGGGTTGCCTTTATTTATTAGATACTATACCAAAATTTTCATGTAAACTTTCTCACATATTCTTCCAAAAATCTGTGAGTTAAATATCATCATTATTTTGTATTTGATAGATGGAAAAATGTAGGTAAAAACGGATAGTTAGTAATATTAGATTACATAGCTATGAGGTAGAGTTCGGATTCGAACTCAGATTAGTTTTCTTCGTGACAACCATATGCTCAATCACCTCATACATGTTCCCCAGAGAATTCTGTGACGATTGATTTTTAGCAAGATCTCCCTAGCCCATAGGCCAAAATCCTCTGCATAATAGTCATGTGAAGTCAATCATAATGTTACTATAAATTTCTGGAATGAGTAAGCCTTGTGTAACTATTATGGCTCATCAAAAAGGGAGAACACATGCATGTATACACACACACATATATACACACAGATATGCACACACATATATACACACATACATACACGCACATATATACACACACATACATACGCACAGAGATATACACACACATACATACACACACAGATATACACACATATATATACACACACATACATACACACACAGATATACACACACATGTATACACACACATGCATACACACACATACATACACACACAGATATACACACACATATATACACACACATACATACACACACAGATATACACACACATATATACACACACATACATACACACAGATATATACACACACACATATATATAAAACTTACTAATGTAAGTTTACTGATAAAATAGAAGAATAGCATGTAATTTTAAAATAATAAATACACGATACTCTATTATTGTGAGTTCTAGAGAGACAATTGATTCCCGTTGATTGTTTTCTTAGATTTTCAACAAACTTTTGTATTTATAGCTAGACTGGGATAATTGACCAGCAATTGTAGTTCTGATCTTACTACTGGTTGATCTTTTTATTTCTGCTAATCACTGACATAGAAGTAAAGCACCGAAGATGATGGGAAATTCACTTATTCATTAGCAATGGAGTACCTTTTTTGCCATGTTGGATGATAGCTTCTAAACACTCAAAGAACATGGGCATACTCAATTTCTGTGGTATTGATAATGTAGTGGCTACAGACAACAGCACACTTTTAGTTTAGTCTGCATTATTAACATTTCACTCATTAATTTATTAAGTTTAGAACAGACTGAAAACAGTGGGCCTTTGCCAAATCTCCGTAAACCCATTTAGCAGGCAGATTTGTTGGGACTCGGCCAAGCCCATTCATTCCCACGCCATCTCTGTCTGCTTTTAGGCTGCAACACCAGAGTTCAGTGGCTGCGATGGAAATCATGTGGCCCACAGAGTTGAAAATATTTACTATCTGGCTATTTACACAAAAAGTTTGCTAACCCCTGGCCTAGAAGGACAAAGACCAAAAATAAATGGAAGACTGTGGGCTGTATTTTCAGTGAAAGAAAACAGGACTTTCACAAAAATGAGAAGCTGTTCTGAGAAAGATCATAGAACACCCTAGGAACAACAACAAAGGTGAATAATATGCCTTTGGTTCATCAATGTATAAATCCAGAAATTCCAAGAAATATGGCCAACAGTGTATCCTAGCAGAAGATATTTGTTATTTTTTCCCCTAGATGCTGATTAACAAGAAATTATTGATGGAAAGAGATATGGAAGAAGAACCAAGCCAACCCTGAGGGGTACAGGTGATCTCCTTGCTTACAATTCCATTATATTAACTTAAATTTCATAGTGTGGGAAGAACTGAGAAATTGCTGGAAGCAGGAGCATAAAACAATTGCCAGATAGTGTTCTTCCTGAATATGGACTTTGTTGCTTCTGAAGCACAAAGGACTTCAGTTTCAAAGATGGCTACAGGTCCATTAGATTCTCTGTTTTTCTTTTTTTCTCAATGTTTATAATAACCCAGAAAAGACACAATTAAAAGGAGAGCACAAGAGCAAATTAGGGTATGTGTGGGCTGCCCAAATAGCATGTATGTTAAAATAAATAATAAATAGTATTATAGGGGGAAATTGACAAAGTAGTTCTCAAAATGCAAGTCAATAATTTCTTATTTGTTTTCTGGGTATCCAAGCTGGAATCAGAAACAGAAAATGCATTCTTTACAATGTATTTAATGCTATTACTACATGCATATTTAATATCAGTGAAGCTGTACTTATACTGCTAACAAACTATTCAAAGGTGAGAAAGATCACACCAAATCTCCTTCCAGGGGAAGTGCACTTTGTTACATAGCAGGCTAGTATGAGGAAGCATCACCTAGTACCACGTATCTTATAATACCTTAATTCTCTGACCATTAAAACAAAATTTAATTTGTTTTCATCTCAAAGTAGCACGCAGTCTTGATATAAGCCTGAGTTTAATAAACACATGAAGACAGACATTGTAATTCTGTGACAAAATTTCATTATAAGGCAGTCATATACATAATCTTAAAAATGTCATTGTTTAATCATTGTTTTTTTAAAAATATGAAATGAAAAAAATTTTATAGAGAACTCCCAGAGCTCTGAGGTTATGTCCAAGGTTCCTGGGGAATCCACTTAAAAAGAGTTTGTAGTCAATATTTTTCTAGTGCATTTGACTTTAACATCATGTTTTTATAGAGCATCAGGGGAAACATATTCTAGAAAATACTGCATTCATGAAAGAGTTAAATTTTTATCATTGTGTCTTTTCTCTGTGATAGAATAGCCACCTGGAGAAATAACTTAGCCCAAAGTTCATCTTCTCAAGGTTATGGGGAAAGCCAGTTCAATATGAAGTTAAATCATCACCATCACACAGCCCAAAACATTTTTAAGCTTCAAAAATAAGGAACACATCACTGTACTCTCTGGGTCCTGAGAGGACAAAAGCTCACGCGCTAACTCATTGTGAAAGGAGTAGCTGCTTTGGTGATCTCTTGACATGGCTGGAAATGGACAGTTCAGAGTGCTCTCAGGAGAGAGCCTGTTCTTGAGAAACTCGGAGACCAATTTTGCAGTCATGGTAATTGAGGTTAGAGACAAGTCCCTTTCAGATTCTTTAGGGCTTTATCATGATTGCATCTTTACATTTACAGACCATTTTTTCTCGAAAAGCTTTCAGGCATTTTAATCAACCATGATTGAGAAAGAGAGGGAGAGGGAGAGACAAAAAGAGAAAGAAGAGATGGAATGAGCTTTTGTAAAATAATTTTTTGTATTAGCCTGCTTGGGCTGCCATAACCAAATACTACAAACTGAGCGGCTTACACAATAAGAAATTTATTTTCTCATAGTTCTGGGGTCTGGAAGTCCACGATCAAGGTGCCAGGAGGATCGGTGTCTCCTGGGACCTCTTGCAGATGGCCGCCTTCTTGCTGCGTCCTCACATGGTCTTTCCTCTGTCTACATCCTGTCGTGGTATCTCTGCTTGTTCTTACAGGATGTCAGTCCTGTGAATTAGGCTCATTCTTATACCTTCATTTAACCTTAACTACCTCTTTAAAGGCTCTCTCACACTGGGGTTTAGGGCTTCAACAGGAGAATTAGGGGAGAATGCAGTTCAGCCCAAGACAATGCATGATCCTTACGAAGCATTCTGACAAAACATCAAAGTTTGAAAAAGAGTCATTTTTTGAAACCCAACTAACTTTCTACCACTTAGAAATAACAACTTCAGTCTTTGGTGAAGGTCATTCTACACATCTCTCCAACCACTTGGATGAATCCCTAGATTAATGGGCTACACATGATACAAGTAGATTCCAATATATGTAAATTGATTCATAGTATATGAATTACTTTTTAATTAAATGATTTGAATTTTTAGTGATATTTAACCATGCAGTTGATTCTAACACAGGGCATAAAGTTACTATTTTTTCTAAAGAGTTTTAAAATCACCCATACTGTAGAATATGCTCATTTACTAGTTTCTATGAACATTATACTTAAGGCCCTCTAAGCTAGAGTGAAGAAAAGAGAAAAAAAAGGAAAATCTGTATCTTTATGTCATTTAAGCCATTCGGTAGATATAAAGAAAGGGTGGGAAACTGGTACCCCTGCCTGTTTACAAGGGTTTTCTGTCTGTTTTAGTATAGTTTATAAGTTTGTAAGTTGGTTTATCATTTTGATTATTAAACCAAACTGTATATAAGACAGAATCTAGCATAGAACTGTAACAGCTGTTCATAGTGGATGCTTACTAAGTATTTGTTCAATTAGAATATACGTCTTATTAATGCCACAAATATTCTGTTTTGTTTTGCTTTGTTTTTTTAAGAACTGTGAAAAACAATGGCCACCCGTCTTTCCAGTTTGGCATTTTGTATGAAGTCCTATGGAGTGAGTGCCACTCTTACGCTCCTGGGCATTGGCCTAATGGAGTGGGACTCTACAAAGATACTAACCCTATAGTCATCCATAATTTAAATGATGCAATTATACTATATTTAATGTACTAGAAAAAACTTAAATGTAATAAAATTCACTTAAATATTGGGATATTTCTTAAATTCAACACATATTATTCCCTAAAAAAATTCTTAAACCTTAGGAAAAAAAGATTATGAAAACAATTAAGATTTTGGTGTCTTTTTCTTTTTTTAAATCATGTGTTTCTATTTTAGGTTTCTTGCTATAAATGATGATGGGATTAGGTTATTATAATTCCTCCTAATTCCTCTTCTCAGCACTTAATTTTTGTTAAGGATATGTGTGTGCATGGACTCACGTATTCTCATAGTAATTATATATATAATTTATATATATATATAAATTTGTGATCATAATCCCCACCGTTTCTTAATTCCATTTCTCTATATATTTAATGTTCAATGATCATTTTTCTTCTTCATCTGCATTTTCAAGTTCATTAAAACATCTCTAAGTTATTAAGAACTCACATAGTGTTTTTATTCCATACAGAATTTGTGAGTATGGTTATCTTGCATGTTTAAACATGTATATGACCTTTACCCTGTAGTGCCAACTGGGTTGGTCATCGTATTCATACACCATTCTTTTTTTCTTCCCTGGGAATTGCATAGACTCGGCTTCTGCATTCTAGCTTTGGACTTATTGTGGAAAAGTTCAGAGCCAGACTAACATCTCCCTCTTTTGCTGTCTAATTGCCTATCAAATTTATTTTTTCAATACATTTTAAAAGCTTACCTAGTTTTGTCCAAGTGTCAATCATAGTGAATCTGTTTTTTCTTCTAAAACAAATTAGTTTTTATTTAATTTACAGATCAAATTCTTCTCACTTTTTAAGTCATTTCATTGAATGCCTTTCTATTGCATTTATTATGTTCCTTATCAGGTACATGTATGGGGTAGGAATTTTCCTTGTCTTTAATCAGTTTCTCCATCTTCTATAATATTTATTTTCTAGAATTGGTTTAATCATTCTGCTATTTTACTTTGTAATTATCTCAATATTTTCCTGAAGTCAATAATTCTATTGTTAATCATATTTAGTCTATTTTTTGCTATGTTTTATGCAATTAATTATATTATACAATTGATTTATTGTGTCTATGGTAAAATCATATTTCTTCTCAATTTGTCTCAATTCTGCAATCTCCATTTTTATTTCATTGAATTATTTTATAATCTTCATATTTATTGAATTCATGTTCTTATTATTCTAAACCGTAATACATTCATGGAACATTACTTCTGTTTTTATTATTTTTTCCTTTTAGAATGGTTTTTTCATTCATTTATTCCTCCGCTTTTCTTCTTATTATCCATTTTTCTGCTAAATACTTATAAAGTTGCTATCAGGCTACTTTTAATTTTTCTTTTGTTTATTGCAGTGGATTTATTTGATTTTATGTAGTGTAGTTGGACTTTCTTGGTCTTTCTTTGTTCCCACTTTATTTAAGACATGTTTGTCTTCCCCTGATATATATAGCTTTAGGGTTGGGTTTAGGTTTGGTTCATTTATGTTCTGAAGACATGGAGGTAAGAAAGGAATATCCAACTACAACCAGTTTCCTTTAATGAAAAGTTATCAATTTTCTATGTAGTAGTAACAATGGTGGAAGTATTTTCCATGATTGATAGCTTAAGACTCATATTATTCTACCAATCGAACATGGAGTTTCTGAGTCCCTTTTGATTACGTGTCTTTCTCCAGTAAACATTGCTACTTTTTCTGCCATTTCTTGTATTATAATAGAAAAAAACACATGAGTGTTGCCCAATAGCCTTTATGTATCAAGTTTTGGGGCAATAATTATTTTTAAGATTTGTCTGGCTCACTGGTCAGTCCTGTTTCAAGTACAGTTCAGGAACAATGCTGAATCTCTTCAGAATCTTCTTCTTTTCTTGCCAAAACCTTTTAATACTTACAATATTGGACTGCGATCACGGGTGAATTTCTGCTTCTTTTTTCTTTCTGAAAAACACTTTTATTTGGCATGGGGTAGTCTCTCACCTGAATTCTATCTGCCACCATTATCTACAAGCCCTCGTCCATTAGGTTTTAATGTCTCAAGTGATAATCTGTGTCATCACACTTCCATAGATAGCAGGATTTCACCAATTAACAATAGAACTTATTTGTAACGAAACTATGCACCTGTATACACAGGTGGAAAAAAAAACTATAAGAATGAATTCTGTGACTATTGGTTGTTATAACTCCCAGCACAGGACTTTGGAACTCTAAGATGATTCTATTTATTGTCACAACAACAAAGATACGGGTGATGTAAGGGCAAGAACATCAAAGGGCTCCAGAGGCGCTATCAGTGGGTATTGCCTTTTTTGCAAATAACAAAGCAGACACACCACAGCAATGCCTTGCTCAAGGTCAAATAGCCACAGAAGCCTCATTTGGATGTCTGTTGGCATTAGGACTGTGTCTTTTAAATGTTTCTTAGGCGAGAAATATTAAGTTACAGTCACTACCCTCACCTCCTGACTGTGCAGGCCCTGAGGCGGGACCATGTGGCGAGGCATCGCAAAGGCCCACCACTGACCCCGGCTGTGAATTTCCAACATGGAGTAATCAGTCTCCCACGGACGATCAAACGCCGGTGTGCACAGAGGTGCGGGCATTATTTCCCACGTCTGTTGCTTAACGCATTCCCTTCTTTCACTGCGGAATTACACTGGCTTAGAAACTGCCAAGTTTGTGTCTCTTAAAAAATTTAGCACATACTTTCAGTCATAAAAGCAGAAACCCAGCTGATTTCTGCCCTGGTGAATTATAAGAGCTGATTGAAAATACCCAAAGAAATAGCTCTAAATGTTCCACTTAGTGCACGGAGGTGGAGGAAGGGAAGAAAGGGGGGTGTCCGGTGCCCTTCAAGGTCGGAGGAAGACAAAGGAGTCCTGTTCCTTGTTCCTTCTGAGCTAGGAGATGCCGCAAAATAGAATGGATGCCTCTAGACACCCCTTTCCTACCCCATCCTTTCCTCGAAGCCACGACCCCAAACCAACTGCTTATGAGAATGCTGCACCCTCCAAGGACCCCAATAAATATTCTTTAATCACATGGATTGTTTTTACTAATAAGAATTCACATCCTCTTCCCCCAGTATCACTTTACTGGGGTCAGTCGAATAAGCACTTACAATACATAAATAGTGTATTAGACATATTAATGCCCCTCCCTAGCAAGATGTTCACATCCTAATCCTTTGAACCCGTGACTATTTTACCAATATGGCCAAGGGGACTTTGCAGATACTGTTAAGAACCTTGACATGGGGTGATTATCCTGGATTATACAGCTGCATCCAATGCAGGTTCAAGGGTCCCCACAAGGGAAAGAGGGAAGCAGGAGGATCTGTCAGAAATGTGAGGACAGAAGCAGAGTTTGGAGAGGTTTTGAGGTGCTACAGAGCTGGCTTTGAAACAGAGGAAGGGGCCATGAGCCAGGGACTCAAGGTCACCTCTAGAAGCTGGACGACAGAAGAGAGCAGTTGCTCCTCTCAAGCCTCCAGAAGGAATGACATTTCCTTCGCACTCATTTGTTACAACAGCAACAGGATCTTAATTCGAAAGCGTAAGTTCATGGTAAGTTATTGATGTGCTGATCTAGAGTCATAAAGCACAGATGGCTACTGTAGGAAGTCAAAGGTGAATAGCAGGTCTGTAGCCTTGCCATAAAGCTCTCGAGTCTGTTACAAGCTGTAGAATTGAGACGGTCTCTCACCTGTAATCACGAAAGAAATATTTCTGGAGAAATAAAGACCTTTTTTTCTCCAGGTGTTTCCACTATTTTTAGGATCTGGTAGAAACAATTTTAAGGGTTGCAGGAATTATTAATGACCCCTTTCTGCTGAACCGTATTGAACTGAACCGACAGGCTTCTACTTAAACCACCATTACTCCCATTTCTGCATGAGCAAGTACCCACTGAGCTTCTAAGCTCTTGATTGAAGCATGACCCCAAAGGGAAGTTTTTGTTTACGCTTGTGTTTCCCCTGCTCTGGAAGGAAGACTGTTTTCAAGTGTAGAGTTGTTATCCATAAACTAGAGACGACATGTCTCATCATGTCGTAGGGAAACAACGGGTCCTTGTTTCTCCAACAGACTTCTAATGAGCTTGGAGAAGAATCTATACATTTAGCTTCCTTTTCCCCAGAGAGAGAGAGAAAGAAAGAAAGAGAACGAACAAGAGAGAGAAAGAAAGATTAAAGGCCACCACTTCCATGCAGCTTCTTCATCCAATCGCCTTCATGACTTGACCTATCTAAGTGGCCCTTAATATGGATCTCATTTTGTCACTCCTATCACTGGACACTTCTAGTGGCCCCTCTTGTGCCTGGCCTAGAGGCTCCCGCATAAGCAGCCCCATTTGGGCAATGTAGTCACCAACTAGAGAGAGCCACTTACTTATACAGTTGTTCAGCCAATAGACAACTCAGATTTCATTTTCTCATAGACACAATATTTTACAAGGTGCTGAGGTGTCAAAACCAGCCTGCAAGAAGCAGATTAACCTCCCATGTATTAATACTATTTTTACCACACCCACAACATTGTCCCCTGCCTCTGCAAGAGTTCTCATGTGGGTTGCTTAGTGCATTTATTACTAGGACTACTTCTTGGCGGGGGGGGGGGGGTGCTGGAGGTAAGATTAAAAGCAGCGTTATAAATTAATTCCAAAAAGAAAATTGCAAACAATACATCCCCTGGCTCTCTTCAACACCATCTAGGTAGCCACCATGCTCCTGGTAGCGGGGAGATTAAAACATGGATTTGGCTTGAGTTTAGGTGAGGTAAGGCAGAGAGGCCCTTCCTAGGGACTGTAACTTAATATTGCACCAAAATACACAGATGAGAACATTTTTCTATAACTTCACAGCTAGCAAAGGAAAGGTGTTATTTAAACCAAATCACTTACTGCGTGACTAAGACACAAACAACTGTCGATTTGCATTCTCCCTCAGCCCCAGCCTCTGTCAGGGAGCATGTGTGGCTGTTTCGGTGTGGAGCCATGAGTAAGTAGTAACAACTGGCATTTCTCGGTAGGGAACCTTTACTCCTGTCAAGGTTCTCTCCCAGGATGCGTCTCTCCTCTCCCTTTGGCTATGATGTTTAATTATTCTAAGTCACAGCACACGTGATTGTAAATCGGCCAGAGAGTCTCTTTTTATACAATTCTCAATTCTCGGCATCCTTTAAAGCCTACCTCAGTCCTCTCTAAGTCTTCCCCTCTCTTTCCTAGCCATGGTTGACAATTATAATTCTATAAACCCACTGCTCCTCCTTTTCGATGCAAAGAACACCCTCCTCCTTCTGGGGAACCCCCTGTTTTCCCACCCCTTGCCTCCCACCACTGTTTCAATGGGAACTTATAAGATCCCATCTCATGACCACAGTGAGTGACACTTGATTCTGCTGGAAACCTGCAGAACTTCCACACACTCCTCACCACCGTGATTAGTCTACTACACACCAGTCTCTCCCTAAAATTTGTGAACTGAAGCTGCATGGATGAGCCGTTCCCTTCCCGGTCACAAGCTGTGTTGATGAGCCCCTTCTGTGCCAGAGACTAGCCAGATTGGTCAATCTGCTTTGTGGGGGAAATCAGTCCACTGCAGAAGAGAACAGAACTGAGAAGGAGAGAGGAGAGAGAAGGGAGAAGCTAGATAAGACAGAGTCATTTTTCAGGCCGACTTTATTCTGGCCTCTCTAAAGACAATACTTTCCTTATGCAAATTAGAGTTGAGTGTTCGTAATGTCCCAAGAAGAGTCCTGGCACCCTTTCCACAAATCTCCTCAATTTTTATATGGCCTGCACCAGTAGTTAGCATTTATTGCTACACTAACTCTTTGCAAAGAAACGGCTTCTTTTGCATAGACCTTGTTGCCTAATCGCATTGTGTGTGTGTGACTTGAGAGCAGGTAGCCTAACTCACTGTTTCTGTTTAGCAGAAAATGCTTATCAGCCCTGGCTGGTGTAGCTCAGTGGATTGAGCGAGGGCCTGCGAACCACACGATCGTGGTTCGATTCCCAGTCAGGGCACATGCCTGGGTTGCAGGCCAGTTCCAGGTTCCTGGCGGGGGAAGCACAAGAGGCAACCATACATTGATGTTTCTCTCTCTCTCTCCTTCCCTTCCCCTCTAAGATAAATAAATAAAATCTTAAAAAAATAAAAAGAAATGCTTATCATCCTGAGAGGAAGCTCAGGAAATATTTAGTGGTTGATTAATGTAAGAACTTCCTGAACAGATGTGTTGTATGTTTATCAGACATTATCAGATATTATTAGCTCCACTGGGTGCATGCAAAAAGAACACAAGAGCCAGTAGATTGAAGTCTTGTCTCTTCCTTTGTCTTGTTGGCATTGTTTAAATTGCCTCATCTTTCCGAACTTCAGTTTCCTCTTTATATTTTAGATCAAGATAATAATGTGTTGGGCCTGATATTTTTGGCTGCAGGACACAGAAATACAACTTAATTTGGACTAAGCAGCAAAGGACTTTTTTCTCATATAATTTAAAGTATAGCAAAGTAAGTCGACCTTCAGGAATAGGTGGATCAAGGCAAACAAATAATATCAAATTCTTCATCTCTCGGCTCTAATTTTCTTTTCTTTGTGATGACTTACTAGTAGGTAGGGGTCCATAACCGGCAAAAGTCACATGTCATTTACCATAAAAATTGGTCCTTGCCCTCTCGCATGTGACTTCAAGGATGAGGTATCTCCAAAAATACTTTGTGTACACAAATGACCATCTGAATATTGGTAATTACTAAAATGCTCAAACAGAAACGACACTGGTTGGTGTCTGAAACATCTTTTAACATTATAATCATTAAAATAATGAAACTGTACATATCATAGTAAAAATTCCTTAAAATGTATTTACTGCTATAAGGATTTTGAACTCTCCTCATAGCTTGGATGCATAGCCCTTTGAATTTAAAAATACTCCTTTTGTTCCTAGGAACTTGGTTTAGTACTTTTAGTAACAACGCACCTGTGAGGGTCTTGCCAATCTTGGTTTAGTAACTGAAGGACATCAAGATGTCGCTAATTCAGTAATGGTGCACAGACAACCAACACTAAGACAGGGCAAGAATTAAGGATTTTCTGCTTTCCAGACGTCACTGAAGGGGCACACTCTTTTTTCCATTTCAGGGCTGGGAGAAGGGCAATAGAGCAAATACAAGTTGACACAGGGTAGAGAATTTCCTCTTAGGAGACATGAGCCTCAGGTCTATGAGATTGCTTTCACGCATAGAAAAAGTAGCCCTTGGGCTTGGTATCAAAACTGTGACCCCCATAATTTCTGGAGGAAAAACTTGAATTCAATACCACTTCTGTCTTCATTCTCTTATGCCACTAAATCTCTGATAAGTACCTACCAATAATTAAAGTATACTATTTACCATAATTGTTGTGATTTTTAGAATCCTCACTTCAGGGATCATTTATGGATCTACTTGGCCTCTCCGACCAAAGCACACATGTAGAAATGTATTTGTTCTCTGCAGGGATGATGACGGTGCTGAGTCATGTTTAGCCATCCGGGAGGTGTGGAAAGGATGAGGGTTTTCTGCTTGCTTCATTGGGACACGGATTGCTGTTTCTTTGAGACATTTGTGAATTTGGGGCTTTTCTGAAAAGCAGATCTGGCATCGCTGTTATTGTGCAGGGACTGAGGCAGTGAGAAGGTGGAGAGGGGATGGAGGAGAATGTGGAATTACCTGCTTAAAACAGGCACTTTCTGTGAATGTCAGACAGCCCGGGCGCTGTATGAAATAAGTTATTTATTCTTCTCAAGAAAGCCCTTGCCCCTCTCTTCTTCTGGAATGCTGTCCTTGCCACGGGCACCCACTTACCTCCATAAACTTTATTCAATGTCCTACTTCTTGACCAAAAGATTTCTAGAATTCTAAATGTCAAAAATTTTGTTTCTTTTAGTAGCCTCTAGGAGCCAGAAGCCAGCCACTACTAAGAGATTTCACCTGCTTGGAGAACTGGCACAATTTAATTTTTATCAAGCATATCTTTTTGCTGATGTGCACTTGAAAAATTCTTGCAAGTATCTATGACAAAGAAAATGCTTGTTTTGGAACTTTAAACACTAGGAAAGCGCTGAGGTTTCCCCAGGCCACTTCTTATCAAATCCATCTTAGTCTTACGTGATTATAATGGGTATAGAAATGCACAGTGCCATTAATGGCACCATTGAAAGTAATCCCTGTTACTAAGCATGCATCACATCTGCCTTCCTAACTTTGCACATAACAATAGATATCAATATCACTGTCAGTAACAGGGACTTCTCACACAAAGAACAACCCTAGTAAGTATTTATCTTTGTCGTTAATTTGTTACGCATTTCAATTCTTCCATTAGTTCTCTTTGTCAGATTAATTATACAGATCTCTTCCCATTTCTTCTCCAGATTTAGAATTGATCTCTGAATCCATAGATAATTGTGTCTTTCTCATTGTATCCTTTCCCGTTGGGGACATTGGACAGATGCCTCCAGAGATTGGCCGGAGTCACTGTTGCTGGTGTGAAAAAACTGGAACGCTGTCAAAACTTGTTCTTGCTCTGTATTTTGGTGGCAAAAGCCCACAAACATACGGCTCAGAGTGAGATGCTCGACTTTCTCTAAAGCACTGTTTCTTATACCTTGTAGGATACTGGAATCACCTTTGGAGCTAAAAATAAGCCAGCAAGCAACCGTAACAATAACAACAACAAAACCTTGCTTAGGTGACATCCCAGCTCAGTTTAGTCAGAATCTTGGGGACTAAACCTACAACTGCTGAAAATCACGGCTCTGCAGCTTTGAACAGCCACAATGCCCAGGATTCACTGCATTTTCAAAATCTGGGTTATTTCCTGAGATGAAGGAACAGAGCAAGTCTGCAAATGCCAGCATACCATATACTACCGCAGTGGTTTCCTAACAGAGACTCTGTTGCTGCAGACATTTAGTAATGTGTGAAGACAGTTTTGGCCATCACAAGGAGACGGGGTGCTACTGTCACTGGACGGTGGAGAGCAGAAGTGCTAAGCCGCCAGCAATTCGCAGGACATCTTCGCCTATGAAAGAATTATCTATAGCTCCCAAAACGTTGAAGGGGACTTAGTGTGTTCCTCTTGAGAGTGATTAGTAAGGGACACTGTTGATTTCTTTTAATTATCTTTATAATTTCTCTTAAAGAGAAGATGTTATTAGCAAAAGTAGAAATGGTCTAGATTTCTTTAAATACACAGGGTGGGGCAAAGGTACGTTTACAGTTGGGAGTACGGGAAACACGGAGTTCATTCTTGTATTATTTATCATTACTGTGTTATTTTCTGTACAAACCTCTGTAAACCTGCTCTCGCCCCACCCTCTGTTCTTTATTGGCTAATGGGAAATTTGTGTCTTCTCTAAACACCAGAACAAAAGCTTTGCAATAGCATTTGAAGGTTTTCAGACTCACAGTGGATTGTAGATTTTTAAATTTACCTCTCCTAGCAGTTTTGACACCATCCTTCTCGACAACCTTCCCCTAAATAAATATTTCCTTAAAAGAAAGAACAAATGAAAAGTATCTTAAAGGAACAAGATACTGAGTCATCTGATTGTATGTGGAAGTCACGTGATTTTAGAGTGAAAGAAAATTCCTTGCCAAACTGGTTCAACAAGGTTGACATTGTCTAAACTCTCAGGGATAATGACAGAGTTGGGACTGATACTTACAGCTTTTGATTATTTACTCACTGTCTTTTCCATCAGTCTATATATTTTTCAAATGAGTAGATCCAATTCAGTAACGTCCAATTGACCCATTTAAAAGTTAATGACTTGTTTTTTTTTCCCCTAGATGGGGCAAGAATGTCATTTGTTTACCCAAGTAGCTGCTGTATCTCAACGTAGAGAGATGGATACATTAGATTCTGACAGCTGATGCGGCAGACTGTGTTTTCCGAAGATGGCTACCATTGATGTCTCATCATATGTGTGTGTGTATATATATATGTATATATAGAGATAAATTATGTATGTGTGCACATGCGTATGTGTATAAAATTTACAACGTTAGTGTGACACTACTCCCAAAGAGTGTTGAGGTCTACATTTCCTCCCCTTGAACTTAAGAAGACCTTCATAGCTGCCTTGCCCTGCCCAGTAGAGACAGTGTCAAGTCACTGCACAAAAATGCCCTGCATGTCTGCTTTTTCACTCGCAGGTGTTCTCTCTTGGAAGAGAGCCATCGTATTCTTAGAAAGCCAAGCAGCCCTGTGAAGGGACCACCTCCAGGTGCCTCAGCCAAAAGCTCCAGTGGCTAGTATGGTGCACACCCGGCATCAGCTCTCAGACATGGCAATGGGTAAACCTGCAAATGCATTCCAGCTCCCAGGCCTCGACTTCCCTCCAGCATTCAGGCTGTTCCAGCTGATACAGCACAGAACACAGACAGTCAGTCTCTGCTGAGTCCCACCCTGATTACAGATTTGGGAGCCAAATAAATGATCATTGACATTTTACAACTCTAGCTTGGGATGCTGTTACTTAGCCGTAGGTGACGGACACACCTGACATGATTAAACTTCCAAATTCCGCAATCAACTTAACTTTTTGTGATCATACCTGTCTCACAATCATTTTTAATAATTATTTATTTCATAATTAATTAAGTCTATTCCATGCTCACAAAAAAGTTCCAGATCTGATGTGGCAAATACTAAAAAGCTTGTGCCAACTGTTAATTAATATATTGCCATTCTATATTATATATCAGTCTTTGTAAAAATGTTAAATATCAATTAGCTTCTCAAAGAGACATCTACTATCTAATTTTGAATGAATTGAACTTCTAAGTCAGAAAGGACCAGAGAGCAAAGTATGGCAAGTTCATCACTGAGGGGCATCCTATCCTTTCAGTATTTGGTAGTAAGATAGTCTTTCTTCTGATGCGTGGACTTTGCTGAACTACTTAAGTCTCAACTTCAGCTATGTCCTTTTCTTCACATCAGCTTGTATCTGATAAATGACTCTGCGTGAGTGAAGGAGTAGAAAACTAACTAGCTTTGACATGACCTTAAAGACCATCCTGCGAAGTAGAGCCGCAAACACAGTTTTCCAGACCTTAGTGATTTTTGTGAACCAGCCAAATCTCCTCATAACGAGGCATATGTTTTTGTGAGAAGAAGCACCATTCTTTATGTTGGCTGTCCTCCATTTAATCAGAATATTTGTCATATAAATTCACCAAGGAACTCCAGGCCAAGTGTTTTCGATTTATGAAGTCTTAGATGTGGTCTACAATGAGTTAATTACTCTTGGGAGCAAAATGCTTGCTTATAGATGAAAGCAATGCTTAAGATTTATTGGCACTAGTAAAATAACTCAGAATAATGTAAGATAATTTCTTCTAAAGCTGTGGTCTCTCAGAGTTGAGAAATAATCTCTTTTCTTGGGGAAAGAGTATAAATTGGTGACAGCTTCTTTGAAAAATAAAGTTTCTTAAAGCATGAATTATTTTGATATAGAAAGAGGCCAAATGAAGAACAGGAAGGTAAAAAAAAGTACAGGATGACTAGTCCAACCAGAAATAAAAACTGAAGCTTAATTTAAGTGACGACAACTTGACATTGACTCAAGGATGGACAAACAGACTAACCAAACAGAGAGTCCCCTAACAGACTAGTACATACACGTAAACTGAATATATGACAGAACTTAGTCTGTGGATGACCGGGGAAAGGGTAAAATATTAAATATTTGTGTTAAGACAATGGGTTATCCAAAACAAACAAACAAAAAAGAAAGTAGGTGCATATCTCATATAATTAATTAATTAACATTCAAAAATTAATTCTAAAATGGTTAAGACTTGATAATAAAAAGGCAAACTTTAAACTTATAGACAAAAATATACATGCAAAAAGTTATAGCTTCAAGGTAGAAAAGAATTTCATAAAAGAAAGCAAACGGCACAAAGTTTAAGAGAAAGGATTGATAAATTTCACTACATTAAAATTGACACCTTAAAAACACACACACACACACACAAGCCACAGGATGAGAGAAGACATTTGCAGCAAACATAATTGACAAAGCTTTGTAATTCAAAATATGTTAAGAGCCCCTAAAATTAACAATAAAAAGATATCTTACTATAAAATGGGCAAAAGAAAGGAATACATATTTCAAAGGAAAGATAGCACAAATGCCCAATTGCAATAAGAAAGTGCTAAATTTTATTACTAATCAAAAACCACAAAATTAAAATAAAAATACAGCAAGTTAGAACTCTGATCGAAAAAGAGTAAAGCTTCATTATACTAAGCATTGACAGGACAGTGAGTCAATGGGAAATATTGCCCATTGACTGTAGAAATGTAAATGAAAAAGTCACTTTGGAAAGTGATTTAATATAATCTAGCATATAAATATAGTATATATATATATATATATATATATATATATATCCTATAACCCCAACAATTCTATCTCTAGAGATAAACTTATCACACTGTACACAGAGACATGTAAAATATGCATAATAAATTGTTTATAACAAAAAAATGAAACCAACTCAAATCTCTATACACTTTAGTACAAACAGATACATTGTAGCTTATGGACTATAATAGAGCAGTTGAAATAAAGCAGTGATCGCTGTACATACCCATACAAATGAATCTCAAGTACCTAACACTATGTGAAAAAGATGAGGAAGAATATAGTCATTATGACTGAATCCTCTTTAAAATGTTTAACACAGGTAAAATGAAATGATATATTGTTTACATGCACCTACATAAATTGAAAACTGTGAAGAAAAGCACCAGAACGACTAATGACATTCAAGATATTAATTATCTCTAGAAGGAGAAAGTAGGATGAACCAGTCAAGAACATATACCCAAGGAGCTTTAAGGCTATGTTGTCTTAAACTGGGTGACTGGCTCAGTGTTCATTTTATCTTTTAAATTATACATACACGGCATGTGCACCCTTCTCAAAATGATATATTTGAAAATACAAAAATAAACACACAATATAGATAGGCTATCTCATGGCAAGTTTCACATCCAAACTCTCTGATATCATTGTAAACAAGGAATCTGGACTGGATTGATTAAATTTCATTTCCGAGTGACATTCAGAATGAATTGCCCTATGCTAACACATGAGGAGCATGGTTCCTGTTACCCAAGCTATAAATAGATAAGTAAAGTTTATTTTGAGAGGACAACAATGTCTAAGATGGGAAATATTTACTCTACAAGGTTTCCTTTGGGGTTTGCCCTTTCAGCCTAACCTTGTCCTACGCATTCCCCTGAGGATAAGGTCTCCCTGAAACCCTTTCTCAACATTCTACAAGCTGGCCCAGGTCACCTTGTCACCTTACAGGGGCATCAGGACCACTCTGGTTTCCCGTGGCTGGCCTTCAACCTACTGTTCAGTTGTTATATCACTATCCTCAAGTTCTTTTCCTTCATTAGACAGAATCAAAATAGAATGTTCAATTATTAGACAAAGACCTTCTAAAGCAACACCTATAATTCTCCTCTAAACACATTAAGGAATCAAATAATTATACCAGATCTTCTTCTCAGGAACCAGATTTGGTCAAACTGTATAAACAATCAAAAAGAGTAAGAAAGTACTAAATTGTGGGGACAATTCAAACGCAAAAAGCGGTCATTTTTCAATAACTTCATTGGTGATAATTGATGTACAATAACTTGCACATGTTTCATCTGTAAAATCTGAAGTACTTCAACATAGGTGTGCATTCCTGGGAGCAACACCACAATCAAGATGAGCGTGTCACCACCCTTAAGGGCATCCTCACGCCTCTTTGTGCTCTACACCTCCCTCACCTCTCCCTGGGGAGTCAAGAATTTGCTCAATTTGCATATTTTGGAGTCTGTGTAGATTATTTTGCATTTTAAAGGATTTTATATAGATGGAATCATACAGTATGTAATTTGGGGGGGATAGGGGAATCTGGCTTATTTCACTCAGTGTAATGATTTTGAAACCCACCTGTATTGTTTTGTGTCAATAACTTTTTCCTTCTCTATTCCCCAGTGGTGTTCTACTATGCGGATAAATCAAAATGTATCTTTTTAGAAGGGATATAATATCAACCTAGATCCTCCAGACTTCAAAGTTTTAGCGTACAGGGTGTCCTGTCAACATAATTACACAGGTGTACCTGTCTTTTGTCTTCAGTCACTCACACAGTGATTCCAAACTCTTCACCTTTGTCCTCTCTATCCATTTCTGGATGTCTTCAGAGGGTGCCTTCCGTGAGCGCATGAACATTTGCATTTTTCTTAAGCGTCTTTCACACTCTACCAGACATTCGTGGTGTAGAGGGCTCCACAGGGCAGCTTCCCAGGAGAGGGGTGGGGCTGGAGACCCACCAGCGCCCAAGCTGGGGGAAATGCCTCTGTAAATGGGAAGGTACGGTAGTCTGCCTGAGAGGTTCTGGAACCACGCTGCTTCCAGTGCTTTAACAGACAGCTCATTCAGTTGTTCTTCACCCTGCTTAGATTGTAGGTATTCAGTCTGAGGCCACAAATATAAGTTTACAAAAAATGGAAAGTTATTTTTCTGTAGCTTTAATATTCTGCAGTTGAAGTCAATGTTTAACTGAGCTCACATCTCACCCAGTAGTAGGAAATTAAATTTAGTGCATTCAGTGCGTTCACTGTTAAATGTTCTGCTCCACTCATCAGCAGCCCCCTGTTTTATTTTTTTACCTAGGTGTGTATCTAATTGCACAGGGCTATGTGTTTCCATTTTCTCCTCTGCTCTCAAACACCCACATTATCTGGGACCATCATCTCTCCTGGGACAGAGTCAGAGGAGAAGTTTACCAGAAGCTCAAGGGTTCTTCTCAGAGACTTGGAATTTTTCTTCTTTGCTGGTGAGGGCTTCACCACTGTGTTACATCTGTCATGCGAGCTCCTTCTTCCCTTGCGGTCAATTCTAAGAAAAAGCTCCCTGGTTTTCATTCACATGGGCTTCTGGTACACAGCCCTTCCCAGTTTGTCCTACATACTCAGATGTATACAATTCCAGTGCCGAGTTCCTCAAAGTGCTGTCAGAAACATGTTGATACCGTAAAAAATAAGCTCAATTGAATTTGCTGCAGTTGGAAGGAACATCACCTTGGATGATGAAGCAACTCCCAAGAAGAATCCAGAAGTGAGACACCACTGGTACCTTGGTGTCCAGGCTTCAGTAGTCTAAGGAGGTCTTTCAGGGTAAGTAACTGACAAGGACTGGTCAATATTCATCCTATTATAGTGTAGAATTGGTTGTCAATCAGACAAGACGGTTAACAAACGTCTGATAGACACATTTTTGTTTGTTAAGCAGGCTGTTTGCCGGAAAGACCGCTTTCTCTGATAAATTGGCCTGCAGGGAAAGTGGAATCCTCTGGACACGAAGAGCAATAGTGGAATGCAAGTATCACAATTTTATTAATAGCTGCATATGCCTTCATGAACCAACACAGGGTTCTGTGTGTAAAGATACACATGAAAAGAAAAAATGGCAGGGAGGAACAGTGAAAAAAATAAATTTATTGCCCCACTTAGATACCTAGTATCAGAGAAGAGAATAAAAGTTCAAAAAACCTCTGATGTGAATTCTCACTGACATTTTAATTTTTCTACCGGAGAGAAAATACACCAAAAGCAGCATGGAACCTGAGCTCCAGGCTTGTCTGTCTGTCTGTCTGTCTGTGAGGCAACGTGACTACCCACTGGCAATTGTGATCCAGTCAACCTCTTGAAACTGACCAGTCAGGTGAACTACTCCCACGCCCTGGGGAAGCGCTAAAAAGGAGACAGCATACTGCTAAATTTTCTCACCTCTCTATTTTCCTATTTTTGTCCCCCGTACAAATTTCCTTTGGTTGACAATGTGGGTTATGGGCTATCTTATTGATACTTCCCCAAGAGACCTAGGGACCTCTAGTCCTGCCCTGTATATCAATTTTCTTTCCAGGGGACTCCCAAAGGACCTCTAGCCACAGTGACTAACACAAGAAAGGGGACCAAGCTTACTTTGTTCATAACTGTGTGATGCTCTCATCCCTATAGTGGAGAACTCGACATTAAGGGCTGGTCTGCCACACGCAGTTTGGAGTGAATGTCTCCTACCTCTTGCAAAGTCTACATCCTGAGATTCTGCACTCTGTGGATCGCTGTACAGAGGAAAGGAAGTAAATACACGGCAAGACAAATATGGCCACATCTACATGAACTATCTGGCTGAAAATTCCCCACATAGCCCTGTGCACTAGGTGGAGTGAGCAGGAAAGAGGAACCTGATTTTCATTTGCAAGACCCATTTAAAAATATATGTATTTCCCCACTGGAAATCGTGAGCCCTTAACATTCCATGCTCGGGACAATTATGCTAGTAATTGTTCTCCCATGTCAAATAACTATGAAAGAAGTGAGCAGTGGAGCCAGAAAAGTGGTTGAAATGTATTTCTCCCCCTCAGAGTTTCAGGCATCTGCTTAGAAGGGCAGAAGGAGAGCTACGAGACAGGAGGGATTTGCGTGTGCCTCTGGCCTCATCCTGTAGGCACCACTTTCCTTGTACTTTGCCTAACCAGCCCTGGGCTACAGCAGCTGGCCAACCATTTAAGGCCTGGGTAGAGACATATTCTGGTGGTGGAGTTTTAACCTCTTTATCAGAGACTGTGTCTGTAGTTTTCAGTGTATAACAGAATGCTTAATGAGTACTGTGTTTGCTGAATTAAACGCATGAATTTCACCCTGCATGCATTGCCCATTCTTTAGGAAGTACTGACTTGGGAATCATCAAACCTGCTCTTATGTGTAGGCACATATCACCCGAGTCATCTCACAGGGTGAAAATTGTGGCAGACTTTCTAACACCGTGTCCCTCACCACCTTTCTCTGAGATGGCATGAAGGTTAAAATCATGCTTCCCCAACCTACCCTGTGCCTAGGGGCGGCCATGCGACTCAATGATGGTCACGGACTAGCCATGTCACTCAGTGAAGTCTTTGCTTCTAATAAAGAGGACGGACTTATGTCATGCTCCCCCTCCCTCCTTTTCCTGTTTTGATTGCAGACGTGTGTCTAATACTTGGGCAGCCATCTCATGCCCAAATCGGAAGGCAAGCCTGAGAGAGAGTCACGAATGTCAGCCTCAACACCATCGAGCCACTGAGCCGATCCCAGCAACTGCCTACATCAAACAGTATTGGCGCTTGAGAAAAGTAAGCCCCTAGCAGCTAACGCTAATGGTAGTTTTCAACTGCATGTGGCCATTAACATTCTTGACTGTTACAGAATTGACCTGGTAAGGAAACAGAGAAAAGTCTTGAAACTAAATCACCCAGATGGAAATTCACAGCTGAGTTGAAAAATAATCACCATTTTTCTCTTCGCAATACAAACATTTACAAGCTGTATCTTCCCGACACGTTCCCCAGGTGCATGAGACAGGGAAGATGGAAAATAAGACTGCTCTGGTTTTATACGTGTACGTTCAGGAACAAATATAGAAAAATTATTCTCCATACAGGAGAAAAAGCCGAGATTCATATTTCAAATGTCCCACTTGCCTCGGTGCCCACTGCCCCATGCCTTGAAGCTGGACCCGCCACTTGGGTTTCATAAGCCCACGTGTCTGATTTTGAAAAGCTGCTTTGTATTGAGGTGATGAGGCTGTGCGTGTATTCCTTTTATATGTTTCAGCCGTTACATATGTCTCCATTAAGAACACAATAGATTTACCCCAAAGGTAATAGATTAATAAAATAATACATCCAAAGAAGTTATGGTTTAGCCTAGCATTAAAAATTTTATATTCTTCTAGCTCATTGTGTTTCCATGCTAGAGTTACACGTTTGAGTCCACTTACAAGCAAAGAACACTAGTGATGCAAACAAACCTGGCACTAAGTCCTAGTTCTAACATATAGAATAGTATGAACTGCCTGCTGCTCACCCCCTGGTTATTTATTAAGATGATAACTCTGGACAAGTAATTTAGTCGATCTGAATTTCACTGTGCTCAGCTGGCAAAGAAATGATTCATATCTGTCATCAAGGTTGTGGTAAGATGTGAAGAGATAGACCTGATATATAGCATCAGCTATTATCATTATTAATTAGCATTTGGCAGATAAATATCTCCTCGTTCTGCATTACCTTTGGCAGGAATCTCCCACAGGGTCACTTTTTCTCAGACAACACAGGAGAAGAATGACAAACTGAATCACTGCCTCAGACCTCCAGTCCTCGCTCCTCTGCGTTCCTGGGCAGCTGCTGAAGCCATTTGACCAAGAGCAAGTTAGAAAGCAGGTTCATCTGAGTGACAGTGATCTTTGTTACCCTCTCTAGGGTCCAAGATGTTGGCTCAAAGTGACAGGTGGAGGGGAGGTTAGAAGCAGTTCCTTTTGCAAATTGGGCTACAGATCCTTCAGAGCAAGTAAGAGCCCAAGAGATCCCTTAAAAAAGCCCTTAATGACAGAGAAGAAACCCAGATGTTTATTCACTCACCCTCCTCCTGCACCCTTGTAGATCAAACAGCTGCTTTCTTTGCTAGTTTATTGATCTTGAGAAAAGGAATTTTAGACAAGATTGGTACAACTTGTCCTAGCTGTGTAGTGCATGTCATAAAAGGGTGCCTGCCGTAATGTTTCACTGAACTATAAACTCAGCTGACTTCTCATCCTGAAAACCAGAGAATAAGAATTCCCAACACTTGTAAGCAACTGTAGTGAATATGAAATACAAGAGTCAGGTAAATTACAACCAGAGAGAGAGAGAGAGAGGGAGAGAGAGAGGGAGAGAGAGAGGGAGAGGGAGAAAGAGAGAGAGAGGGAGAGGAAGAAAGGAAGAAAGGGAGGTAAAGAGGGAGAGAATGGGAGGGGAGGGGAGAATATTTTAATGAATGGGGAAATTGAGGCTTGGGAATTGCCTAAATCTAGAACTTTCTTGAATGGCCTAACTGTCTCCAGAGACCATGTGGACTTAGGCCAGACCTCAGTTATAATTGAGGATCAGCTATTAAGTAGTCATAGTCTCCTGAAGGTCATACAGCATTTCTAGGGTTTTGCTACCACATCTGCAACACAAGTGCACTTGAATTCAGTTATCACCAAGGATACCACCAGATATAAATGCTATGCCTTTGCAATTAAAAATGTTTAGCATTGCAAATTTGGCTGAACACCTAAATAGTTCTAACAACTTTCTTGGTCTTCATCATGACATGTCTGAAATCATACTGAATGTTCCCAGACTGGTGTACTGCCTTTTCACGGACATGGATTTTCTCTTTCAATATATTCAAGCAACAATAAGAGGCGAACTTCTATGGTAGTACATTTTTATGGGGGCTGGAGATCCAGGAATGTCTTCCCTACAGCGGTCGGATTCATTAGCAAACAGCTAACACATATTATTGATTCTTGGGGTTTATACTGATTGGAGGCTTATTAGGCTATTTCACTGGGCCCTTTGTATTTTGAATTGGAAAAAAAAAAAACACTCAGACGTGCTGATATTCTACTACCGTAAAAAAGCAGAAAAGTCAGTGATTGTAAAGTTGACACAGACATGCAGCGCCACCTGTTGGCTGCTGGATTAACAGTCACCACAGCGTTGAAAACAGAGAAGCAGAGCTGATCTCCAAAATAAAAAGCAAGGGAGCAGAATAGTTGAGGCCAACTTTAAGTTAAACTCACTTAGAGTTGAAAAGGAAAAAAAGTGTCCCTGGAAAATGAGTGGTAGAACTTAGTTCTAGATGGTCATGAGGTAACTGCTGGTCTTCATTCACTTTATTTTTAATTGTAGCACTAGAGAAAAATGGAAAGATAGAATGACAGAATTTCAGAACTAGGTAAGTCTTTAAATAATATCATAGCTTGTTCAGTAATAGCAAGACACCAGGACATTATGTACCAGGGCTACAGAACTTGGGACTCTGGGTGTCAAGGCTGGAATTTAACTTCTTCAGATGTTCGATTCAAAGTTCTTTCTGGATAACTTTCTATTAAAAATGCATTTTAAGAGATCTTTATAGTCTCCATTTTTAATAGAATGCTATTGAGAATCAGAAGCAGTTCTCACGATATTGCTCATTTAATTTTGCAGCATTCAGAAAACAATTTCAGTAATAATCCCTATTCATAGCTGCCTGTCAAAACCATTTGCTATTACTGTGCTTACAGAATCTAAGAACAACTTCTTTTCTTCTCCTTCCTCATCCTTCTCAGCAAGTATTTCATTGTTTCCCAACCATTTCATTTTATGCCCAATGTGGGTCTGTGGTTCCCTTCAGACATAAGACCTCTGAAATGCTGATTGCTCACTGAGACAACTAGAAGCTGATGAAGAGAGGCAACTTCCAACCTCCTCTGCTCTCCTGATCTAATCCAAAAAGGATGGAAGCCTGATGACGACATGGGTTATGAGAACACAGGCAAGGAGTGTGGGGAAAAAGGTTAGTGAATGCCATCCTTGGTAAAAGAAGATAAAAAAAGATCACAGGAGTCCAGTAGGGCTTATACGCACCACCATGGATGGAAAGCAGAAAATATCTACCAGAAACAGTAAGTTTTAGAATGCTGTAGTTTTCTAAAATTAAAAATAAACTTGCCTGTATTTTTTTTTACTTAAAAATAGTGATTAGAAGCACATCCCTTAAAGAGAAATACCGCTTCTACACCACCCTGTGAGCGGCAAGGGACAGAGAACTTGGGAGGCTAGGTCTTGCTTCCTACTTTATTGGAAGGTACAAGGTGATGAGTAGTGGAGTCATAGGAAAGAAAGGAAAACAGATTCGAATTGAACTGGCTGAGTGATTCTTTAGTGCCTACAAAGTGGTATGAAGGACTTGACATTGGAAACGTGTGTGTGGCCCCAACCTAATGCCCCATTTAGTCACTGGATGTGAGAGACGACATCATCACCTTCCCTGTCATGCACGTATGCACAGTCCAGTGCACTTACCACCTGTGTGCTGCTCCCCAGGACTTAACAACCACTGAATTCTTGTTCCATGGTTGTGAGATAAGTAAGCACTGAGTGGGTGGATGCCTGCGTGGATGGGTTCCTGGATGAACTGCTGGAATGATGGATGTACTAAAAAAATTGAATTCCTGATCTTCCTCCCATGAGGATCCGTTGCACTTGGCATTTACAACTGTGAATTTGAGGTTGTTGATACTTAAGCTCATCATTGTTTGGGGGGCTGCCCTCTGTTGCATTTAGGCATAAAAACCGGAAACTATGTTTTTCAGATGCCCCTTGCCCACATGAGTCTGGCTAGATTCTACCAGTGAAAAGCACTTGTTCGGGATGGAAGAGCAGATGGGAATGAGAGGGCATTATCGTCCGCTCTAGGGGACGCGTCTGGCCAGCATGGAGTTTTGCCCGTGGCTCTCAGACATCTTGCAAGGAATTACATACGTTACACATGCTGGTGCCTTACACAATAAATTTCTGAACTCTCGGATGTCCTGAAAGTTTGTGGATTGACCTTTATTCATCCAACTTTCTAATAATTGTATGGGCTTTCCCAATAGGCAAATTTCTTCCTATCCAAAATACCCAGAATAAATTTTGAGTGCTGTATAACTCATGGTTGGAAAACTAAATAAAATAGTTACTTAGACCTCCTGAACATTCAGTTCAAGGACCTTTATAGTGATTCATAGAACCTTTTATCTTTAATACATCCAGAGATAACACATGCACTATTTTTGTGTTAAAAAGTTGACAAAATATAAAAAAAGTTAACACATTATCATATGTCTTAGAGGGTGTCTAAAATTATCATTTTATGATCTTCCTACTGCTATTAAAATTTTAAATAGGTCTTTTAAGTTCTGGCCAATATGGAGTAAATACAGATTGCATTTATCCCATCTGAAGTGACTATAAAAAAAGAACAAAATGCGTGAAACAATGGTTTTCAAAGAGGTCCAACATCAGGCAATAGGACTTGGAAGTTGAGGAGAAATGAGAGAGGCAAAGTTACTATATACGTTTTCCAACAATTAAAAAGGATAATGAAAATATTATGGGTAACTTTATGCCCATACATTCAGTGACTTAGATGAAATGGACAATTCTTGTAAGACAGAAATTACTAGCTTAGTTAAGAAGAAATAGATAACAGGGTTATCTATATACCTAAATAACCCTGTATCTCTTAAGGAATAGAATTTGGTTTTTGGTTTTTTTTTTAAATTATTTTTCAAGTACAGTTTTCTGTCTATTACTCCCATCCCATCCCACCCCCGTGCTCCCCTCTTCCCATTTCCACCCTTCTCAGTTGTTGTCCATGTATCCTTTATATATGTTCTGGAATAGAATTTGTTTTTAAAAAGTCATCCCACGTCGAAAACTCCAGCCCCTGATAGCTCTACTGGGGACCTCTTTCAAGCACATGGACAAAATAAATAAATCATATGCAAATTTATCCAGAATATTGAGAAGCTGAGAATTCTAACTCATTTTATGGGGTCTGAATACAAGCAGTGGACATGTATTCTGAACACATAAATATTTCTCAAAAATTACCAGGAAAAAACCAAACAGCTTAATAGAAGCTGGACAACCAATTTGAACAAGCAGTTAAACAATATTTGAACATACACATGTAAACATATGCTCAACATTATTTCTCATTAGGGAAATGTAAATAAGACCATGGGAGATACCACTCATCTATTAAAATGTCTAAAATTAAAAAGACAGATCACACCAAGCGTCGGTGAGGACGCAGGACCGCCGGAACTCCCCTACACTACCGGTAGAAATGTGCACTAGTAGAACCACTTGGAAAATGGTCTGGAAATGTCTCAAACTACCACATAGTGAGGGAAGCTAGCCAGACAAAAAGAATACCTACTTTAGGATCCCGTTTATATAAAATTACAGGAAATGTCGACTAATCACTAGTTGCAAAAGGCAAACCCATGCTGGCCTGGAGATGGGGAAAGGTCAAGGAGAGCCAGAAGCCACAGATGACCAGGAAGAGCGAGGAAACTCGTCCTCTGTCTTGATTGCATCGACGGTTTCATAGGTGTGTACCCATGTCAAACTTGGCAAGGTGCATACTTTACATTTGTTTATGTTATGTCAGGCATATCTCCACAAAGCTGCCAAATTCCTTTTTTATTTGTGGTGAGTCCAAAATGTTAATATTTTGTGACATCCATAAGGCAAGTACTTTTCCACGGACACATCCTAGTAGTAAAGTGTCTGCCTCATACTGAAAATAAGGCTTTGGTTATCAATTGAAACCTGTAGCATGAGCACGTAAAACTAGCCGCTTTGAGCAATGCGACAACTTCCTCCTGCGGGGACGGCAAATACGCAAGGGACCGGATTTCACGTTGCTCCATGTCTTACTTTCTCAAATTATAGGACAGAAAGCTCAGCGGGCCATGCTGTGTGCCATGCATGATGGAATCAACAGCCACGATGTGTTTTCTGCCCTGATGCCCCTTCATGCCTTCATGATTTCATGCATTACATATGTTTGTCTTTCGCTGCCTTCCTGGGAAGTGCCCGTGTCTCTTTCATTCAAGATTTCAAACACTAGAGCTGAACCTCATGACCTCTGTCTCCAATTTGTTCCATTTTCATTCTCTCCCGCTCCCGCCCCTGGGGGAGCGGTTTCAGGTCCTCCCCCCTTCTCCCACTGTCTTCCCTTTGAACTTCCATCCTCCGGTTGGTTGTGGGTTCTTTCATCTCACACCTTTATTCTCACCTATGTTAGTGACGCTCATGCGCCTCACGGGTTTCGACCTCTCCACTTCCTTCACCGAAACTTGCCGCTTTCTCCCTGGCGTGGTTATGCACGTCTGGTTATTTTCCTTTCTTCCTTCATGCTCATTTCAACGACAGAAATAAAAGTACTCCATACGTACAATTTAAATGTCCTAATGTTATATATAAAACAAAAACAAAGTGCTTTAGAAGGTGATATCCACAAATTATTCTGTAAGTTTAATGCAAGCCAATCAAAATCCCTGGTGATTGATGAGTAGTCACGCTACGTGTTATGTAACAGGTATGTCTCTCTTCATACATTGCTGGTGGGAGTAAAAATTGGTCAAACAACTTTGGAAAAAGGGTTTCCAGGAATTAGCAAATTTGACGATCATGCCCACATGCAAAGGAATCTATGCACGAGAATGTTTAGGACAAAATGGTTTGCAACAGCCCCGGTGCATTTCAGCAGTGGAACGGGTACAGCAATTGTGGTCCTTGTACACAAGTTCTTAGTGTTATATTTCAGCTGTAAATATAAACAAGCATGGATAAATCTTACAAACCTAATGTTGAGCCAAAGAATCAAGGTACAAAAGAATCTTTACAATATACAATTCATATAAAGTTCTAAAAAATTTAATGAAATTATATTGTTTGGGGATACATCTTAGGTGATACGTTATCATGAAAAGCAAGGAGGTAATTCTTTGCCAAGTTAAATGCAATGGTACCCCTCCAACCAAAGATATGTCTATACCCTAACTTGTGAAATCTGTGAATGTGACCTGATTTGAAAAACAAAGGGGTCTTTGTAGATATGATTAAGAATTTTGAGCTAAGATCATCCTGAATCACCCAGTGGGCCCTATGTGCAATGACAGGTGTCCCAATAATAGCCAGAAGTAAAGAAGAGGAAGTGAGAGAGAGAGAGAGAGAGAGAGTGCATGTAAAGCCAGAGGCAGAATTTGGAGTTACAGAGCCCAAGCCAAGGAAGGCCTGGAGCCACCAGAAGCGGGAAGGGGCAAAGAAGAGATTGTTCCCGAGGGAATGCAGTCTTGCTGACACTTCGATTCTGGGCTTGTGGCCTCCAGAATTGTGAGAGAATAAATCTTGTTTGAAGCCACTAAGTTCATGGTAATTTGCTGTGACAGCCCTAGGAATCAATATGTCTAGTATAGAAATGTTAGCTGGTAGCTTGTTAATAATGATCTGAATGAAAAGGCAAGATGCTATACTCTAACAACACCTTCTCCAAAGACTGGGAAAGTGAAAGGGGGGAAAATGGTCTCGTTGGGTGCTCAGAGAACCTGGGAGGACCGTGGCTTAGCAGGAGAGAGGCAGACCAACGTGGGAGGCTTATCACATAGCTTCAGGGTGAATTTTCAGAGACACTCGTACACCCTCAGAGCAATCCTGGCTTGCGGCACATCATCTCTGTCTGTCCTATAAGGCTTTCTTCCTTCCTAACCTGTCTGTGTTCTGAGTCCCAGACATGTGTGTATTATTATTGGCAACTCCCCCAAGGAACAATTTTAGTTTTCTAGGATAATACACATTTTTAGAGCCAACCCCATGAGGAGGACCATCTATATGACTCATCCCTAAAGCAGGCAAATTCCTGGAGAGTGACAGTGTGAGTGTCATGCCAGTCAAAGAGAATAGACAGTTGCTGCTGATTTTCTGCCACACTTTGATAAGGATTCATTTCTGTCAATAATTATTAAAATGACTAGTTCACATGACATTTCTATAGTGTTACCATCGTGATTGTGTTCCACATGAACTGTCTGGCTTGACCTTCACGGCGCCCTGTGTGGTGGATAGGGTAGACATTATGATCCCTATATTATTTTTCGTTTTTAATCCTTACTTAAAAGAAGAACTTCAGCATGTATGGACTTTGACCAGGTTATTAAGATAGTATTAAGATGCGGCTATGACTCAAACACAGACTGGCTGATCCCTTTTCTGTACGGCAACTCTGCTGATCATTCACTGACTTTATTTATAAACCAACACCAATGGACTATGTATTACATGGAATGCCATATGTACAGCTCTGGGGCAGAAGAGACATTTTAAAAAATGCAAGAGAGCAGAGTCCCTGACCTCAGAAACCTTGTAGTCTTCTCTAAAGACAAGGACACAAAGGCCTACTACCTTTTAAAGAAAAAACAAAATATACACAGCAAAGTCCTATGGCACTATCCCACAAGGACAAGAATCTTTATATAACATGACTCGGGATTGGCTCTTTTCTGTAAGAAGCGCCTCTTTCCAGACATGGGGGTCAGCAACAGTGGACTTGGGGAAGCTGGCAAAGTGAGACAGCGAAATGGTTAAGCAACAACAGAAATGCCAGCAACCCTGCACCTCAAGTGTTCTTCTGGCTGAGACCTGGTACCACCAAATGCGGAATCTGGGGCACTGCCGTCACTGTCCAAGATGCACCCATTGGCTGCAAAACCCAGAATCATCCCGCTGCTTTTTAAACCAGAATGGACGACATTTGCTGGCACCTGGGGCCAGGATGGGTTTTGGTCTTATATTTGAACTATTTTACAACTCTGCCCACAGCCTAGGCAAATGAAGTCCTTTTTAATGGCTGAAAAAAAAAATAGTGTGTGGTTCAAATACGCTGTATGACAGGTGGGGAAAAAAGAAATTAAAATGCAAGATTTTAATTAAGATGCAAAAAAATTAAATGAAAATGTTGAATGGTTGAAATGCTCTTTATTAAAATGGTTTTAAAAATTGTTTTTCAGTTAATAAATTTCCAAGTAAAATATTGTAAAATATACTGCACTTGATTATTCATCTTGTAATGCTGATTACAAGTTTTCTCACGTCTGCATACCAAAGGTGGGTGTCTCTTTTAGGGGTGGTAGAATGTGATTGCTCTCTTGTAGGATTTGTATCTAGATGTCAGGAAGCCAAAGTCAATCCCATGAATAAGATACCTGTGGGACCATTTCCACTGTTCTATTTACTCTAGAGTTAGCAACATTATCCTCATATTCTTTTTTTTTAAATCCTCACCCGAGGATATGTTTTTATTGATTTTAGAGAGAGAGGAAGGAAGGGGAAAGAGAGGAAGAGAGAGAAATGTGAGTGAAAGGTAGAGAAACGTCGATGAGTTGTCTCCTGTACTTGCCCTGACTGGGGGCTGAACCTGCAACATTTTGGTGCATGGGATGACTCTTGGACCAACGAAGCCATTTGGCTAGGGCTACCGTGGTATTTTTTAGCAAGTTGAACCTGTGTCCATTAATATGCTTTCTGCAATATTGTAATTATTGCTTACATGCAGGTCACACGCAAATCTCTTTAGGATCCAGAAAAGTAAAACACGTGGGAGATGAACCAGGATACAACATACAGGGTGGGGCAAAGTAGGTTTAGAGTTGTTCATATGGAAAATAACACAATAATTAATAATAATACAAGAATAAACAGAGTTTTGCATACTCACAACTATAAACCTGCTTTTGTCCACCCCTATAGAAAATAATGGGCTTTTGGCTAATTGGAGATCTACTGTCCTTCCTAAAGGCACCCAAATCTAAATGTTGAAAAAAAGCATGTGTGCATAAAAGAAAGAAAGCCCTGTTATTCTGGTTGCTACGTTGTAACATCTGGTTTATTCATCCAGTTCCTTGACTAGACCAAGTGCCCTTTGATACATCAACTATGTGTTATTCATAGTAGTTACTCCAGAGATAAACCACTTTGAACTTCAGCTTTGAAATAGGCAACAACAGGGGTTTAACAAACAGCCAATGAATGAGTGATTGAAAAATAATGAGTGAGTAAACAAATGGCTAAATTTTTAGAACAGGAAAAGTGTTCTGGGGAAGTATAAAGGGGAAAGTGAAATAAGTGTTATGTTCTTCCTATGTAAAGACCAGTACTGTCTTATTTATATTAATTCTTACAAAAAAACTTGGTGAATGCACATAAGCACTTTCATTTATCCACTGAGTACACTGATTCTCAGAGATCTTAAGTCCAAGGTCATATAGTTAACAACAAGTGAAACTAATTTCTTTTGGACTCCCAAAGTCCTTGCACGCTCATTTTACTATATTTGAGCCCCTTTTCTTGACTCAGCTAAAATGCCAAATGCAGCCTGACAGTTAAAAAATAGCAACATCTGATTCTTCTGACTGATTGTCAATATTTTATTTCACGGCCAGAATGTTTATGGCACCGCAGACTAAACTGGAAGCCTTACTTGCCTGACGATTGGGCTGTGTCAGTATGCTCAACCCCAAGACGATAGTGAAGTTGGAAAGGTCGAGGTGTAAGTGCATCGCTGCTAATTAACGTGGGCCGAACTTTGGGAATGTGCTTGAGCCCTCTGCGATACACACCATATCACAGATACCATATTTTCCACCTCGTTTTCCTTCCGCTCTTAGATATGCCTTGGCAAATTACCGGTGCTCTAAAGGATCATTTGAAAACTGAAGGGACACTTCAAGTGCAATGAGGAGGATTGAAAGAATCAGAAAGAGCAACCACAAAGGAAGTTCTTCTGATAGTTTTTGAAGCTGTTTTAGTTCTTTAGCAAAATGTCCTTCTTGGTAGGCTTTGACGAACTTAAAGAAGCACTGAAATCAAAGAAGCTTCTTTGATGTTTGGTAGGGATTTATCCTGTAATGTGGGTTTTTAGCATAGCATTGGTGGACTTTTCCATTTACTCAATTAAATAAAAGAGAGAGAGAGAGAGAGATGCCAATGTCCAATGGGAAGCTGGGAAAAGAAGGTAGACAGGCACCAAACTCACCCTCTGCCTTCTCCATAAACCAGCCAGATGGGCAAAAAGTAATGGTAGAAACACCAGTGAGGCATAACTGAGCATCAGCCCATCCTTTGGTCATTTTATATCCCCAAGGTGTTCCAAAACTAGGTGGGATCTCAGAGTGACCACACAGCAAGTATGTCACAGTTGGGTTATAAAGAGCGTGGGTTTCAGACCCCACATAGCCCCTCTGAGCTCTGTGGTCTGGGAAAAGTTTGTTGTCCTGTGTTCCCCTCACATATAAAATGATTGCTGCTTACTTCGTCATCACTCCAAGTCCCCATCTTTGTGGGCAGAGCCTTGTTTCCACCATGCAGATGAAAATGCCATTATTCATTTTTCCAGCTTCCTTTGAACTTATGATTCAATCCAGTGAAATCCCATGGGATCTCAGGGCGGGCCTGCTTAGAGACCTCTGAGCTGCAAAGGGGGGGAAACTCTCCGTTTCTTTGCTAGCACTTGTATCTATGTGACGATGCCAGGCCTTCAGCCGCCTGTGACGGACAAGGCTGAGAAAGAAGCAACTATACAAAGGATGGCAAATGGAGAGACGGAGAGACCCTAAATCCATAATGATATTCATGCATCAGCGCACTGGTTTGGGCACTTCCTCCAGTAGTCATCTTTGGCTTCTCAGACTTTTATCGTAAGAGACAATAACCATCCTTAATGTTATGTAAATTTTAGCTCAATCTAGTTATAGCTGAAATGATCATAACATATAATAATAACTACCCTATACAGTTATTGTGAGAGTGGAGAGAGTGCCTTTAAAACAGAGAGCATTAACATATAATGCTTGGCATATATAAATATACATGTGAACGATATTTATAATAAAAAAGCTATTGCTCAAATCCAACAAGTTTTTTCCTCTCCCATGAATATCAGCTTATGTAGACCCTGTGTGCTGGATTATGCAGGGTACTAACACCATGAACTTTTGTGCGGAAATAGGAATCACATGTTTCTTCCTATTTTGTATGATACTTGGTATGTGGATCTCAAGGCTCTTTTACTAATGGCCCAACATCTTAAGGAATTTCATTTATTTGTTTGTTTAATTTTCTTCTTAAAAAAAAGATTTTGCTTATTTATTTTTAGAGAGGACATGGGAGTTATAAAGAGAGGGAGAGAAACATCAGTGTGCGGTTGCTTCTCTTGTGCTCCCAACCAGGGACCACGCCCACAACCCAGGAGTGTGCCCTGACTGGGAATCGAACAGGCGAGCCTTTGATTCACAGGCCAGCACTCAATCCACTGAGCCACACCAGCCAGGTCTTAAAGGAATTTTAATGAAGATAAATTTTTAGGACTTTATTTTGGCCTCTTCCTACATGTTAAACCTGTACATATTATCTCACTTTTATAGACTTAATTCCTTTAAATTTTAGGCTTAGGAATAGGTGAAAGAGGTAATTATGCCATATATGGAAACTTCTCTTCATTTCTTTTAAGTGAGTTTTGGCCAATGGTCCAAATTTATCTGCTTCTCAGTCTCCCTCTCCTCATTGCCCAGAGGCAAATATCATTTTAGCAGTCCTCCAACCAAAATTCTAGATATTCTAGAATCATGTGAAACACAACCATGCCCAAAGATTGGGTTTCATTTGGGACCCCCTTTTCCCCTCACCTACTTTCACCAACTGCCTAGAACTGTCAGTCACAAAGAACATCTGTCATATATTTTCCTTCCACTTCTTAGTATTCAGCAGGATACATATTTATCATTTTAGACCAAAGAGAACATTACCTTCCCCTAAAACTTCAGAGAATGTTTTTCTCTTTTTTCTTCTACAGTTCTCTGGAAATGACAGTAAATTCTACAGATATGCTTGTTCATCTTCTTAATCCAATGTTTAAAAACCTCAGTGTCCCCAGATGATCCCAAGTATTGGCCTAAATCCCTCACAATGCAGTGAAAAATGCAGTACTCCCCAACCAATCCTCCGTGAAGACAGAGCTGGGCTGATTGATATCATTTCTCTCCAACTTAGCATCACCCTTTAAGCAAATGTAAAATTATGTCAAGTCTCTGTTTTTCTTCAGCATCACTAATTATAGATTCTCATTATAGATAAAAATAATGAAAATATTATTTCCTCTGGTTTTCTCATTTTTCAGGAAGTCTATCTAGCTATTTCTTTGAATGATCTTCATGTTTCCCCATGCCTCCCAATAAGATAAAGAAATTCCAGTTGCTTTGGTAAGTCCTAGTACTTGCATAGTCATCATGGCTTCCTCCTGTACCTTCTCTCATATTTCTGTTCTGAAAATAACTGATTGCTAAAATTTGATGTTGGCGTCTCTCATGCAGGGTCAGCCAATACTAAGAGAAGCAAACCTGGCCTTCCCGAGGACATGCTTAAGCAACAACCTACAAGTCACTTCTGTCCTCTAATCAGATAATATGTCACCCCTGAGGAGAAAAGATGTTGGGGATACATTTGCAGGTACCATTCTTTAAAAAGCTACCAAGTTGAAAAACCAGCATAAAGGGCCCTGGCTGGTGTAGCTCAGTGGATTGAGTGCGGGCCTACAAACCAAAGAGTGGCCAGTTTGATTCCCAGTCAGGGCACATGCCTGGGTTGTGGGCCAGGTCCCCAGTAGGGGGTGTGTGAGAGGCAACCAATAGATGTTTCTCTCCCTCTCTTTCTCCTTCCCTTCCCCTCTCTCTAAAAAAACCAACCAAATGAAAGTAGCATAAAAGATTCATAGAGGTTTCACATCTTTGGGGCATTTGCAAAATCATCCCCTGAAAACACCCCTTAAAGTGATTGAGTTTGTAAGAGTTTGTAACATATCTCTTGCTGTAAGGGTGGCATTTGACCACTGGTACACAGTCATGTGGTTGTGAAGGTTAAGTGACACACTGGGGAACCAGTTTGTGGAAATACATGAATAGGAACAGAGCATGGAAGGAGGGCGAGACTGGAGGAAGCCAGAAGGTCACAGATGTGGAGATGGGTTTTGTGTGGGCCGAGGAACCACGTGAAATTCAGATGTCTGCAGATGAATCAATCGGATAAATTTGTCGTATCAAAACACTGAGAAAATGTCTGAGTTTTCCTGCTGACCCGAAGAAGCAACAGTAAGCAACACTCCTTACTCAATTTCCTTTTCGTCTTTCTGTGAATTCTGATGTCACAAACGTAGAGCTATTAAAAATTAAGAAGAACATTGTAAAAGTATAAAAATGTCAAGTCACTGTACACATGAAACTAATATAAGCAATATACTATTGTATAATAACTATGCTTTAAAAAAGAATGAAGACACTGAAGACAAAATAAGCAATGCCCCTTCAGAATAGCATGGGCCTCAAACATGGAAATTCCATGAGCTATCTCTACAGGAAAGCACCTTGGCAACATACGTGGCACACTGTAAATCCAGAGTGGGTAGTTTAGTTTCTCTAAGTAAGTTGATTCATCAACTATGGGACCTTTATCTATGACTAAAGAGAGAAATAATAAGAAAAACCAGCCAAGTGATAATAATAATCTGAACGTATTCTTGTCTCCCAAATTCTACATGCCCATCTATACATTGAACCGAGCCACCTTTGGGGAAAATAAATATTAATCTGGGGCTCAAGTAAAATTACTCTATCTCGTTACATCAGGCAGAAACTGAAAAATCACTGCTCAGATGTCCTTTTACAGACACCAGTTCTACACTGTGTTCATTATGTTAGCGATGACTCAAACCTTCATTTCACATATTTGTGGTTATGTCAACATTGCTGCCTTCTCTTCTGAGCTTATTTTCCAAGTTACTTGAGAGAGAGAGAGAGAGAGAGAGAGAGAAGCTAGACGATCAATCAACCATTTAGCAGACATTGAGGAAGTGCCTCCTCTGTGACGGGCACTGTGCTACAGTCTGGGCATTAGAGGAATACACGCAGCCCAGGAGCTCCCACGGATCGGAGCTTAGTGGAGTGGTCCTATAGGCACAAAGCAACCTGTAGAACAGTGCGATAAGAGTTACAAAGATGCTCTGAACAAGATGTGGGTGTGAGGAGAGAACAGTTTTCCTTTGCAAAAGCAACAAGGGTTTTTTATCAAGAATCTCAATTCAGAGATGCAGGTATTTTTTAGGCAGATAAGGGGGTAGGTAGCACTGGAGGAAAAGGGAAGGGTCTGGGCCTGGGTATAAATAATCATAAGAACACAGGGCATTTGGGAAGCTACGAGCAGTTTGATCTGACTGAAGTTGGAGAGTGCAAGAAACTATGAGAAAGGGCAGGTTACCAAGGGCCTTAAACATTCCACTAAGAAAGAGCTTTTTACTGCAGGACATAGAGAATCATAAGATATTTTAGCAGGGTTCTGACACAATCAGAGACTATAACACAGAGGACTTTGGGCCACATGGAGAGTAGCAGGACAGGAAGCTCGGACTGAGGTGGTGGTCACAGAGATGCGAGTTACTAAGGCTCTGCTATCTGGTTAATAAGAGGAGGTATAAATAACCCACCCTTGGCCAGGCCATCCTCTAATTTTTGGGATTTAATTCCATGTTGTTTTCGATTCTGAATCTACCCCATATTTTGTGGTTGAGGCAAATTGTTTCTCTTATGAGAGGGCTGCTCAGTGAGCTGGAGAAGAATTAACGATGATCAGAGAAAGGAGACATCCAAAGACTGGTCTGGAAGAGAAGCCCCACTGCTCTTTCTCTAAAGACTGCAGCATGAACAAATTAGTGATTAGCTGAGGCCAAAGGTGAATGTGATTGCAAATGCAGTGTGAAGAGGCTGGGCTGGATAGACCAGATGTTTCCCGATTTTCTTTGGGAAACCAATGCCCTAGAGAAAGGTTTGGGAAAAGCCACCAGGGACCACTAACCTGTGACAATGGTCGATTGCCTTGATAATGATCTTTCCTTTCCAGAAGTTTCCAATGATAGGAAATGTGGAAACATAAAGGCCGTTTGCCTAATCAAGTCCATTCTTTTAGCTAAGGAGAACAATGCACAAAGCATTTTTAAAGCCTCTATTACTATTCTCTGACCTTCTAAAAAGGGAGGGGAGAAGATGTGATTATCCAGTTTGATTTAAAAACCCTTTCAGCTAAATAACACTCACCTTATGTTGCTATTGATATCCCTCACCAGGAAAACCCATTCGAGCCCCTGATAAGAAGAGAGGGTACTCACAATCCTCATGCTCATTGTTTGGGCCAATGGCACAGCTTTTTGCTTTGAAGCTTCTTGGAGATATTTGCTCTTCTGATGATGAAAAATGCTTGTAGTCTGGCCAGCCCGTCGGAAAACACCCTCTCTTAAATTTGATGACACAAACTTGTATCAGCTTTTACAAATACCATCTGTGGCTTTGTACCAGATGAGTGAAAGAAAATAGATAAACACTCTAAAAGAGAAGAAGCTAAACGTGGTAAGACTCACAACCTTACTGCTCAGAATGATTCATGGGCCAGTAGATCAGCCTCACCTGGGAACTGAGAAATGCGAACTCCAGGGCACCACGCCAGTCAGGTCTGATGATTCGGAATCCGCATTTTAATAAGATTCTCCAGGTGATTCTTGAGCACGTGGAAAGTTTTATCTGGCAGACATTTGGGAGAAAAATAGCCAAGTGTTCCATTCCTTTTAGACTTCAAAACCATATGTTTTTGTTTTTTGTCTCACTCTAACGTAGATGCTCTTAACTTTCTTTTTTTTTTTTTTTGGTATATATGGATCTCTTTAGCAGCCTGTCAAAGCCTATGAATAGATCTACAAAATAGTTTCTAAATAATAAAACTAAAATACATACAACAAAGAAAAGCAACTATACTGAGATACAGTTAGCAAAATCATCATAATATAAGAAAATGTGAATTCTACCAAACATTTTAAAAAGAGGTAACACCAATCCTTCTCAAACTCCCACCCCTCCCCCAAAAAAGAAGAGGAAACACTCCCAAACTCATTTTACAAGGCCAGCCTTACTCTGATACCAAAACCAGTCAGGGAAAGTACAAGAAAAGAAAAATATAGGCTAAATATCCTGATGGAAATAGATGCAAAAATCCTCAACAAATTTCTAGCAAACCAAATTCAACACATTAAAAGGATCATACACTATGAGCAGCGGAATTTATTCTAGAGATGCAAAGGTGCTTCAACACATGCAAATCAATAAATGTGATATCTCACATTAAAGAAATGAATAAAAACTATACACGTATCTCGATAGAGGTGGGGGGGGAGCATTTGACAAAATGTAACGCCTTTTCATAATAAAACCCTCAACAAACTGGGTATAGAGGAAACATACCTGAACATATTGAAGACCATATATGAGTCTATAGCTCACACTATACTTAATGGTGAAACACTGAAAGGTTTTCCTCTAAAATAGGAACAAATCAAAGATGTCCACTCTCTCTACTTTTATTCAACACAGTACTAGAAGCCTCAGCCAAAGCAATTAGGCAAGAAAGGAAATAAAATGCATCAAAATCAAAGATCATCCTAAGGAAATCAAAGGCATCCAAAAGAAAGAAATAAAACTATCTCTATTTGTAGCTGGCATATTATATATACAAAATCCTAAAGACTCCACCCCCAAAAAATGGTTAGAACTAACAAATTCTTTAAATAAATTTACAGGATACAATATCAATATATAAAAATCAATTGCATTTCTATATATCAACAATGAATTATCAGAAATGCTCACAGATTGAAAAAATTAATATTGTTAAAATGTCCATACTACAAATTCAAAGCAATCCCCATCAAAATGACTTTTTTCTTCACAAAAATAGAACAAAAAATCTTCAAATTGTTTAGAATCACAAAAGACCCCCCAAGTAAGCAATTTTGAGAAAAAAATACCAAAGCTGGATGCATTACACTTCTAGATTTCAAACAATATTTAAAAAGTACAGTAATCAAAATAGTATGTATTAAGCCCTGACTGGAGTAGCTCAATGGATTGAGCATGGGCCTGTGAAGCAAAGGATCGTGGTTCAATTCCCAGTCAGAGCACATGCCTGGGTTGTGGGCCAGTTCCCTGCAGGGGATGCATGAGAGGCAACCACAGATTGATATTTCTCTCCCTCTCTCTTTCCCTTCCCCTCTAAAGATAAATAAATAAAATCTTTAAAAAAGTATGTATTAGTAAAAAAAAAAAAAAACAGACACATAGATCAATGGAACAGAATAAAGAACCAAGAAATAAAACCATGCATTTATGGTCAGTTGACAAGGGAGCCAAAGTACTCAGTGGGGAAAGGGTAGTCTCTTCAGTGAATGATGTTGGAAAAACTGGACAGCCACATGCAAGAAAATAAAACTGGACTCCTAGTTTAAACTATACAAAATATCAATTTATAATGGATTCAAGACTTACACGTACAATGTGAAATCTTAAAACTCCTACAGGAAAACTTAGTCGATAAGCTCTTTAACATAGGTCTTGGGTATGAATTTTGAAATTTGATACTAAAAACAAAGGTAAAAAACAAATAAACAAGTGGGATTACATCAAATATCTAAGTAAAAAGGCTCTGCGTGGCAAAAGCAAAAGGCATATATATATAAAAATTCAGTCTTACAAAAAGAAATCCCCTCCTTTTAGACAACATGGATGAACCTGGAGAGTATTATGCTAAGTAAAACAAGTCAGATACAAGAGCAAAGGCTGGGGTTGTGAGACATAGAAAGAGGTTGGTAAATGGGTGCACATTTTCAGTTATAAGATGAATAACTTCTGAGGATCTAATGTGTAACATGGTGACTATAGTTGATAACACTGTATTGTTTGATTGATTTTTAAATTAAATTTATTGTGCCTTTTGACCCAGCAATTCCACTCTTAGGAGTATATCCTAAGAATCCTGAAACACCAATCCAAAAGAATCTATGCACCCCGATGTTCATAGCAGCACAATTCATGATAGCCAAGAGTTGGAAGCAACCTAGATGCCCATCGGTCAATGACTGGATCAAAAAACTATGGTACATTTACACAATGGAATTCTATGCCGCAGAAAGGAAGAAGGAACTACTACCCTTTGCAACATCATGGATGGAACTGGAAAGCATTATGCTGAGCGAAATAAGCCAGGCGGTGAAAGACAAATATCATATGATCTCACCGTTAACAGGAATCTAAACAAACCAAACAAGCAAGCAAAATATGACCAATGACACTCAAATATGGAACAGGCTGACAGGGTCCAGAGGGGAGATGGGGGAGAATCATAGGGGAAAAGGGAATGGACTCACATGAACAAGTATAAAAGACACATGGACAATAACTAAGGGTGGGGGTTGGAAAGGGGGAGGGAGGCGGGGGCATGGGGCGGGGGGCGGGCAGGGTTGGGAATATAAGACAGAAACCTGTACTTGAACAAGAATTAAATAAAAATTATATTAAAAAAAGAAATAATTTTGTTAGATTGTATTGTGGCAGCTGTCATACCAGTGGGCATTTTTTTAAAAAAAATTAAATTTATTGAGATAACATTGGTTAATAACTTTATATAAATTTCATATTGAAATTTGCTAGCAGAGTAGAAAGTAAACACCCTCACAAGAAGAAGAAGGAGGAGGAGGAGGGGGAGGAGGAGGAGGAGGAGAAGAAGAAGAAGAAGAAGAAGAAGAAGAAGAAGAAGAAGAAGAAGAAGAACTAACTAAGAAGTGAAATGATGGATGTGCTAATTAACTCAATGGGGAAATCCTTTCACAATTACAGTATATCAAATCATCATGTTGTACATTTGAAACATCTTACAATTTTACTTGTCAGTCATGCCTTAAAGTTGGGGAAAAAGGATATGTCAGATGTAGAGATAGGGCTAACACTCCCGTAATTTCACAGTAGTGTTAAGTGTTAACCATATTTGAGAATATCTGCAATCACTATAATGCAATTTCGAAATATCTATGACCAAATCATAGTACTGTGGCTTTTCACTAACATTTGTCACTAAAGACAATAAAAAATATCAGTTCAAGGTGAGTAAAAATAAAGATGTCATTTTCTTCCAAGCCAAGTAAACAAACACCCCCGAATGCAATCCTCAGACCCCCAGATGAAAATGGCCATTCTACGTGGTTCATGTAGTACATGACAGAATATGTTTTAACGTGGTCTTGCTCTGAGGTGGGCAAGGACACCTCGAGCCATGTCCATGCTGTCCCCTTCAATTGCATTGCAGAGGGAGGTGTGAGGGGGCTCGTGTTATTCCACACCTACCACCCTTTTAAACATGCAAGTCCACTTACTCCCATTTGCAGGCTCAGTGTTTTGAACCATTAAACCAGTAAAGCTGAGTTAGATGGAAAATTTGTAAGCCTTTCCTTGTCAGATTCATTATCTGGACCACATGCCTATGTCCCAGGTATACAGAGAGAGTTGTGTCTGTAGTTCTTTTTCATATTTATTATTTTACAATTTTAAAGATCTCCTTTCATCTTGATTTGGTATTTTAAATTTATTAATGATGTTGCTGTTACCAAAAGGAAAAAAGACCCCACCAGACTGTAATTGTGTGTTTACATTCTAAAGTCATCACGAACACACAGCATAATAGTAGCTTCATGAAAAGGAGGAAGATAAAGCATGGTGATGTAAATATTTTACCTCCTGATGGTGGGGTAAATATTTTACCTCCTTAATTTCTAATAAAAAGGCAAAACAAATAAACAAAAATAGATCCTGGCACATAGTAAGCACTCAACAAATGTTGGATAAATCAACAAAGGTACCAAAAAGAAAAATATTCACAAGGACTTTTCCTAATAACTACCACTCATTTCAGTGATAGCGGCACCTAACAGACTTGCAATATTTCTGTTTTAGGGTGGTATTTATTAGAATAAGTGGATTAATAACATGCTCTCAGGTTTCTTTAAGTTGTAAAATTTGATAACTTTGGAATAAACAGGTGGAGGTGGGAGTCAGGAATGATCTGATATCATGTTCAAGAAGTGTCTGTGGCAGTGTGAGTATAGGTCATTTAAAGCCCCCAAAGTGTTCTCATTGTTAATATTTAAGGAGTTCTGGAAAACATGTCCACTAGTTTCACAAGTAAAAATAAGTCTTAAGAGCAATCTTTGAGTACCACTGAACACAATTATCACCAAACATAATTAAAAGTAGCTTTATATAATCTATGAATCCATGTTTATGAATCTAAACCTCTCTCCTCAGTATCAGCCCTTCAATCATTAGATCCTTCAAAAATCACTTTTGACAGAAAATTGATTATATTTATTTATTTTTTTTAATATTTTATTTATTTATCTTTAGAGGGGAAGGGAAGGAGAGAGGAAGAGAAACATCAATGTATGGTTGCTTCTTGTGCATCCCCCGCTGGGAACTGGCCCCTGCCGGGAACTGGCCTGCAACCATGTGCCCTGACTGGGAATGTGCCCTGACTGGGAATCGAACTGTGATTGTCTGGTTCACAGGCCCGCGCTCAATCCAATGAGCTACACCAGCCAGGGCTGTGATTATATTTATGACAGATGTTGAAAATGGACTAACAACAGAGACTTGATCTTTTGCTACTTTGTCTTCACAATATGTTTTCAAGGTCAAATTTAAGAAGTTTGAAACTATGTTTATTTCAATTTTAGAAAAACTATTATAAAAGTCAGATAATTTGGAGTAATTTTTGTTCCTCTCATCCTGATTGATCTGAAGCATGTAACTAGAGTTTAACTAATTCTTTTCTGCAGTAAATTAGATCCCCTATTTGCTGAGAAGTTCAATTCTAAAAGGTTCTTTCCTAGATCCATCTGTGTGTTTGTCCCCCATTAGCCTGCACACACAAATCCTAAGCCTTCATTTTGGTAGTAGGCAGAGCAGATACATCTTTGCTCTGGTCCAGGATGTTGTCATGTGTAAAATTTAGAAGAGACTCTTTACCAAACCAGTATTTCTCAAAACATAGAATCCCAGGCTATAGAACCTGCACATTTGAAGTAGTTTCTTCCTTGGCCAAGACTTTTTGCTCTATTGTATTCAATGTGGTCCCAATACTAGGTTCTACCCTTGTTTTAGTTCATAGAAAGCCACCTCATTCTTTCCAGAGCCAAGCAAGATACATGAATTGTCTATTTGAGAGAAGCACAAAGGACAAGGAAGAGATTGGTCTTTGGCATCCAATAGACCCAGTTTAGATCCCAGGGTGTTCACCTTTATCTGAGTAACCTTGGGCCAGGAGGACACTCTCTCTGCCTAGAGTTAGTCATCATTACCTACTTCAGTAAGTCTGTAAAAGCTGGTTTAGAACACACATTTGAAGTAATTTTAACCCCAAATTTTCTGAATGCAATGAGAGAATTCATGAAGAACAAATTACACTCTGAAATCAAAATGGTTTATTTTAACAAGTTGTATTAAGAGATAACTGACAATGTAAAATTCACCCTACTAAACACACAAGTCAGTGGTTTTTAGTAGCTTTACAGCTTCGTATGTCTATCACTGCTCTAAAATTCCAGAACATTTTATCAGCCTTCAGAATAGCCCCATAGTCTTTAGCCATCCTCCCTATCCTCTCCCCCATCTTCTGCCCCTGGGCCCTGGCCCCCACTGATCTACTTTCCATCTTTTCATGTTTGTGCATTAGGAAATTTCATGTAGGGGAGCATGCAATGTGTGCCCTTTGGTGTCTGCCTTCATTCACTTATCGGAATGCTTCCAGGGTTCATTAACGTTGTAGGACGTCTCAGTATCCCACTCCCTTTTATGGCCGAATAATAGTCTGTTGCATGAACATACACTTTGTTTCAGCTGATAGAGATTTTCTACTTTGTGGCTTTTTTGGTTTCCACTGTTTGACTACTATGATTAAGGTTGCTATGAACAGTTATGGTCAAGTCTCTCCGTGGCTATATGATGCCAATTTCTTCACAACCTGGCCGACACTTGTTATTTTCCATTTTTATTATCATTGTTATCATCATGTCATCTTTTTTTAAAGATTTTATTTATTTATCATTAGAGGGGAAGAGAAGGAGAGAGGGAGACAAATATCAATGTATGGTTGCCTCTCATGCATCCCCTGCTGGGAACTGGCCTGCAACCCAGGCATGTGCCCTGACTGGGAATTGAACCTCGATCCCTTAGTTCACAGGCCCGTACTCAATCCACTGAGCTACACCAGCCAGGGCTCATCATGCCATCTTAATGGGTGTGACTAGTGGGGGTGAAGTAGTATCTCATTATGATTTTGATTTACATTTCCCTAATGACTAATGATGTTGATTATCTTGCCCTGTATTTACTATCCATTAATATTTTTTTGGAGAAATGTCTATTCCAATCTTTTGCCAGCTTTTAAATTTGGCCATTTGTCCTTTTAATTGTTGATTTGTAAGAGTTCTTTATATATTACAGTGCAAAGTAGCTTCTTCCTTCTTTATGTATAGCCTGCATTGTTTTCATCTTATGCTCTCTGATCTAGAATTCATTAGGTCTTGGTTTAGGGCTGATTATTGAATATATGGGGCAACTTAGTTACTTACATTGGTATCTGCTCAGAGTTTATTTTAAAATACATGATTTTTTACTTATTAATACCCTTTGCTAAAAAAGGGTGATGTGTTTTAAATGTTCAGCCTTATTTCAAAGGTTGTCTGCTTATCATCTGTGCAACTCTCTAACTGGAGCGCTCTGCCTGGTGTCTCCGTTATCTGCAGGAAAGAGCACTTGCTCCCAAACAGCAGGGGTTGGAAGGGTTGTATGTGCTCTGTGGCAAAAAGTCACTTCCTGATCGGCATCTGATCTGAAAATAACTTCGTCCTGCATAGCATTTCCTGTGTAATATGACGAGCCACTCCTTTCTCCAGGGGAAGACCCTGGAAGGAGCATTGTTGTTTCATTGCTCTGTACCCTATGGTCTACGGGTTTTCAGTCTCCTCTGGCTCTCTAATCTCTCCCGAGTTAAATCCAGATCCCTTAGCTAAGGATTTGTCCGTTACTGTTTTTCCAGTGTCTAGAAAAGTGCCTAGAACATTGTAGGTACTCAGTAAAAATTCTGTTGAGTGTATGAATTTGAGGATTTTTCATCAACGTTCTAAACTCATTCTTTCTTATAATCAGGCCATACTCTGAGTTAAATGGGGTTTTCCCCATTTTGTGAACTCTCCATGTGCTTTTCTCATTAGTTTTCTTGTGAAATTTCTTCTGTCTAAATTTCTTCTCTCTACAGTACCGATCACCCCCCCCCCCCGCCATATGCTGTATATTCCCTCCATTATGACCATCACCACAGGCTAGTTTGTGTTCCACCTGACTGCAAATACTATTTATTCCATACATGCTATGGATCACGTAGCTCTTGTGAGGCATTTTAGACCCTCTGAGCCTCACTGCTCCCTTGCTCTCGTCACTGCTGCATAGACCAGACTACAACATAATACGCACTGACTCTCAGTGTTAAGAATTTTTTTTTAAATTAAGAAAAATGTAGCTCTCACCCTGAAGGATCTGATTGGGGAAAAGAAACATAAATTATTAACCATAATTAAAGGTACCCTCTGCAATAATTGAGCAATGAACAAATTACTAAGGGAACAGAGATGAAATGACATTAAATTCTGCTAGTAGACATAGATTTAAAAGATTCGCTAGAGAATATAACATGGAATTAAGTTTCAGGGAATTAAAAGCATTATGCCAAGTGGATTAGGTAGGTGAGAAAGGCAATTAAAAACCAACAGAGTACCTTAAATGAATAGAAAAGAGGTGAAAAAGTACACTCTACATATGAAATGTTTAATAATCTATTTTCCATAGTTGAGTGAGTTCTTTTCAAAAGGAACAAACATTTTGCCACTTGGTATAGTTTACTCTGTCATGTATGAATTCAATAAACACTTGCAAAGTGCCTGGCACTTAATACTTGCTCTATAAATTGGTGCCATTTGGGTCTGAGTTCTTAGGCATTGTTTACAAATGGAAAAGTACTATGAACATCCATGTGTTGTTTGTTAGAAGCCCATTGCTTTGTTACTTTGACAGTGCTTTGGATTTAATAGCAAAAAAAAAACAAAAAAACTTGCACGTGATGGCAGCTGTGCAAAGCAACCTCATCATGGGTGCCGAGAGCATCCAGGTGAGTGAGTGTTCATGCGCAGTCCTCTGTCAATGCGGCCAGAGAGTCCAGTTCATAGCCTTAGGGGAAATGATCAGAAGAATACAAAACATTTCAGGAGCAAAGGAAGCGTCAAGATACAGAAATGTTTTCTGTTTATTTATCACATTCCATCTCTTGTAAATATGTGGTTACATTTTACTCACCATTCTATGAAAATAAGGTCTTATTTTTCTTTCAATCAGNAAAAAAAAAAAAAAAAAACTTGCACGTGATGGCAGCTGTGCAAAGCAACCTCATCATGGGTGCCGAGAGCATCCAGGTGAGTGAGTGTTCATGCGCAGTCCTCTGTCAATGTGTCCAGAGAGTCCAGTTCGTAGCCTTAGGGGAAACGATCAGAAGAATACAAAACATTTCAGGAGCAAAGGAAGTGTCAAGATACAGAAATGTTTTCTGTTTATTTATCACATTCCATCTCTTGTAAATATGTGGTTACATTTTACTCACCATTCTATGAAAATAAGGTCTTATTTTTCTTTCAATCAGTTGATAGAACATTTGCTCTGCACTGTGTTAAATAACAGGACGGGAAGGGCAAATCAGTTTATTCCCCTTTGTCAACACAATAGTGTGGTGACAGTGGGTTGGAGCACTGGGATGAGAGTTTCAAAGCTCAATCCAGGCTCGGGCTGTAGGAGATTTGTGATCAATAAGCAATGTTTGTTCAGAACGAGGGCGGGGAGTGCTGTATGCATTCCCCTTATTCGTCATATCCTGCCCTAGGGGTACAAGATGAATGAAAGTGCTTGTCTTCTTAGAGCTCATAGTAGTGACAACACTTGGGAATAGTTAATAAATGCAGAGTAGCTGTGTGGTTCAGGAGCCTGGAAGGAGGAGCACCTCGACCCTTCAAACTTCAGGAAGAACAAGAGCAAAGATATTTCAAGGGAACAACTTTTATCTATTTTATATCCAGTGCTATTCTGCAAGGTTACACTTGAAAAACATTGTTGCAGAATTAAAGGTGAAGGGATTAGCCAAAGGACACATATGCATAACTCATAGACACACACAATAGTGTGGTTGATGGCCAGAGGAATGTGGGGGGTGGGAGGCGAGCAAAGGGGTGGTAGGGATGTCTGTAACAGTGTTAACAATATAATAAGTAAAAAACAAGTAAAAAGAAGCAAAAATCCACTCACTGGCACCCTCTATTATCAAAAAAGAAAAAAAAAGTATATGAAAAACATGGACATCATTCAACTTTTCCAAAAGTTATTTCCCAGAGTATTCATTTGTTCTCACCATGGACAGCCTCCAGAATATTGATTTGTTTTCTACACACGTGCCTTACCGTCCCTTAAGAAAATCTAAGCTCCCCAGAGACAAGAGCTAGGGCTTTGGCTTTATCTTACCCCCTTCCACACTCACAAGAGTGTCCTTGCGGGAATCAATAAGGAACTAGGTGAATCCAATCTTATGTGGCCCTAGTACGTAATCAGCCAGCCTCAGTGGTACAAAGATGCTGATTAACAGGGCTGGTGAAAAAAAAAAAAAACAAAACAGTTAATGCTGTTTCCTCCTCAAGGAAATCTCACACTAGCATCCAGCAATGTCCTTCCTTGATGCTTACTCCAACAGCACAGTTTTATCCAAAGGGCCATTCAAGAGCACAGAGAGTCAAATTGATTACATTCCAGCCGCAGGGCCAATAAAGTCATGGAATATGGTGGTTATACAAGAACCGAGAAAGGTTTATTGGACTTGAACTACCTGGGTAATTTAAAATGACAACAAAAGGCTCATTTGCCTTAACAGTGGGCAGAGGAATCATCTAGCTTGGCTTCTTAGAGTTCGGGTTCACTTTGCCAGGGTCACTCACCCAGGCAGCTTCTTGCCCTTTGTTCGGTGTGGAGACAGCGGTCTGTGTCATACCTTCTGGCTGAGCAGATAGAATGCTTCCAATTTACACACAGAGCTCTCAGCTGAAGAAAAGACAAAAACTTGGAGACACTTAACAGACAGATGATCGCCGTTGGTTTGAATCCAACTGAGAATGGGAACTGTGCAAGGTAGGTATAAATTGATTAAGATAACCACAGAATGTTGCAGGCATTTGTCACTTGGCCAGGCCAGTGGGAGCCTCACAATAAATCATAATTTTAAGACTGTCACTGCTGGGAGAGGAATGTAAAAATTAGCATTTTCGCTGGAGCTAAGTGAAAGTCTTCCTGTCCTTTTCTCTCCTCCCCTCTCTTCCTCCCTCTACCCTTCCCCTTGCCCTGCCTGCCCCACCTCCACATGCGGTGTGGTATTTTCACACAGAGGTAGAAGAGCTTATGTGAACAGACCCCCGTGCCAAATCCAAACCGTTTCCACACTCACCTTCACTAGTCACCAGTCACCTTCACATCAACTCTGACAAGTTAGCGACCAAGGAATGTATGAGAGAGAAGCATGTGATATCCTTTTTGAATTCCCACAGCTCTGGCAAAGGTAGAATAAATTAAACCCTTTCTAAGGCGTTTAGGTTCAGACTATAAAAATCCTAAAGCCAAGAAAATGTTAAATCTAATATTTTCCTTTTGGGGGGGGCAAGTTTGCTGACACCGAGTTGATAAATTCTTACTTTACAATCCAGGAGTCGCTGCTTCCCGCCTGTTAGGAGAGGTAAGTGAAAATATGCATTTTCCAATGAATAGGTAGGGTATTTTTACACACTTTGTCCTCGGTTGGGGAAACGGAGAGGTGGCTGAGCAGGAGTGAATGTATCCGGCTACAAGAGGTTTATTGAGGAGAGAGCTGAGACAGAAAAATTTCTGGAGAACGCATTAGCCAACAGGCTGTGTTAGGATGGCAGACGGAGTTAATGGCTTCATTTCCTCTCCCCGCCCAGTGTCCATACATTCTGCAATGGGATTTTATACTTCCTCTATTACCTCCCGAGGCTTTGATTTTAGGCTCCACCATGAAACTCGCTTTGGTTATTGGAATGTTAGCACACTCAATGCAAGTGGTGAACGGTGCACTGCCCGAAAGAGCCAGGACCACCACGGTCGGGGTTTGGGTTCTGTCTCCTCATTCGCCACTCTGGTCTGTTTTCAGCCTCCCTCGGCGAGTCCCACATCTCTGACTTCAGAATTAATCATCTGTTTTTTCAGAATCCGAGTGAGAAATATCCCGTCCCAATTTAGCTCAGGATTTCAGAACAGGACTGAATCCTGTCATCCAGGTGTGGCAAAATTTTAGTAGATTCAGAACCACTTTGGGGGCGTCTTGGCCCTTTGTTTAACATATACTCAGAGTTTAAATGAAAATACTTTAAGGAAGAAGGTGTCCCACGACAGATCTTGTGGGGTCAAAGCAAGTGCTGGCAATGATTTTTCTGTAAAAGACCAGATAGTAAATATTTTAGGCTTTGCCAGCCCTAGGGTCCATCACACCTACTGGGTCCTGCCACTCTAGACCAAAAGCTGCTAGACAGAGTGAGCAAGTGAATGGGGTCGGTGTGTTCCAGATTGCTTTATGTTTACAAACAGGTAATAGACAAGAATTGGCCAATCCCTGGTCTACATCCCCAGACTTGTCAAGTCCTTCAAATTCCAAAGCAAACCACTCACATTCTAAATGCTTATGTGAAAAGTACTGCAATAAGTATTGTGTTTTAGAACTATTTGGTAATTTCCAACTTCCGCTCATCTGACTGTAAGTTAATTTATACCTCATAATTGCACACTGTTTTACTTTTCATGAATTAAAGGTGTCATCGTTGAGTGCAGGTTACTATAAGAGAAAATTTAGGATTCTTGGGCTTCATAAAGTGATCCATTAGTTCTTCTCATAATGTCCTCATAAAAATGGCAAATATTTTGAAAGCCATTTAGTTTCAGATGTATACATGCATATTTTTTCATTTTGTGAATATTTGTTTCATTTTTTTATTGCTTTGAAAGCAAGGTCTATTTAAATACTGGGTCTTTTCCTGGGAATTTCACAGTCCTCATTTCACGGTGAAGGTGGTAACTAGTTGCCATGGAGATGATTACCCAAGCTCCATTGAGGTTTGTGATTTCTGGTGGGAAATGAACATCAAGAACAAATGAATTTTTTATAGCACTTTTAAATTACAGAACTAACCTTTAAACTGACCCTATCATCTCATCAGTGGGATTATCTAGTTATAATTACTTCTGCTGGTAATGAAAAGTTGTTGGATATTAATACTGAGGCTTAGCTGTGTGGAGCACAGAATTAGAAATAGCCATAGGCCATACCCTGTAGTCAAACCACGATTCTCTCCTGGGAAAAAGATTTAGAAGAATGGATTCTCAAGGTTTCTGAATGTTGTTAGGTATTTTGTAAGCAGGGGATAGATGATATAAATTTAAGAGTTTTTGCTTCCTGACATTTATGAACTAGCGATTTGGGGGGGGTAGTCTAATTGCATGGAAGTTGGATTGGTAATTCATTTAGATTCGAGACTCTGTTATAAAGTCCCCTTAGACTAACACTGACACATCTAGCAAACAAAAATACAGGGTGCCCAGTTAAACTTTCATTTCAGACACACAGCTAATGCTTTTTTATTATACGTTTCATGCAGTGTTATACGAAAAAGTATTCATTGTTTATCTGAAATTAAAATTTAACTGAGCATCCAGTAATTTATCAGACAACCATTCATTAGGGAAATCACACATAATCTGGTAAGCTTCAGTATTTTCAGTTACATTAGTTTTTATCCAAATACTTTCTAGCTCTAATAGGATTTCTCAACGTTAGGAGAGGCTAACTGCTACAACCATTCCCCACCTTCTGGGGGCTTAATACAGTATGAGGCCTTTTGCTCTCATATACACCCTGTGCAGTTCAGTAGGCTGCTTTCCACATGGTGGTTCAAGGACTTAACTGCCTTTGTTTTCTGGCTTCATCATTTTCAAAATATGGTCTCAATAAAATTGAACAGTAAAGTACACACCTCCCATGTTTGAGAACCAGGCATGGTAACCACGGTTACCACCTAGACTTAAGCTGCTGGTGAATGTTAAACTAATCATATATCCAGAAATAAGACATTGGTTCTATGGGTCTCTAGCCAGTTTCTGCCACATGCCTTCATTTTACTCATCCGTTCACTTGTGCAGACGCCTGGTACTGTTTTAGGCATCAAAGACAGGGCAGTGAACAGACTGGATAAAGCCACACTACCTTCGGAAAGCTTTGTTCTTATGGAGTTAGAAAACAAACAAACCTGAGCATACAACACACCAGCTATTATATGGAAGACTAAAGCAGTGTGCAAAGACAGAGTTGGTGGGGGGTATGTTAGATAGAGTTTTTAGGGCCTCTCTGAGAAGGCCAGTATGTGAGCAGAAACCTAACAGAAGTGAGAAAGCCTGGGGAAAGAGAATTCCAAAGCAAAGAGGCAGCAAGCCTAAACTCTAAGGCAAGAATGATCAGTGTGAAGAATAGCAAGAGGCTAGGGGAGCAAGGCAGAGGGGGGTGGGGTAGGGAAATAGATCAGAGAAGCAGGCCATTGCAAAGACCAGGGCTTTTACCCTGAGATATGAAGCCACTGGGGTGGCTGAGCAAAGGAGTGATATAATCAGACTCGATCTTTAAGAATGCTACCTAAAGAATCTGCATTGCTTAACTGTGTAGTATTGATGGGCAAGGCTGCCAACACCAGCCTTGCCTGACCATCTCAAGGCTGTTGCAATACTCCAGGTGAGAGGTGAAGCCCAGAGTAGACAGAGTACAGTTAGTAAGAATTGGAAGAATCTGTTTCAAAGGTAGAGAAGAGCTTTGCTGAGGTGCCATGTAATAAAAAGCAAGAAGGCTAAGATTACTCTCTAGTTTCAGGCATGAACAACTGGTGGACTAGGCAACTGGTAGAACTTACTGATATAAAAAGTCCATTGGAGGAACATGTATAGGGCTGTTGGGGACCAGAAGGGTTTAATTTAAGTACCAGTAAGTTAAACTTGAAATGTCCATTAGTCATTCAGGTGGGGAAATATGTCTGCGATTCAGTAGAGTAGTTGAGACTGGAGGTATACTGGGGGTCAAGCAATTAAATGGAATGCGACTACCAACATAATGAATGCAGGCAGAATAAAGAAGAAGACTAAAGACTGAGTCTTGGAACAGTCAATCACTGACAAGGCCCAAGAGTCGAGAAAGAATCAGCAAAAAAAATGACTAAGAATACATAGCCAGATAGGAAAGAAGTGATTCAAGAATAGATTCCATTGGATCCAAGTTACAAATGCTATTGGTTGGTTAAGTCGAGAATTCATTAAGGACCATGGGACTGAGCAATGTGGGCATCACTGGTGACCTCTCAGGGGCGAATTTGATGGAGAGAAGTGAATGAAAGCCTAACTGAAGTCAGGGCAGCAGAGAACAGACGGGTAGTCCTCAGTCAGTTAGGGAAGCTGCTTAAGGGGATAAGTGCTTCACACTAAGAAGATGCCCTCCATCCAAGTGAAGCATCATACACAGCAGGGCTCACTGCAAGGGGGTGAGGGAGAAGGGTCAACTACTTTGAAAAGCCTGCCTGTCCCTATTAGCATCCTTCTCTTCACTTCCTATCTCCTCATCTCCAGAGCATTCCAGAACATATCTGGAAAGTAACTAGCAATAGCAAAAACTACGGTTATTGCATTTGCTCTATTCCAAATACTGAGTTAAATGCTTTAGAAATGTTATTCCATTCGATCTTTGCCATGGTCCATGAAACAAATATTATTACACTGATTTTAAAGAGGTGTGGGAAACTTGAAAGTGACCTGCCCATGCTGACCCAGACTGCCTGTCTACTGAACTCGAAAGACATAATTTTTTTTTAGTTTCACAAATGCTGCCTGTATGGTACGTCATTTTGCTGCTTTTCTGTGTTTGACATAATCTATGATATCAGAATGAGTTTGCACTGCCTTGAAAAGACTTAGGGATTGATTAGTAGACAGCAATGATCAGATCTGGGGGCCATGGGAGCCTCCTAAGACCACACTGTGGCTACTTGCTCTGATGCATGAAAAAAAAACTCACAGATAAGTGTTTGAGGATAGCAGAGATGGCTTTGCCATCAATGTGAAACCTATTGGAACTTCCTCCTTACAAGTCAAAGCACATTTGAGAGACTATTAGAAACTTCCCTTTCGGAAAGACAGAATTGTTTGCCTACCCAGATATATTGAAAACCCCCCAAATTCTAGAAAGCATATTGCTTTCTAGAAGAAAAATATGCCTCCCCAGAAAGTCCCCAAACACCCCAGCAGTATGTAGCTGTTGGGTTTAAGTCTAAGCAGGTTCTGAGTGTGTGGCCTTGAGAATTTGTGCTAATTTGCATGTCAGATCATGGGCATAGAGACTAGACATCCGGAAGTTCAATCCCAATTCTATAACCACCAGGTATGTCTCTAAACCTTGGTCTCCTTATGTGTATATGAAGATAGTACATCTTAGGGTTCCCCTGAGAATTCACATATGCAAAACAGGCTAGCTCTGACTTGTCCTTATTGGTAGTTGCTATGATTATGAATATCAATATTGACTGAACCCAGACATTTGCAAGACCTTAGAAATTGCTTCTAATGCTCCTGGACCCAGAGAATGTGGGCTACTGGACTCTGGGGAATACTGGGTTCACACGGAGAAAATAATAGTAAGAATTATTAGCATCTTTTAAACTATGTGCTACATCTGTCCTAAACATTATACATGTATAGTGTCTTATTTGAGCCTCACAATGATTCACGCCATGTATGCTGCTGACACCCCTATTTTACAGAGGAAGGGACTGAAGTATAAAAAGTTAAGCAAATTGCCCACTATCACACAACTAGAAAGAGGTGTAGCTGGAATTTGAACAAAGTTCTAACTATGGCTGTCCTCTTCCCCAATGGGTGTAAGAACAAATACCTGTACTTTTTAAAGCACTTTCTAGAGATAATCTCTCTTTATCAATTCAAGAGATATTATCAATCTTGCTTTTCTTCTTCCTGTAGCTTTATAAAATAAACATTGAGCGTTAGCGCTCATTGCGGATATATTATTATCTTGGGAAGGAAACATTGTTACCTGGACACTCAGAATAAAGTATGGTCCCATTTCCATTAGTTGTATGGCCTGTTGAAAGCTGTTATTATGATGCTGTTTCCACTTCATTGAAATAGGACAGACTGTAAATTGGAGTGATCTTATTATCTCTATTTCAATAGTATTCCAATGTTCCGTCAGGGGTGGGAGGTGGGGTGGGGAAGGAGGGGGAGAGAAAGGGGCCCACAGCGTAACAGATGTATCTTTCGCTTACATCAGCATTCACCAGCAGCTGAAAAGGCAGCAGGAGAACCATCTGTGATGCAAACAGGGAAGAAGTGGACAGACAGCATTTTACAAACCTGCTATTCACTAGTAGAGGCATCCTGTGGGTTATCCCACAGGAATTCACTTTCCCGCTGGGTTTGCCAGGGAAGGAAAGGGAGACCTGACCAACAGATCCCCCAGGTTTGCTTAGCTGTGAGATTTCCATTCCCCACACAGAAGTTCACTTGGACACACTGCATGTTTGCATGGCCCGCAGTGGTGTCTTTTCAAGGTTTTCCATTGGCTGGAGAGACTTCCCAAGTCCTGAGTATGTGAGAAAGTAAGTAGAGTGCACTACAGTTTCTGTTGGGCTGTGACTATCACATTGCCGTCTGTGACAAGCACCAGCTGAATTAAATCTCAACGAGACCAAACGCAATGCATATTGGTCGAATGTGTTCTTGTGCGGGTTGGCACATTAGCCACTTCCTGCAGGGCACTTTCTGTCCACCAGACTATTGGAAACTTGATGATAGAGTGCAGATAGAGAGAAATTCACTCTCCAAGTTTTATGGAGGAAACTTTCCCTAACTAGTAACCATAAAGTGTTCCCCCTTAAGAGTTCATATGAGATAAGTAGCAGTATGACATCCATAGCTAGTAATTATTTATATGGCTTGGTTTTTTCAAAACCACTTGCCTATGTATTTTCTTATTTGCTTGGAGTGAGTATCGGTATTATTATTTCATTTTACTCATTAGGAAACTACTGCTCAAAATGGTTCAAGGATTTTCCTGAAATTATTTATCTCGTAAGTAGCAAACACAAGGCATAGGTACCTGTCCTTCCATCTCCAGGGCCTATAAATCTTTCCACTTCTCATCTTCCCAGACAAACCTACTAGATCTTTGCTACTCAAACTACGGTCGGTGGAGCGGCAGCACCCCCATCACCTGGGCGCTTGTCTCAGGCCCCATCCAGATCTACTGAATCTACACTTGGATTTTTAACAAGCTCACTGGTTGATATTAAAATCTACTTGTGACCCTCATGTACAGCATCTCTTTTCTCTGACTGAATAATGTATTAACATGTGATGGTATTTAAAATCCTGTATTAAATACCACTAAGGCAGATGAGATCATACCATTTCATAAGATCTTAGATGGCCTCGAAGGTCTATCATCTTCCCTTCTGGAAAATCCCATTTTGGTATAAATATACCTACGTCCAAAATTGCACACGCACCCATCTAAGCCAGGAGGTGATGCTGTGGCCGTGTGTCTCTACCTGTTTGGGTAACAATGTAACAATGTCCCTGTTCATCAGGTTGGAGAATTGTGGGGTGAGCCATCTGGAACTTGAGCCAGATATTCCATTAGGAGCTTTCTAGTTGTTGCAAATTTTTAATTAAATGTTCAGTGCCAAATAAATGCTTGTGAAATTATAGCCGCGCCCCCCCCCCCACCATATGGTGTGCTGAGTAACAATGGATTATATTTGACGTTCCTAAGACAAATTATCTATTGGAAATCAATGCTGTGTCCAACAGCTTTGCTGATAACCAGTTAAATGAGCTGAGATAAGTCATTTAAATTCCTTGGTTCTTATTTTTCTTGCCTGCAACGTTAGATCAGATCATCTCTATGCATCGCATCCAAGTCTCAGCACAGAACTGGAATTTTAAAAGTTACTACAGATTATTATAGAGTCTGAAAGAAACTAGCAAATTCACAAATAATCTCTTTCCCTTTCCATTCTTCTGTGAATGGAATTTTCTGCACCCTTCATTGATTACACTTAAGGTAACTATTCCCTTTTTTATCCCTAGCGTGAAAGAGCTTCTAAAATCTCAGCAACGTAGTCCAGCTCAGCCCCCAAATGCAGGATGGAATGCCAAGTTGCTGCTGAAGCCCCCAGAGGAATTCAGGGTTATCACAGGGCCAGAGGCTGGTAGCCGGCCTGGGGAAGGAGCTTATCGGTCAAAAATTAAACCACAGCAGAAACCTGCATTTTGGATCCTTTTAAAACAAGCTCCTGGAGAATGGCTCACTCAGCTTTTAGGGGGTGCCTAGGCCCTTTTATTTTTAACCAGGCCTGAGACTTTCCTCCCACTTTTCTGCCCAAAGGTAGCCAGTCTTCGAGCAGATATTTTAGATGACGCTCTGAGCGGGGGTGGAGTGCTGGTACCTGGGGGTCATCAGCACTCCAAATTCAGAGACCTGCCACCTTGAATTGCACTAACAAGTGTGTGTGTATGTATGTATGTGTGTGTGGTTAATAGGAGTAGAGTTTTAGAAAGAGAAAACTAATCCCAAAAGTCCAGGAAACACTGGATTGGGTAAAGTCCAATAATATTTAACAGAGGGCCTAAGACATTTCAAATGACACGTTTCTAAATGAAAGAGCCGGCATAATTTCGGTGGTAGATTAGGGGGTAGATCCTGACCCTGCACTCACTGGGGGGATGAGCACGTGATGGTTTAAATGCAGAGGGAGAGTGGGAGGAGAATAGAAAGCCAGCAGCTCCCAAGAGGCTGGTGTGCAGGGTCCAGGGGCCCAGGCCTGGCTGGGGGCCCTCAGGCCTTGCAGGCCCTGGAAGTTCCTACTGAGAGTTCTCTCCGTGAATGAGGAGGCCCTAAGACTGAATGACTATCAGCCATTTGCCCAGGTCAACCTTCTTCAAATTAAAAAAAAAAAAAAAAAAAAGCAGCACAGAAAACTCATGATTTTCCATGAATCCTAATTATCAGCTTTCCTTCTCCTATTCTCTCTTTTTATGTTTCAGACCTACAGTAGAAAAGGCATTTTCTATTACACACCGATATACATGTGCCTGCATATACATAAAACTGAACTTAAGTTTCATAAGACAGAATCTTTTCTGATTCTATGCAATTTACTCTGATATTTTCATCTCCACCTAATTTGGTTCTATTTTGTTGTGAAGAAAATAGGAACTTACCTACAGTTCCCCATAGATTTGGGATAGAGGGGGCTTTTCTCATGGGTGCTCCCAGTTTGTCCACTTGGCAGGTCGTTCCCAGCATCACATGCTCCTGCCTGCCCCTCGGCCTCTGGAAAAAGTCACCTGTTCTGCTGCTGGTCTTGCTGGACACACTCTGGGGCCATCAAATGCCTCCAGGCAGAACTGCTGTCACTATGCTGGTCTCATCAGAGAGATGTTGTGGATAAACCCCTGTTTCCTTGTTCCTGTCGAGGTCCAGCCAGCAAAACAGAAAATACATCGGTAATTTTAACAAAGTGAATGGGATATGAGGAGGGGTTAAGCATGTATTAAAGGACTCAAAGGACAAAAGGAGAAGCCAAGGTGACTCAGATATGGCAACTGTAGGTAGCAGATGCTACCCCTGGGGTTGGGGGTGGTTAACGAGAGGGACCTGGGTTATTAGAAGCTTGGGGCTGGTCCAGCTATGACGCAGAGCTCTGAAGAATGGTCATTCCCAGCCCCACCGATGCCATAGGAGCTTAGAGACAGAATCAAAACACGGATCTCCAAGGCAGTAGCACTGTCTGGTTAGTTACTGGCATCTGTAGTAACAGTGGGGAATCTTCACCATAAAGCTGGTGTGGGGTAGGAGGAAAAAACTTGCAGGTTGGAAGGTGCTGCAGCTACTTAAACCAGCTGTGGCTAATGGTGGACTGTTGCCCAGGGGACACAGAGTAAAGGGAGCAAACTGGACAAAGCAAGCCCTACTGCCTTATAGGCTTCCTAACTCCCTCTAGGACCCCCTACTGTCAGAGCCCAATAAGGAACCAGCTGGCAAAGCAGAAACACAGTGTCCCAGCCCTGGTGTCACAGAGGAAAGAAGGCATGATGCTGAGAGATGATGCCTTCTCTAGTCAGCTCTCCTTTTCTGTCTGTTCCATTCCTTAATTCCCCATAGCATGAGCACACAGGCCATAAATGGTAATAGAGTGAAGAGAATGTGGTACCCCACAGACTTAAAATATAGAGGACACTTACTATTTACATTGAATTTGACAGTCTCCATAATTCAAGGAGAAATAATTCAGCAGCAAGTAAAATTAGCTTCTTCACTAGGTCCCCATTTACTCTACCTCATCCTGGAATGGAGGCCTTACCTTCAACTTTGTCCTTCTGGAATATTTCCTTTTGTAACATATGATGTGAATCTCAGTCCTTGCTTTAGAGAAAACCGGTCACTGCCACCAGAAAGTCTGGCCCTTCCATGTGCTTCCTTCCCTTCTCAACTCCTACCTGTCTAGTCTGTAGACCACAAATCTACCCCCTCCCCTTCCACTCCAGAAGTATAGCCCTGAATGTCTGAGTTAACTCTAAAATAACCTGTGCCAAGGAGGCTTGCCACAAAGTAGGTGCCACGGAACACAAAGGAAAATGATCTCTGACACTCCATTCCCACAACTAGCTTTATGAGATCTCTCAATCATGTGAGGTCAAGATCTGCCTTCTCATTTTTCTGGCCAGTTGGCAAGTAGCTATTGTAACACACACACACACACACACACACACACACTCTACATACATGTGCACAACAAGTTTCAAAGGCAATAGAAGCTAACCAAGAGTTGACTACCAGGGGACATTGGCAATGTCCAGAGACATTTTCAAGTGTCACAACTGGGGTTGAGGAGGTGTAACTAGCATCTATTGAGTTGAGGCCAGGGGCACTCCAAGACATCGTACAATGCACACCTAGGCCCCCACAACCAAGAGTTATCCAGTCAAAAATGTCATCAGAGCTGAGGTGCAGAAAGCCTGGTGCACAGATATATAATATAATTGACTCTGCGAAGAATCTCTACCTATAATGACATGAATATCCTGTGCTACGTAACAGAAGGCGGTGGAGCTCACAAAGGCCCTGCACTGGTCCTGTCCAAAGAAGTGCTCCCCATCATTCTCACCTCATTCTTGCCCTCTCCAATCTTTTTTATGAAGTGAGATGGGTAATCTGCTAAGAGGCTCAGGATTGGTTCTCAGGTAATTCCTTTGCTGTCCTGCTTTTGTTTCCTGCACACTCGTGCTCTGATGGTTTACATTCTTGAAAATAATGCCTGGCGCATTTCTGGAAGTTTGAAGAACCGCGGGAACATCTAGCAGGAAAGAAAGTGAAGGGAGTTCTCATGGCACTGAGTTCCCTCTAAACGCCAGAAGTAGCTGATGGCACTCTCAAGAAATCTATGCAATAAAATGTACAAGGGTCATTGAGTTGGAAAACCCGCGGTCAGAGTCACTGTGCGTTTGACTGAGACCACAGTGTTGGTGGACCCTCACCTGGAGGGGGGAGGTTCTCTTCCCCAGTCTCCCCTCCACAGCACAGGATGCCGCCCTCGGGTAGGAAGACTTCCGAGCTCCTTGATCTAAAGTCTCTGAGCCATGTACCAACGTGTTCAAGGTTTGGCAAGGCTCAGAGAAGGATTTTCTGCTAACCCTGCCTGCCTGTGGAGGCCCTGGCATTCCTGAACATGCCACCCTCACTCCTTGCCAACATCTCATGGGCATCAAATCAAGAATGTTTTGAGAAATAACTTTGAAACCAGCCTCAAGGAAATGCAAAGCAATGTTAATGTCTCTCGGAGTGACAGCCACACGCAGAAACGCTGTCTGAAGGTACCCGCATGCCTCCAGAGCGGGGTCTAATGCAACGAAAGAAAGCCTGCCTGATAGAAATCAGGAGTCTGGAGATGGGCAGAGCTGTGGCTTCAGGTTAGCTCTACGTCGCTTTCCCTACTTTATTTCTCTGGAAAATTGATGAGGTTGGGAGTGTGTTTTGTATAGCTTGTGCGAATGTCAGCAGAGAAGAGAGAAGCCGCACTTCAATATGTTTCTTACATGAAGGAACAAACTCCACTTTTTCTGTTTTGGGGGTGGGCAGTCTGTTAACACTGCTGGCTGCATTACCTTGGGCTTAAAACATCTGAAGGCGATACGTTCAAGTTTCCTCAGGTGACTCTTAGGAAAGGCACAGTCCCCTTCACTTCCGCTAATTCTGAAGTGTGCATCAAACTCACCTGGGGGGCTTCTGAAACACACAGGCTGGGGTGGGGCCCATGAATGTGCATTTTAGACAAGGTCCCCCCTGGCTGGCGTGGCTCAGTGGATTGATCGCGGGACTGTGAACCACACGATCGCGGTTCGATTCCCAGTCAGGGCACATGCCTGGGTTGCAGGCCAGTTTCCAGTGGGGAACTCACAAGAGGCAACCATACATTGATACTTCTCTCCCTCTCTCCTTCCCTTCCCCTCTAAAGATAAAAATAAATAAATAAATAAATAAAAATAGACAAGTTCCCAAGACAAGCTGATGTGGCCGGTCTGGGATCACTCTTGAGGAAACAAGAGCTTTAACAATATGATCAAAGCTATTCTAAACCAAGGATTATCCACTAGACTCCCTCCTCAGAAGCCCGTGGACACTAGCTACCTGTTAAATAAACTTTATCATCTTAGTTCAACTTTCAAGACCCTTCAAAATGGGCCCACGTTCCCACCACTCCTTTCTAAGTTCTCCTCAAACAATAAAAGCCCCGCCCCTCCCTGCGACTGTTTGATGTTGTTCTCTTCTCACGCAGTGTCTTCCTCCACCAACATCACCAGTGAGTCCTTTCCGAAGCCTTTAGGAAATAGAGCAAGCACCACCCCTTTCCCTACCAAGCAGAAACCATGGATTTGTCCCGCTCATCCCTCTTTGTGGTGTCCTCCTGACGATAACACAGCTCTTCTGATTTCCTTTGAAAAAAACACCCCACAACCTGCATTCATACCTACTTTATCAGGTCGGCGTGATTCTCAGTTAAATAATTCTCATGTGCAAGAAATATCACATTTTTGTAGTTTTACAGTTTCCCATTTTGCATTGCAGTCTAACAAGAAGCTGAAGTGGGTTGGCAGGAAAAGTAATGCAGTCATCTCAGAGCCTCCTCCTCCTCCTGGGCTCACCCCAGAATCTAGGCCTGTGTGGGGACTGGAATTGGAGGTAGGACTTCTAAAGCCAGTTTCCCAACGCACAGACATCCTCATCACCCAAGCCCACAGGGGTGGGCCTCTGCTTTCACGACAAGCTTGAAATATGGGAATTATGGCTGAAAATGGAGATACCATGCCCTGCCTCGCTGAAATCTGCCGTCCTCCGTGTCTAACTGCTGCAGTGAGGTTCGTGGGTCACTGTTGCTCTTGGAGCCCCGAGACGCCTTTCCGCTGGGAAACTTTCAGAAATAAGTACAGCCAGAAAGGATCTGAATCTATGGACTCGACTTTCTGGTGTGTTTACCTTACTGTTTACTTTCTTCTCCACAGATTCTCCCCAGGGATTGGCAGAGAAAGCCAGTCAGCAGCTCCAGACCTACCTCCTATCAGATAGCAACCGAGGTGGTGAGGGAGCTATTTTCCCAAATAGGGTTCTCATTGGCTGACTTTGAGTGATGTGTCAACCTGGAACCAATCATTGTGGTCAAAGGGATTTGGTATTCTGATGGCCTGGTTGGCATGCCCAGCCATGGAGCCAGAGGTAAGGTAAGCCCCACACAAACTGCACAGTGAACAGTGTGGAAGGTATGATTCCCCCAAAGGGAGGGAGGGGCTGTCTGAACAGGAGCAAGAAAGCTGGGCTGAGGGGTAGCACACATGTTCACTACAGGATGCCAGAACTCAAAGGCTGGCCAATGTATGAAATGTTGGCAAACAAAATGATCAGAGAGAAGACACAGCCTCCTCTAGGTGAGGTGGACAGAACTAGGGCAGAGAACATTGAATCTTGCCCAGCCTGATGTACATAATAAATTAGGGGAAGAATGGTCCCACCTTTGTTTTTTTCATGCTCCTTAACCGTCTGCATCCTCCACTCCTGGAGACCTGCCTGAAATAAGCCCCAATGTCCAGAATAAATTCGTTTTAGCCCTACTCAATCCTGCTCTGTTTTTCAGAGTAAATGCATTACAGAGTTAGGTAGATGTAACTTTTCAGAGACTATTTGCATATATACATACTCGGATAGTCTCTGAAAAGTAACAGCTAAAAATAATGATACAATGGTGGACATTTCACATGCCGTTGGCAGGAGACACTACTTCAAAGATGGGCATTCTCTCAGTCAAGATTATATACTGATCTAAAGCTAATATAAAACAATATTGAATGTCAACTGTAATTGAAAAATACAAAATTAAATTTAAAAAGTGACAATAAATGTAAAAAAACAAAATTTTTGAAGTAAAAAATTAAAAGTGATTATACCCTGATCATCTGCTAACCTCTGCATAGCATCTGCTCTAGTTAACAAAGATTTTGAGCCCTGGCTGGTGTAGCCTAGTGGATTGAGTGCAGGCCTGTGAACCAAAGGATCGCGGTTCGATTCCCAGTCAGGGCACATGCCTGGGTTGCAGGCCAGTTCCCAGCAGGGGACACACCAGAGGCAATATCAATACATTGATATTTCTCTCTCTCTCCTTCCTTTCCCCTCTAAAAATAAATAAATAAAATCTTTAAAAAAAAGATTTTGAATAAGAGGAGGTACTGTGGGAAAACATTCATGAAGCGTTATTACATAAAAATCGTTGTTTATGAAACAGTATGTGTTCTATGATCGTATTTATGCCAAGATGTGTGAGTATGAATACAGATAAAGTGATGTTTAGAAATAGATTTTAAAATATTGGTAGTATTTTTATTTGAATGTTGGGATTGTGCTTAATTGTGTTCTTGATACTTTGGGGATTTTTTTCAGGAAATGTTATATGAACACATCTTTCTAGCATAATGCATGCATGCATTTTCTCAATTTTAAGACACCATTGATGATAAGAGCACCATAAAGTTAACAGCTTCTCAGTTTTAAAAATTCATTCTTTATAGCTATATATTATTTTTTGTCTCAACCAAATGTCTAACTTGTTCTTGGAGGGGAAATAATAAAAACTTACATAGGTTTTTCAATAAAAGGGGGAAATAATATGAGATCATACCTTGGTTACAAGTTAATTACACAATGTAAATATTTCAACATTTTAAAATTTGAACATTATGATGGACATCTGCCATTAAAAGTAAACACAAATCCCTTGCCAAAGTTATAAATTCACAGACATTGAAATAAATACCCAAGAATTAGTATGTTTTAAACCCTGAAGTCTCTCAACAATGTTCGTTGACCGACGCAAACGCCAAATACAAATAATGAGACCAAAAAGAATGACGTCACCAGCTAATTTCCGTTTCACTTCTCCCTGACATGATTGTCTGGTATTGCACATGAGTATTGCAAAAACTGATGACCAATTACTTTTAGCAGCCAAGATCATCAACAAAGAATCTTAATGATGACAACGTTCATCTGTTTAAAAAGAAAGTAGGGAGGGAGACCACACCACGGTGGGGGCCATAGTTTGGTTCCCCAGAAGCAGACCTGAGACAAGGATTCAGTGCACGTAGTTATCTGGGAGTTTCAGGGGACAGGAGCTGAGTAGGGAAGTTAAGAGACCGAAGGGGTACTTATGGAGCCGCCTATCACATGGGCAGCTGGAGCTTAATTCCATGGGGGAAACATCAAGGAATACAAGAGAACACACACCCTGGAATTACCCCACGGACAGTGAGAGAGCATGGGTATTTATTTGTGTATCTACTCCCGAGTTATGGGTTGAGCATGGCTCCCAGGGAGTGTTAATTTCCTTGCATTTCTGTCTTGTTATTCATGATTCTGTTCAGAGCAGTTTTCTGTGGTTTTGAGAAAATGAGCCCTTCTGCACAAAGGTGCAGACACTGGCTGATGCACTTCAGAAAAAGCAGGTCTGAGGGATGTGGCTGAGACAATGAGAGCATTTGCCACAATGGGCCCATAAAGTCAACTCGTAAACCTTCAGCTCATAGAATATGGCAAATTTCCTTCTCTCCATTTATAAAAAACCTTTCTTACAGTGATCAACTTGTGGCGTTCCATCTCCTTATTCCAAGTGGTCATATCATTGTTAGTTTTTCTGTGTTGCAGTTAATACTGCTAGTCACCTGGTAGCTACTTTTGGCCATACAGATTAAAAATCTCTCAGCAGCAGCTCTGGGTGTCTTTGGATTTGTTGGTTCACAAATTGGCCCATACATGGAGGACAAAAGAAAGAGTTCAGCCACTTCACACTGGTATGTGGTAGGTTTAATAAGCAAGCGAACTTACTTATGAGGCTAGTCTTGGGAGCTGCAAAATGAGTAGATTGCCACACCACCCACTAGAATCTTAAAAGTTTATATAAAGACCTTAACTGGGTTCAGTCACATATTCAGTCCAGATGGTAGTAACAGCGCCTAACTCTCTCAAGGTTGCACCCTTTAAACCAGCTTGCACTGTGGGAACACTGGGCAGATCATATATTCCAAGGTCAATGAAGGAGGTGCAGAGTCTCCACCTACCTGGGTCCAGCCTATGGGTTAACCAGCTGCTACATCCTCTGAACAATTTCCTCTAATAGAATTGCACATTCTATTTTAGCATTTTCAAAATGAGTTGCTGCCCCATTAATTTCTGGTTGCTCTACAGATGCTTCACTGCCCTGAAGTTCACTCATATCCTGACTTTTCTTCTCTGGCACTGCCACATTGAGGTGAGTGCAAAACCCTGTGTTATTAGGTAGCTGGAATGATGATGAACCTGTAGTCCTCACGGTCTCCAATTTTCATCAAGCTGTAGTATTTGAACATGTATGTGCAGAGACAGGGGCCACACAGGACCCATTAGAACTGAAGACCCAGCAGATGACAAAACTGACATTAATAATCCTATAATTTAAAAAGTAAATTACCTCCCGGGACAAAGGAAACTAGCCTGGGTCTGTTACAAAGCATGTTGGCCATTTGAAGCAAAGAGAACAAAAGCAAATTTCATTTTCTTTTAAAAAATGTTATTTGAGTCATTATTACCACCTTCTAGCTCCAGACCCATATTCCTTGGATTGTCAAAATAGTTACTATATATGCACAATTTAGATTTCAGGAATGCTAAAATGTGGGGAGAGTTGTGTATCTTAGAATAAAAAGAGGAAAAGAAATCTATGCAGAGAGATAAATATATTTATTTAATAGCACACAGCAGATGTCTTTGGGGAGAGAATTCTCTTCAACTGGGAAATGCATTGCTATCCCTGTAGTGAAATAGGAGACTGGGTGTGAGTGTGGGTGGGGATATTCATGTGACCAGATTACCGGTCTGCAGAGGTGGAATGGGGATGAATTTGCTCTGTGCAATAGCAGCTGAAACTGGAACTCTGAGCAATGTGGAAAGGAGAGAGAGAGGATCCGAAGGAAAGAAAGGAGCCAAACCAACCAAGATAGCTCAGGACTGGGAGTAGCCAATAAAATGTCACTATGGCAGAGTGACGCCTACCAGTTTCATGAAAAGTTGTTTCTGCTGCCGAAAAGCCTGTCTCTACCTTTGTGTTGAGGAAAAGTCCTTCCCCAGTTGAGGAAAGTCCATAATTTTTGTGAATAATTAGATGTGTATAGTTATTCTTGAGAAAGGAAAAAATAAACCGGGATTGAAGTCAAAATGGATGTAGAGGCGGATAGAGAATGCATATGAGGTCCAGGGACCTGGGAGGCTGTGGTGGCCCTGAGGATATTATTAGTTCAACCCTAGAAACCCATAGCACTGACGTCCTAAGGACCATGTACCTCCCCATCTGTGGCAGTTGAGGGGGATTATAGCCGGTGACCTACATATTAAAGGACCATGTCTTGCTAGGTTCTTTTTTGCTTGCCCCTTATAACCTTATTGTCTAGCACAGAGCCAGACTTATTTAATAAATGCTTGGTGTTTAATACACAATAATATAATACCATATATATATAATTAATAATAATCAATAAATGATAAAAATAAATACATGTTTGGGGTTTAATAAATATTTGCTAGCTGATTGAAGAAATGAAGCATGCATGAGGGTTTTAAATTATTCACTAAGATATCAAGCTAAGGGATCATTATCATTAAGTTAAATTGAATGACTTCAATAGCTGGACTGCCCAGAAAATTCCTAACTGGCCACATCCTATTGGCAGAAAAGTATGAATCATCTATTTCCTGTTAGAGGTACAGTCTTGATGTAGAAAACTCTAAAGATCTGTCAAGTTTCAAGGTTTGAAGGCAGAGCAAGTCACTGCTTTTATCATTTGTTTATTTTGTACATATTACTGCCCAGATGTTTATTATACACAAATCTTAAAGTATAGGCATATGAAAACAAATTAAAATCACCCACAATCCCACCACCCAAAGATCCCAACTGCAGAACAGAGAAAGAAGGGAAATATATTTGTGTAACTTCATATCTCATGTTTTTTACTATGAAGATGGGCTCATGTCATTACAGCTCTGTTGACTTCAATTTTTTATTGAGTATGTCATAAGCATCTTCTCAGGTAAACACATTTATTTCTACTACATCATTCTCAAGATTCATTTTATATGGATGTCTCTCACTATTTCATTGTATTTAGCCAATTCTCTTTAATATATGGTGTGGGGGCAACTTTCCTCAAGTCCCCCCGGCCACCACGGATGAAAGTAAATATGACTGAGACATGATGTGATCTTCTTAGGGAGGAGAGGTGGCCATTTTCCCAGAGGAAAAAGGCTGTGAGCAGTGGCCAGTTTCTCAGGGGAAAAAGACCAGCAGCAGCTAGTTTCTCCTAGGAGAAAAAGGCCTCAAGCCCCCTCCTCTAGGGCCTTTTGTTGGGTTCTAATACACAGGAATACAGGGCAGCAAGGATCAAACAGTAAATATCATTTCAAAGAAATCTCAGTATGAGTCAGTCTGTCAGGAACAGAGTTTTAGGGTTTCTTGCTAGAATGAAATTTCATAAGAATGAAAGCACTCTTAGCAGAGCAGATTTCACAGGTTTATCAGGAAGTCTTTGTGTTGCCAGATTTTTCCCCAGGACACGCTCTAGCAAGGCAAGGAGCTGCACCTCTCCCAACAGGTATTCAGGCTTAAGGGGATTAGAGCCAGGAATCGCTTCTCTCAGAGAACATGGGGACTCAGGCTATGTCAAAGCCGGGGGGTGAGGGGTGAGAGTCCATTGCTCCCTCCTTGTTGCAGCCTCCCCCACCCCAGTCCTTCCTTGAAGGCCTCCCAAGTGATCGAGTCTGGATTAGGTTGCCCCCAGGTGTGAGGGGTCTTACCGGACATTGACTTCCTACCAAGCTTTGGGGACAGGGAGAGAAAACTGAGGCAGCATTGCTACCAGAGACAGGCTTTGTCTCCTCCAGCTGGCACTCCAAAGGTCGTCCCTCGCCCTTAGCCACATGGGGTAGAGTTACGATTCCTAGAACCAGGCGGAGCGGTCTACAACAATATGGTTATTTTTTGTTTCTTGCTATCGCAAGCAGTTTGAGTTGAAAACCCCTGTGCATCCACCTGTGCCTTTGATGAACTCTCAGGCTCCCAGACGCCTTCTTTGCACAGATTTCTGTCCTTAGGCAGAAGCTGCTGCCCGAAAGTACTGGCAATCAGGGAATTCAACAGACCCCATGCCAGATGGTCTTCTCTGTGTCCATACATGGGGTCAAATTATATCTGACTAAACTGAATGGCCAATTACATGCTCAATAAGATTGGCTCTTTCCTCTCATCTCTTTGATTTACTATCAATCACATGGATTAAATAACTGACATTCATTTTGAAGGAGACTTTGCTTTCTTTGTTTCTTTCCTCTTTCTACATAAAAATCTTACAAAAGAAAATATGTATGTAAAATAAATATACTAAATATAAATGGTAAATATATGGAATTACGAATATGTTGAATGTCTAATTACACAGACAATATATTCACCGTATTAAATATTCAATATAAATTATGAACATATTAAATTGTAAAATAAGTTCTAGTTTTGAAAGCTCTTAAAACTTTCCTACTATTTGTAGTGCCAGCCATTCTGCACACATAATCCCCAGGAATTTTCCCAAGGTTGCATGGCTAGTAGTGGCAGTGCAGAAAATAAAACTCCGGTTTCTAGTCTATGTTTGTGGTTCTGAAAGCTAACACTTAATGTAAAACACAGAACAACAAATGAGCAAGCAAAACAAACAAACTCCTAGACACAGACAACAGTGTGGTGGTTACCAGAAGGGAAGGGTCATGGGGGGAGGGGGGAGGGTAAAGGAAGACTAGACTTTGGGTGGTGAGCACACAATGCAAGATAAAGATCATAGAACTGTACACCTAAAACTTATATAATGTTATTAACCAGTGTTATCCCAATAAATTTAATTTCAAAAATAAATATTTAAACACTACCAGTAACTCAGACAGCAATAAACTGGCTTCCACAGAATAAAATAACACAATAAAAATATAGCACATCACCTCATGCCTATTTTTACCTTTACTTTTTAAGTATCGGTTAGTAGAATTCAACAGTTTCTGAAACATAAAGGATGTTTAATTATTATGTTTTGTGATTAAAGAATGAATGGATAAATGAATCTGAGCACACATTGTTTCAGCTGTTGTTTTAGGTACTGTGACTACAGCAATGAACAGAACAAATAAAACCAAGCTTACGTTCTAGTAAAAAAAATGGTAGTGAGCAAATAAAAAGTAAAATGTATAGCAAGCGATGAAGTGATGAGGTCTTTAAAGATAAGCATATATGGGAAGGGAAAAAACATGTCTGGAGAGCTTGGATGATGTTGAAATTTTATATAGGGTGGTCAGAAAAGGCACTGTCTCTGATATTTGCAGGACTTGGAGCAAGAATACCAGTAGGGCCCACATACCCCACATCTAAGGCTTCCAAAAGTATAAATCCGAATAGCAAACTGTTCCTTAAAGTACATCCCATCCTCTTAATTTGAAGCACCATATTTATCTGACCATAAGACATGCCTAGGTGTTAGAGGACGAAAATAGGGAAAAAATTTGAAGCAAAAAACGTGGTAAAATATTTAATAACATAATATTTCACCAATGTAAAGGTAAACAGAACTGAACAGCATTAACAGCCATTATTCCTCCCAAAGTTAGGGGGATGCATCTTATAGTCCAAAAAATATGGTATATGTGTGTAATGGCAAACTTGAAAATTATATATAAAGTTATGGCTTTTATAGAAAAAAATCAAACATTACTGAATATAATTATTAATGTGCGTTTCTGGGCCAGCCACGTTTAAGTGAATACCGTCATCAAATGGAGAAACAAATAATTCATAACATTTTATGTGTTTACTCCATGAAGTTTATTATATTTTTCTCCATTTCAGCAAAATCTTTATGTGAATAATTAAATTTTGAACATAATTTTTTCCTAGTCATCTTCAGAATCAAAACTAAAATGTAATTGTATTTCAAATAAATGAATTTAAATATTATTTCATCCTAAATGTAAACTTAAATGAATGTAAATAATTTTAAGGTATAATCATTATGTATATGTTTTAAAGAGATATTTTATTCTGAAATATTTAAAATTATATACTGACTCAAAAAATACAATTATAATTCATAAATATCAATTTTAAGCTAAAATTTATTTAAAGCTAAATTTAAAATTTTTATTCAAAATACAACTAAATCACCCTGGCTGGTATAGCTCAGTGGACTGAATGCGGGCCTACAGACCAAAGATTTGCTGGTTCAATTCCCAGTCAGGGTACATGCCCGGGCTGTGGACCAGGTCCCCAGTAGGCAATGTGTGAGACACAACCACATATTGGTGTTTCTCTCCCTCTCTCCTTCCCTTCCCCTCTCTATAAAAATAAAAATAAAAATAAAATAAAATTTTTAAAACGCAACTGTCTATTAAAATCATTTTAAAAATAAAACTTCATCATTCTAACAATGTCTGTTCAATTTTTAATGAAACTAAGCTAATCACATTTCATATATGTTTCATCTAAACCTAAAGACATACACATTTAAGAATAATGCAAATTCTTTAGTATTATGAATCATTTGTCAATCACTAAGGGCAACCATTGTGAATATTATTTTAATTCATGAATATTGCCAGAATCTTATGGAACATAAATAAAAAGAAGGAAATTGATGTTCAACATTATTAGGAAATGATATTTTAAAATAATATTCCTTTTATACTTTCTGAGAGGAACTATTTAACCAGTTGATTAAATTATCTTTGTCCTTGTCCAATATATTAGTCATCTAGTGGCCCATAAGAGATTGCTCCAAGACTTAGGCTTTTCAAACAACAAATATTTATTATTTCTGTTCCTGTGGTTTAGGAATCTGGGTGCGACTTAACTGGCTGCCTGTGGGTCAACGCCTTTCACAGCTTTTGTGGTGAAGTTGCTAGGCAGAATCTGCAAAGGGCGGGGGAACGAGGGCAGGAAAATGGGATTCTAAGCTCACTCCCATGGCCGTTGGCCAGAGACATCAGCTCTTGGCCATTTGCGCCTCTTCAGAGGGTGGATCGCAACACGGCAGCTGCTTCCTTCAGTGTGTGCAAGAAAGAGTCCCCATAGCAAAGTTAGTCTTTTATTCCTCCTTCTAACCAGGTTTCCAGACTGACATCTGTCACATTTGTCCTATCCTATTTGTTAGAATGAGTCATGCCAAGTCCAGCCCACACTCAAGAGAAGAACAAGACTACGGATCAGCCTACCCCCTGAGTTCTTTCCAGTTCCCGTGGTTTTTGACTCTCACTTGAAAATATCTTTAGTGCCTGAATGTATCAGAAAGGCTGGTGGAGACTCAAAGTTATCCACTTGGACCTGAACTGGAGAAAGGTTCCCCCTGCCCACAGAGCACTGCTGGTGAAGGAGAAGTTGCCTATAGTGCTGATATCTAGGCAACGCTAGTGGTGGCAGGTCCAGAAGGGGATGCCCGTGGTGAGGAACCTCGAGCACCCTCCAGACCGGGGCCTCCGGCACAGAGACACTCCCGCATCACAGACTCATCGGATTTAGTTTGCCCTCTGAGTCATAGCTAGGCCCGGTTCTCTCTATTTCATTTATTTTTATTTGTGTCTATTTAACATGGCCTTAATGGATCATTTTCCCTTAGCTTTGGGCCATACTCTGGAAATGAAGTCTTGACTATAAAGGACAAAGAATTCTGCAATGACATCTGTCATTCTTTAATTAATTAGAGTGCCTCTAATAGGACCCAGAAGAATGAATATTACATCGGAGTGCAATTATCTCTGGCAAATAGTCTGCAGTTTGCAGTTCTAGGCTTCCTGTTTATGCATATGCTACAGAAATAGACAACTCAGGGCAGGTCACAAGTGCCACCCGTGTTAGATTATAGGAACCCAACCAAAACACAGGATTTGGAATTTAATTTTGCAAATATTCAGTGGAGGGCTTTTTGCTATTTCTGGAGGTTTTAAAATGTCTCTGGAAATTGAAGTAATTAGGTGTAGGTCAGGGAAGTATTTCAATATTTTGTAACATTATTGTTTTTACTAAGTCCAAGATTAGCCTAAACTATGGTGCCTTTATGTCTGGAATTTTTGGGAACATTCCTAGTTTCAAATTTACCATATTATCCAACCCCCTGACACATACACACCCTGAGAAGCTCATGCTTGTCACTGCATGGTGACCAAATTTTGGGTTTAGCAAATGTGAATGCACCACAATCCGGCAACAGAAAATGTGCACTCTACTTCCTGAAATCATTTTCTTAATTGCTGAAACTGCAAAGGTGGAAGACAGAAAAGTTGACATAAATACCGCACATCAATAGGCAACCTGATTATCTCTCTGTGGTCTCAGGGTGAGGCTTTCTCCTTCCTAGTGAAATTCAAGAAGAATCTTTAAATTGGCTTTTAAGAAACACACCACAGGTTCAGCCAAATGTGTGAGTAACGTTCAGCACAGGCCATTGCTGCTGCTACACTTACTGGCAAACAATGGCCAACTGCCAAGGCGTGTTCGAGCCACACAGCTGTTTTCAATGATTCATTTCCCCTGATTTCCCAGCTGACCCATTCAGAAGAACAGCAGGTTTCAAGTCCCAGTTGCCAGCCCCCTAGCTGTAAGGAGGCCTCCCCTTCAATTGTGGGAGAATTTTAAAGGCTCAAGTGAGGGACAGTCTCCCTTGTAAATAACGTTGTTTCCACGAGCAGAGTGTAAGCAGGCAAGAAAGGTTGAGAGGAAGCAGGAATGTTGATTTTATGGTGAGGTACTCACCATGGCTCTGAGTCATAACATACCTCTCCAGCTTTCTCTCACACCATGCACAGACTTTAGGCCAACATTCCAACCACTCTGGCAGTTTCCAAAACACAGAAGGTTCTTTCACCCATTGGTCACCACTGTTATTACTTTGTCTGAGGACCTCTTGCTACCCCCAAGATTAAACCCAAGTACTATGAACCCTCTGAGGTAGGTTTGATCCTGCGTTCTTAACGGGGGGATACTGCCCACAGTGGGATGAAAATGACTCTTGGAAGGCAAAGACTCATATTATTTTTATGGATAAAGCACACATATACATTAAGCACACGCACAACTTACCTGTGGTACTGAAATGTCACTGGAGGGCGATAAGAAGAAAATAGAGGCAGGCAAACAGGAAAGAAGGCGTGGAAGAAACATCACAGGGCGGGGTCAGGTGTGCAGCTGACCACTGCTGCTTGTACCTGGAGTTAAGGAAAGCCTCACAGTCACCACTAAACGTTTAAAGAAACGTTTAAAGTCATCCTCCTCGTTGTAGCTGGCCGCCAGCTGGGAAGAAAGCCATGAGGGACTCGACACACAAAGGATACCAAGGGCTATAAAGGAGAAAAAGAAAAGATAATTACTTTTGTTACCACTTCTGATGGGTCAGTACTTTATCAAATGTAGCATGTGCATTACATTGTGCGTAATTGGCAGAGAGAACTAGTCCCAGAAACAACTGCGTCCTGGGGCTCCACGTACACTGTTGGGTTGCCTATACCCCTCCCCCACCTCAGGCTTCCACCACTCCATCACTCCTCCCACCTCCATTTAATGTCTATTCTTGGCATCAGCTTCGTTCTCTCCACCATCTCTTTCCACCATCCGAACCTGTGGTCACAGGTAGCTTCCACGTCATACCTTGTAACTGTATGACAAGGGGAAAGAGTAGGATCCCCTGCTTTCTCCTGGGATAAACTCTTTAGGAAAGGGCTATTGTTGTTCTGGGTTAACTTCGTACACATTTCTGAAAGAGTAAGTTACATGGAGATGGTTACAGTGACAGGTTCAGGCAGGCCATGTGCCTGTCCTTGTGACCAGGGGTCTGTAACACTGGACTAGGAAACCCTTTGCAGAATCACAGCATGGGAAGAGAAGCAGGTACCCATAAAGAGAGGATGTGTTGCCCAGGGCCAGATAAAACAACAAATGACCCCTCTCCAGGTAAGGGAAAACACGGTCTTTGGAGGTGCACGGAAAATAAGTTTTAATTCCATTCTACTGCTTCCTGGATTTATGACATTGAACTTGAGTCACTGTGGTAAGTAAAATAGGAAGTAATAAATCCGAGAGCAGCCAATGCTAAATAACTAATTGCTAAGTGAAAGGATGATAAAATGCTGAGGAAGTGTAAGGTTTTAATATTAATATAACTTTGATCTTGATTTAAAATTTTTCCTTAAATCAGGTCGTATACTTTCAGAACTACTCCCCCAAACACACACACACACACACACACACACACACACACACACACATACAGCGTACACTTTTCTCAGACACACTGTGCTCACAAAGATCGTAAACTCCTGGGAAGGAAGGACAATCTTTTTCCTACCATTTGTGTTCCCTGAACACCGAGTGAGCAGCTGGGTGTATGTTAACAGCATTGGTTTAAAAAGTGCTTGTTAATGAATATCATTGAAAAGACTCACAGACCAGTCAGTCACCCTGGCGCCCACACTTATATTCTGCACTGCGGTGCTATGTTCTAGGTCCTGGGCAAATGCATATTTTGGAGAATAGGTATTCATAGCCTTAATGTGTGCTTTTATCTAAAATGTGCAAATGAGTGACATTTTATCAATTTTTTGGCCTCGAGTTATGAAGTTATGTTAAATCATTTTCATATTTGATCATATCATTCCCTTGAAAATGAGGAATATTATGAATGTTAAGCCCTTGCAACCTTCCTTGCATTATGAGCTCCCATTATTTAATTCTATTCTCATGATAATTTTAATACATTTCCATGTATTAATTATGTTCCTATTGATGTTCTGAAATAACCCCAGCCAAGCTCATTATATGTTTTGATGGAAAAATACTTAAATCTAAATGGCAACTTATATCTACCTTTTCAAAATGGAATTTTAATGACCATTAAAGTATTTTCCCTAAATAGACTCTGATTTTGAAAATCTTATGGAATTTTATACTTTGTCCCACAAAAATAAACATATTATTATTTTGGCTGAAGTTACTGGGTGTATCACCTAATTATTCATGGCTTTGAAACATGAATTAACCATTTCTTATCTTTTTGTTAATGGGCTGAAAACTCTCTTCCTTTAATGTCATGCATTGTGGGTGAGTACTAAAAAGACATGAGTGATTTAAGGGTACTTATCAGTACTGTGGGTACAGGAAGCTGAAGTGCTCAAGGTGCTGGAACATTCATTCGAATGTCAACATTTCTTCTATATGGTAATGGGAGGTGTGAATTCCCTACTTTGCACTGCTGAGTATGCTCCCTTGGGGGATGAGCCAATCGGCTTGGGTCGCTTTTCTTCTGATAACTTTTCAGTAAAGCTTTATTATTCATTGAGTTCATTGGGATTACATTGGGTAATAAAATTATACTTCTACAGATTTCAGGCATGCAATTCTGCAATACATCATATGTGTACCGTAGGGTGAGTTCACCACCCCAAGTCAAGCCTCCTTCCATCACCGTTTACTCCCCCTGTAACTTCTTCTACTTTCCAACCCCTCTCTCTGTGGCAACCACCATACTGTGGTCTGTGTCCATGAGTTTTCAGTAAAGCTTTTGAAGTGTTTCCTCTTACTGTAGAATATAGCTCGAACTGTCTAAGGTGGCCCTCCAGGACCTGCAGATCCTAGCCTCTGCCTAACTCCATGGCCTCATCTCTTGTCACTCTCCCACCATTCCTGCCATGCTCTAGCTACAGTCTCCTTCATTTCCTCTTGTGAGTGCTCCGTGCTTTTCACTAAACATAGAATATGTTCATGTATCTATTCTTTATACCTGGAATTCTCCCCCCACACACACACACACCTGGCTAACTCTCTTACATTTGTGCTTAAGTTGCATTTTGTCTTGACCTCCCAGATCACATGAGTATTTTCAAAGGGCCATGTATTTTATATTTAAATGTCTAAAAGTCTATTAAGGTTTATAATTGTTTCTTAGTAATGGACAGTTTTGTCCTAAGGTTAGTGGGAACCAAGAACAAAAGAACAGAAGAACGGGAGTACTTGGGTTCCTTAAATTCTTGTGTCTTTTTCCCAATTCTAGTTCCCAGAGAACAAATTCAAAGAAACGGAAATTGGAAAGGCAAGGGTGGCAAGGATGGAGTCGGCACAGCTTTCCTTGGGCTAGTCGGTGAATAAGATGAATAAGGTGTTTCTTATGAAACCACAGCAGGGAAGCGGTCCACGAAATTACTCCATCTGGTCAGTTGTCAGTCCCCGCTGTCAGACAGGTCTCCCCACACAGCTCTGAGCACTGGGCTCCTCCTAGTTGGCAGTGATACCTCTGGGCACAGGCTCAGTCCAACTCATGCTCAGCATTTTAGCCAGTGTCCTGCTCTGTCTTTACTGCAAATTTAAAGAAGTGCATGTGACCTCTGATGACTACAAACATATTTTAACTGTATAATTTTCATGCACAATATTCCATATTCACCAAATGACATTTTCACACTATTTCTGTAGTGTAACTGGAGATATTCCAAAGTCCTGGGGGTAGAAAAGGGGAACAAGTTTCTGCTGAGTTGAAGACTGACTTTAGTCCACGGGTTCTGCTCTACCACACATTCCATACTTTCTTTATTTGTAGGCATTGCAATCATTATTTGGTTTTCTAAAAATTGTATTTAGTGTTGTTTCTCAGTAGTCTGTATACTTCATGAGATTACAACTGCTTAGAACATAATAGACGCTCAATAAATACTTACCAAATAAATGAATGATAGAATAAAATGAGGAGGGGGGAGGGGAATGACAGAGACAACAAAGCAAATTCTGAGTCTGTATTTTCTAGCTCTGCACCTCAAACCTGTGTGCTCCCGAAACTCCTCTTTCTCCCTTCTCATGCTCCTTACCCCAAGTGAAATTTTAATCCCCCATCACGTACTTCTTTAAATGCTTTATGGTGGGAGGAAGTAGGTCACTCTTTTAGAGATAAATAGCTCTTTGTCTTTTTAATATCAGGGTCAACTATAATAAGTCCCTAATTTCTGCAACTGTGGAGGAACAACTTTTAATGTTGAAGTTTATACTTGGTTAAATCTCATTGAAACATAGAGAGACAAGATATTTTAAAATAACTTCTACCTTTTTTTCTAACATGAAGACTATAAAAGTTGATTGAGTAGTCATCCTTTGCAGAAAATGTGCCACTCGATATAGATTTCAAACAACACAGTGGCCAGCAGACAGATTCTGGGTGCTTCTTTGAAATGCAGAGTGTAATAATAAATACTGTCTTACGCTAGAAAAGTCATCTGTAGTGGTGCACACGGCCAGGCCAGGGAGAGGCACCCGTGGGACTGGGGACTACACATTTGCACTCCCCTTTGAGGTAAGGATCCAAAGTAGGAGCATGAATTGAGCAAACAGCAAATCACAGCAGAACTGCTTCTGATTAACTGAAGACAGAGAATAATGCTATAGCACAGTGGCTCATTTTTAAGAGTTTCTGAAAACAAGCTAGCCTGAAATTTAGAAAACATAGTTTGCCGGTTTGAAACTTCAAAATAAGTTGCCAAGAGACATTCTGATGAAGGTCTAAAACATAAGGAAAGGAATTGGGTGAACTGTGTGAGAGCCAGTGTTCACTCTGTTGCTGCTTGATGCGAGGTAAAGGCACCCCCTGTGTGGGGGCAAGGTTAAGGTCCAGACAGGACTCCCAGGTAAGATCCCAACACGGGGGCAGCAAGGACAGTAGGTTAGCTCTCACTCTCCAAGTTGGGCAGGTCCTTTGCACCACACACAAACTACACAACCACAGCTGACTCTGCTTTCAGTTTTTAGCAAGATATGCAATACATTGATAAAATGTAATGGGAAAGATCCCTATTGTATCTTGATACTTTCTTTAAACATTCATCCCCTTTTAATTAGCTTGAGAGGCAATTTAACAAAATGATGAAAGACATAAGCTTTGCCATGAGAGAAACCCTGAATGAATCACCCATTGGTTCAGTGATCAGTCACTCTAACTCTGAGTGCTGGACCACTCTAGCTAAATAATATTGAAATGACAGCTTCTTCGCTAATAACCTATTGTAAAAATTAAATAAAATGATATACATTTTGTACAAAGCACACTCTTTGGTACATAGTAAGTGCTCAATAAATGACAGTTGTTTTTTAAGGTAGTTTTAATAAGGAGGCATTTAAAAAGGAACGATGCTTACTTTCATCTAAGTAGATAAAAAGTAGAAAACATTCCCTTTTTCTACTTGAACGATACAGATCAAGCCATGTCCCACACAACTCTGACAACTGGTGGCAATTTACCCACATATTAAATTAATTAAATTAAAACATTTTCATAGTTGTGAACAAATAATAACAACAATTCAGTGAATGAAAGCTCTTTGATACTATTAAAGATATAACAAATTGTCCCTTTGCATAAAGTGACTGGATATCAATTGGTCATAAGAAGAAGAAAAGACAAAGTATACTCACTCTACAAAGGAACATAAACTACGTTTCACATAAAAATGCCTACGTTTCACATTTCAGCAAATATTATACCTGCTTTTATTTAAAAATATATTTCCAAACATCCTCATTTATTCCCATGAAGTTTATTTTGCAGACACACAAATGCACATACATACAAACACGCACACACACAACTTGTGTAAAGATACGAGTCACACAAAAAACAAAGGTGGTAGGGGTGTGCAGCTGGTACTTCGTATTTTCAGCCCTAGCCTCATAGGCAGTTTTTTGCAAAAGGATTTCAAAAATAATTACATTAATCAAAACTCTATTTATTCAACTACATTAGTATTGATTTCACTGCACTTACCAAATTTATATTCTGCCTCTTTAATTGCCTACCTCCTACTGCCTCTTACCATTTGGGTTAAGAGGACATATATATCTGCACACCACAAATTTGCTCAGGGTTCTCCTTTGAAATAAGATGTCTACAAAGCCCCACTAGTATAAAGAAGCAGAAATTAGGTTCATCTTTTCCCACCCTTTGTTACTTATGAGACCTGCTCTTGAAACCCTTTGGTGTACCGTCGTTTTTTCTTTGCATTTGCTGTGTGAGCAAATGGTGACGGCATTATATTTAGCTGTCTGAAAATTGATAAATTACCTCATTTTTAACCTGACATCCTAGACCTTGAAAAGTAAGTGGCAACAAAAGATTTTAGAAGCAGCTTAAAAAGCTAATGTTAAAGTGGCAATATATCAACATAGAATGTCTGTAACTAAGATTAAGAGAGAGTAAGGGAGAATAAACAGCAAGGGAATGAAGGCTAACATGTGGGGGACTCTGATCAGAAAGCAAATAGAAATCCTTTGTACTATTATTCAAATATTGTTCATCTGAGATTATTTCAAAAATTTTAAAAAGTTAGAAAAAAACAATTCCAAGTAAGATTTTTAATGGTGGCGACTCATGATCATTTAAGATGGAGACTGTTTGGTGTGATTCCGATGCATAAGAGGTGATTCATGAGACTCACAGGTAAGGCACTTGATACAACGCATTAGGTAACACCCAACACCAAACCTCAGTCATCTTAAAACACATTCACCTTAGTCAATCTTCAGTTAAGAGCTAAACAATTTCAAAATCCAACAGTAGCCTTCCAAGTCACCGCCAGCAAAATCAAAGAAAAAAGATAAAAGACAAAATGACATCAAATATGAAAACTTTCAAATACATTTTGCTTCAAATACAATTCCAGAGAATATGAAGTCTCCTTGCTTACCAAAGACCGTGTCAAAGAAAAGCAAACCAATTTGCAAGCCCCAGAGTGGTAATCTCACCCATGTCACGCATATGATCCATTTTTCCCCCGTAACTGGGGATTTAAATCATTTCAGTTAGCTCTAGGAAACCCACTAGGTATCTACAACCCGCTGCCCTCTATTTGCCGCTCTCCCATGGGAACAGAGCTATTTGTAACCATAAACATGGCATTGTACAGTTCCATGCAGGGGAAATGAGTGCGCCCTCTACAAAGTCTTTTAATCCTTATTTACTTCAATGCAGTGGCATTTAATAGCTTCCCTCAAGAAACACCGCCAATTATTCTCACAGTTCATCCAGGTTTCCGGAAAAAAATCTGTTTGAAAGTTGCCTTCCTACTCCATTTTCCCTGACAGTAAGTTTACTGAGGATTACATTTTACCTTCTCATTTTTATTTCTGAGCAAAACCTGCTCAGTAGACATTTTTTTCCCCTGTGTTTCCTTGCAAGAGGCACATACAAACAGGAAGATCATAAAGCACAATAGGATAAATTGGGACACTGAGATAAACATGTACTTGTACTTCAATCCTGATATCCTGACCTATTTTTAAAAGCTAAGGAAAGAACAAGACCTGCTCCTTCTCCTAAGTAATTCCATGGGAATTCTCCAAGTGAAGTGGAAATATAGGACGTAAAGTAGCTCTCTTTATTTCTGGAAGGGAAGTTTGCTTTTAATTTCCAAGAGAAATGGCTGTACTTATTCTTTACCTCTCAAAAACATCCTCGTTTTGGGAACTCAGTGGTGAAAGCAGCTGTTGTACCATGGACTTGAGTGCTTTTGGTACGGTCACTTTACTCCCATGATTTCTGAATTTCTAAAATTTTCAATTCAAAATGTCCTGAACATAAAAAAGACAGGCTATTTGACCTTTCAAACTCCCTTGACTACCTGGTTATGTGGAACAGTCTCCTTTTGAGGAGAGAAATTGGGAATTGTTTGGAAAATGATTTTAATATCATGAAAAGAACATAATGCGATTTACTCCAAAGAGTACATTCACTGGAAAACCTGTCAGTTGCAATCAGTTCCAAATTATTCATGAACAATAAAAACAAATTGGGCAGAGCCAATGAAGTTCCAAGATAATCTGAATTCTTCTTTTCCTCCTTTCTGGCCATGCTCCTTCCTGCCACAGGGTCTTTCACATGCTGCTCTCTGTCGGACACCATAATACCTTCTTTGAGTTCACCTTTTCCTGGTACCTATATTTAAGCCATACTGATCATTCAAATGGTTGAATCAATAGGAAGGGAATTTATTATCTCAGCAAGTAGTTGTGCAGCCGACAACGGGCAGTACTTTCTCAGCATTTGGAATACAGGAATGAACAAGATAAAGGCTTTGCAGTCTTCAATCAGCAGAGGAGACACCGCAGACCCAGACTGTTTTCTAGCAGGGTCTGCACTCTGGCAGATTCGGCACAATGGTGTTTAGGAGCAGGTTCTGGAGCCACACTGCCTGGGTTTAGTCCTGGTCTGTCACTTCTAGCTTTGTAACCTGGGACAGGTTACTTATTCTCTCTGCTCCTCAGTTTTCTCATCTGCAAAATGAGGGTGGTAACAATCCCATACCCACCTGCAAGGGTTGCTTTGGTGATTGAATGAGGTAATCCCTGGAAGGTGCTTAGGAGAGCACCTGTACCTGGCAGGATTTGCTCTCATTACCAAGGCTACAGAGGAGTCCACAGGACTCCACAGCCAATTCTACCCCAAGTCTTTTCAGGAGACTGGCATTCGAACTGCATTTTTAAGAGCACACCAATGCAGAATGCGGAGACTTCTCTTTTAAACATCTTGCCAATACCAGAAGGCATTTCCAGATTTTAAATCATCGACTCGTGGCAACTATGCAGGTTCTAAGTTTCAACCCAAAACTCTTTGCCTCAAGTCCTTTTCCTCATTCTTCAAAGAAATCATCACTTCTTACTTGAAACAAATGCCATGAAGTCATCTTAGAACTCCCCCGTGAATGACCTTAGTTTTGGAGAAAGTGTTTTCAACCAACATCTTAGTCATTTCAGTGTAAAACCATCCACAATCTATGTCCTGAATTTCCCTAGATTACCCTGGGGCTTCAGAAGGCAGGAAGGTGGTATCTAACCACAATCTGACTGTGCTTGGGACATCCTGAAACAGGCCCTATTCTCAAACTCGTTTGAGAAACTTGCGGAGAGTGAAATGTGCCTGGTTGGATTTGTTCACCGTCACCCCTTCTGTATACTCAAGGGTTTCAGACTATCGACAAATCCCTGTAAGCAATTTCTGCTCGCATCTCACCGACAAAAAACTGTCCCTTATGCACCAAAATGAAGCAAACTTCAAATTGGTGAGTTTTCTTTTTCTAGACAGATCTGTGCTATGTGACACCTGAAAGAGCAAAGTGAGAACATATTGAAGGTTGGAGCCGCCTTATATTTCTGCAAATCCTAAGCACGACCAAATAAGTGGAAAATTCCAAATATTTAAAACCTTAAGTTTATGTTGGAATTTAAAGAACTTAAAAACCCTCTGCTCTGCTGAACATAACAGGCAGCCCTGGTAGGAGAGGGAATGGTGTGCGGTGACTGGGGCCAGGATGACGGGATGACTGTGAAGGTAGTATGTTTCCCCAAAGAAATGTTTAAAATTGAAGCAATGCCATGAATTTTCTTATTTTCCCATAAACTGATACCCTTTGAAGTTATAAATTCTCTCCAACATCACTTAAAATGTTTAAAAAAATAAAGTGTGTCTTTTGGAGAGGCTCACATACACGTGTGTTAATTGTTTTGTGAGGAGAGTTTGAGTTAGTGTCATGTGAATGAAGACCCTGGAGAATGAAGTAGCACCAGCAAGTGGAGGATGCTGGGAAGGGCCTCCAGGCATGAGGGAAAGCAGAAGCCAAGTCCCAGAGCAGTGAATTCAAAATGCCTTCAGGAAAGAAAAAAGATTTCGGTGGGGCACGCAGTAGGAGGATGTAGTCTGCAATGCAGGGCATGGCCCATGGGTAGGGTTGGAGATCTAGCCTGGGGCCAGGTCTTTAAAAAAATGTTAAGGACTGTAAACTTCATCCTTGCAAAATGTGGAAGAAACGGAGATGGATGACAGGATATAATCAGAAAGGTCCCTCTGACCGCAATGAGGAAAAGAGCTGGAAAGCAGCGTAGAAAGGCTGAAGACAGGAAGACTCCTGTGGAGGCTGCTGTAATAACCCAAATTGTTATTTTTAAGATAATTACAGGTGCACAAGAAGGAGCAACAAAGATACAAAGAGATGTCGTGCATTTTTAACCCTTCTTCTTCTAAAGATGCAGCTTGTACAGCTGTAATACATCATCAAATGAGGAAACCGGCATTGACACAATAGTATCAAACTAGACAAAAGACCTCACTCAAATTATGTCAGCTCGTGCATAGCTGGAGTTTCATGAAATTGTATTACATGTGCTCATTCATGCAATGACCACCAAAATCAAGATAATATCTAAGTGAGTTTAAATAAGGACTTAACCAAAGAGAAATGGAGGGAAAGAAGAAAGATTCAATAAATAGTTAGAACTTATGCTTAGAACTCGAGTTTCGAACTTTAATAGTTCAGGGCATGAATTCTGGAGACAGCCTCAGGCTGCATCACAGCTCCAACACTCACCAGCTTTGTGACTTGGGACGATTCCTCTCAGTTCTCTTGCCTGCAAAATAAAAATAATAATAGTGCTAATGACGCCATGAGAAATAACTAAGTTAATGTTTGAAACCAGCGTAGACTCATACTCAGCCTGAGGTAGGTGCAATGAATGTGTTAGCCTTTTAGTCCAGGAAAACTGACGGTTGGTCACCATTTCCAAACTTACGACACTCCTACCACTGAGGGTATCTCAAATGACTTTAGATTTTTTCACAGATGAACACTGTTATTCTGATGAGATTGTGCATTTATTTTTGTAGTTGCCATATGCTAGTGGCCCAGGATACTTGGTTTTCATTTAGGCTGGTAACATATAATTTTTTTCCTAGTTAAATGCTTTGAAGAAAAGTTGATTCAAAAACATAATCAATCAAAAAGTTACACAAATGCTACTCAGAGGTGACACTAATTATGAAGCTGGGAATGCCATTTGTGTTGTAGATTCTGCTTGTTTGCGGAGTAACTCATGTTCATTGGTGAAAGAAGTTTCATGGGTCTAAGTGTCCTGTCTGTAACCTTAACGTTGAGTTACCGTCTTAAGCAATTAAAGATGCAAGTCACACCTGAAGAATTAAGAAAAAAGGATGAAACAACAACTCTCTCATCCTTTGCTGACTGAACAGAAGGGTCATCTCTGCCACAAATTTTATCACGTAATTAAGGAGCGTTCTCCTGATTGATAATGGAGATTATTAATGGCTGATAATAATGGCTCTCCATTTAATAATGGGGAGCCAAACTCATTTAAACTGGTGATGCCAAGATGAGATTGCAATATTTTGCTTTAGCAAAAATAAAGCAAAGACCCTTGAGTTTTTACTATCTGCAATATAGTCCACTTGCTGACAAATGTTCAGTACTCGCAGATCTATTCAAGCTTATTAAAGGCCTCAAAGCAATTGGGAAATGAAATAAATATCAAAGCAGAGTGCTCAGTGTTTCAGATGCTGAATAGATCACAGGGTCAGAGCAAGTGAGTGGGTTAGTGCAGTGTGAGCCCACCCCTGTCCTGTGCTCACTCTGATGACACCTGCCCTTTATTCTCCAGTCGTGGTATGTTCTTTACTAGTGGAAGGAAGCTGTGTTTCATTTCAAAGGGTTGTTTCTCATTCAGAAAGGAAATAACCAGCAGAAATATTTATAAGGCTAGTAAAGCAAATTGTTTTCCTGATAGTCAAGAGTTAGATCAACTCTCTTCACTATTTCTGCTGGGGGTGTCCAAACTTTTGGTGGCTTTGGGCCACACTGGAAGAAGAGGAGTTGTCTTGGGCCACACATTAAATACATTGCTACATGTAATCACACACACACAAAATCTCATAATGGTTTAAGTAAATTTACAATTTTGCATTGGGCTGCATTTGTAACCCTGCTGGGCTGCATGTGGCCCGCGGGCTACAGGTTGGACACCCCCGGATCAGTCAGCCCGGCATTGCAAATGGAGTATTCTAGTCAACTGTAGGGTAATAAACCCTGGTCCTTATAGCCCTTTTTTAAAGGATATCAAGGTATATGGATGCACCTGTAAGTTACTAAGTCCTGGGCCTTTTCTCAGCCAGCTCCTTTTTTCAACTCTCACATGCCAAAAGCTTCAGCTTCACTCAGTGCTGCATGGTCAGGACACTGAAGATGCCTCCTTCTCTTGCCAGTCATCTGCAACCAGAATCAGGGTCACCCTGGCTCCTTCTAGTTGTTGCTAATTTCTTAACCTAACCTTTTGAATTATAAATGGCCATTGAGATTTCTTTACCATTTGCATTACTTATTCTTTGGGTATCTATTTCTCAACTCTGACCTTCTCCGAAAAATGATCTATTATTTTTCTTAGGGCTTTATATAACAAATTGCCACACCCTGGATGGCTCAGAACAAGAGAAATGTATTCTTCCACAGTTCTGGAGACTAGGAGTCCAAAACCCAGACTTTGGCAGGGCCAGGTTCCTTCTGAAGGCTCTAAAGGAGAATCCTTCCCAGTGTCTGGTGGTTGCCAACAACCCTTGGTGTTCCTTGGCTTGCAAATGCATCCCTGCAAACTCTACTTCCTCATCGCAAGACATTCTTCCTTGTCATGAGGCCTAGGCTGAGAGGTAGACACTAGGTTGAAAGCAACAGAACCTGAGGGCTTTGGACCAGAGCTGGCAGAGCAGGGCCTGAAGGGAAGAGGCAGAGCTTGGAGCAAGTCCCCAAAGCTGGCATTATTCAGCACTATTTACTTTGGATCCATCATTGTGTCTCAGGCCTTTATATTCATTCTATTACTTAAACAACCTTGAGAGGTAGGCATTGCAATCTTCATATTTCCAATGATAAACTTAGGCTTTGAGAGGTAAAGTAAACTCTTCAAAGTTATTTCAGGACAGAGTCTAACCCATGAGTAAAGAGGGAGATGTTAGGGAGTCCCACAGCGGCTCAGATAATTAGAATACCATTAGCTCTTTTCCTTGGGCCTCCCTGACTTTATGTTCAAATTCCAGTCAGGCAAAACGGGTGATAATTGGCCATCATGTGGCTAGGAGAAAAGCAAAGAAGTGACAAATTAGCTAATTTTGTATCTGAGAATAGAAACAGGCTCTAATTCTGAGCAGTCTGGGTTTGTCCTGGCTCTTTGTCTTTATAGACACAGACTATACTTTCCAGCTCAACCCAAAGGGATCCTGGGCACTCTCTGCTGGTGCCTCCCCTGACAAATAAAGGTGTGGCTACTCCCAGGATGTGTGGCCCCCTGGGTGTTCCTGTCTGATGGTCCCTGGATCTGCTCTCTTTCACTTCTCTCAAGTTTCTGACTGAAATGGCTCAGCCTTGCCAGAATCACACCCCGCAGAAAGCAGACCACCCTCTTCTCCTGGACCTCAAAACCCCACCCTCACTCCCGTGCTACTGTGACCACCCCAAGCCAGCACACCCCGTCCTTCCAGGGAACGTTCACAACAGAAAATAGACCCCCCAACTCTTTTCCAGAGCAAGTGGGAATCGCTGTCCCTGCCGGACTGTTTTTTCCTCCCATACCACAGCCTGGTCAGGCAAGCAGAAAGAGCCGAGCCTCCTCTGTTGGGTTGTGTAGAAAAGGGAAGCTGACTTTTACACCCCCCACTGATGGATGGCCAAAGCAAGGGAGATTCCAAAAAGCCAGGTACAAACATATGGACAGAGAACAAGAATTATTCTAAAACCAAGACCAACAGCACAAGACAAGTGAAAAATGACAAATGGGGTCTGGAGGCTGCACTTGGGACACAGGGACGGAAAGCTTTACGTGTGGTGCTTGAGGACAGCCTGTGGGTAGGACAAGTGTAGTTAAGGACACTGCGCTGATTGGGATAAAGAGAATCGGAGGCCAAGGCTAACTCAAACTTCTTCAATGACCTCATTTTGAGGCCTCTGGTCTGAGTCACCAAGCAGCCTTTTTGTATGCCTCCCTGCCATTCATCTCTTCTTGGAGGTGACTCAGGAAGGTTACAGGAATTCTTCAGTCACAAACAGAATCACTGCTACAGGCAAGTGTATAATGCAGTGCCACTTCCAGGAGGCTTTTTGCTAATCTCTGCAGTATTTGGCTACAGAACACGTATTAAGGCCATAAGAATTTGTCTGGCTAAAGTCCATTAAAATAAACAGGAACTTAGAACACCTGATCCTCTGAAAATTTTATTTCAGAGACAAAGCAATCTATTGGAAGGAGAGGGGATCCATTCGAAGCCATCCTTGGAAAACCACTTTGCCGTGTCCTTGTTTGTAATCTCACCAAATGGACACCGTCATGTCTTTCCTTTGTTTCTTGGCCTATGAAAAGCACACTGGCCCACTGACTGACTACGTGTCTAGTGGGTACAATTTTGAGGTACCTGTCCTTTTTCCTCCTTTACACAAACCTAAAGGTTGACTCTTTTTTTGCCTTTTTAAAAGATTTTATTTATTTACCTTTAGAGGGTAAGAAAAGGAGAGAGGGAGAGAAATATAAATGTATGGTTGCTTCTCATGTGTCCCCTGCTGGGAACTGGCTTACAACCCAGGCATGTGCCCTGACTGGGAATTGAACCACGATCATCTGGTTTGCAGGCCCATGCTCAATCCACTGGGCTACACCAGCCAGAGCTCTTTTTTTGCCTTTTAAGTCCAGACATTTGTCATGATACTAGAGGAAGTCCAGAAGAAACAGTCCGCCAGGATGGTGTGGATGTCTTCCACCCAGGGAGGCAAAGCTGTGTCCTTAGAACACTTGTCAACTTTAGCAGCTGAGGAGCTCTCTGTGATTTGGAAACTAGGACAGAGACCAGATGAAACTGAGTCCATCAGACCAGTCTCATCTCTGAGTAGGAAAAGAAAATGGCTTCCTAATAGGGATTTGGCTGAGAAGTTTCAATCCAAGTCAGGTCTAAGGCCTCTCCTTCTTCATTCCCTAAATGCCTTCCTTCTCAATTCCCTTCCCTTTGAGGAAGACAAAGAACTATCTTATGTTTCTGTTTGTAATTTCGAACTTGAAAGAACACCTGGCCCTTCTGCTGGGGCTGATTCAGACATCTGGTACGGACCTCAGGAAACAGTGCCGGGGGCTGGTCAAATTCCAGGTGTTGGGGCCCCTTCAACTTACTCCACATTTTTCTGGGAGTTACCAGAGCATTCCTATGAATGAAGAATAGTGTGCAGTGTTTTCGCCCTTAGGAAGTGCTTGCTATTGTGTCTACAAATGAAAAATAAAGGAAGGAGTACTTTAACAAGTATTTCATGTTTGTAAGTCGCTTAGGTTAAAATAAAATCTCTAGTAGGTAGTATCGTGGTAGATGCAGGGAACACTTTGGACTTTGGTCGGTTTAAATCTCAGGCACAGACATAACTTCTGACGGATACTTCCATCCCCAGGTTTTGTCACTTAAATATAACTTTTAGGTATTGGAAGGAATTCAGATGGGACATATTTCTTGCAGTCTTTTACTTGCTGTCTCTCTAAGGTGAAAAAGCAGCCAGTAATTTTAAAAGAGGAAAAACAAACTCGTGTCTGTCTAAGATGGAAAAGATGGCTTCCTTGAATTGCTGCTGGAGAAAGTATACTTGTGAGATCAGTTGTTTGTATTTTTTAATTAGGAGATGTGAAGAATGAAATAACCTCTCCAGGACAACACCCCTGTTCCTGTATTTTGAGAAACACTTTCTTATAAAGTTTCTCAAACTAAGTTGTGCTGTTATCTGTATTTCCATCTCTATTCTCCCTCTGGGCTGAGACCCCAGAGGGCAAGAATATTGATTACTTGTCTCATAAGAACAAAATATTACACAAAGCCTACAGCATAGCAGATTGCTCATACAGTTGTTGAATTAACAAAAATGAAGGACAGTTGAAGAAAAACATCTCTGGATATGTCTTAAAGGAACATGTCCTCTGGTAAAATGAAGGCAAGTGGAACAACCAAAATCAGGGGTCAGCAAACTATGACCTGAGAACCAAATCTGGTAGTTGTCTATATTTTAAATATAGTTTTATTGGATCACAGTCATGTTCATTTGTTTACATAATGCCGATGGCTACTTTCATACAACAGCAGTTCAGTGTTTGTGACAGGGACTGCATGGACCACCAAGCCAAAAAATATTTAAGACCTGGCCTTTGATTTGAAAAAAATGCTATCCCCTGACTTAACTAAAGAAAGAAGCACAGAAGTAAGTAAGCAACAAGTAGTTACTGGATACTTATCATGTGCTTAACTCATTGCAGGATTTTCAGTGAACACAGCAATATACATCTTAGCTCTCTGGGTGACCTGTCCTCTAACTTTTTGAGGGCATTGATTTTAGCAGCTGTGCCAGTGAAAGAGAGAAGGCATTATCTATGTGTTGGAGGAAAATCAACCTCATCAACATAAAACAGCTGGTAAGTCCAAGAGGAAGCAAGCAGAGGGGACCAAATTAAGTGCAAAAGTGGTATTTTGGATGCAACAGTGACAAATAGTAACCAGAAGAATGTAATTATTGTCCAATATCTCTCAATTGTATTTTCTTGAAAGAGTACTAAGGAAGGCATTGCATTCCGTATTCACTGTCGAATAGAGACTGGAACTATTTTACTTGGATAGTGAATGAAGGAGTGACTTCAGAAGGCTGACAAATTTGGTGACGATTGTGCTACAGATATTTGCAGAGACTTGATCTCTGCTATACATAATTATTTTGTTTTAATTTTATTGAACACATACTATTAACCAAAGGATTGTGTTAAGGGCTTTATATACATTATTTAATCTGATTCCAGTTTTATCCAAGAAGCCTCATTATTTGCACAACATAGCACCATTATCTTCATAGCAACTTCCTAAGCCACACAGTGTATGAGTTAGTCAGAGTAGGCTGTGCTGTGCTTTAGTAACAAGCCCCGCATCTCAATGGTTTAACACAATATAAGTTTATTTCTTTCTATGTTACCCATACATGCTCAGTATGGGTCAGAAGATACCTCTGCCTTCCATAATCACTCAAGAAACCAAGCTGGCGGGGGACTCTTTTTCACCACTCCGCTTTGTGAAAAGAATATTGCAGCATCTTCTACTGTCTGTAATGTGCTTCGCCTAGAAGCCACACAAATCATTTCCTCTCATTCTTCATTACTAGGATTGAAAACCATTTCTATTCACCTCCAATGCGCATTATCTTCCTACTAGCACTTATAGTTATATAATAATTCATATTAATATAATCGTGTGCTTCATAGGTGTTTTTCACCCCAAAGATAAATATTCACAGAGATATGTTGACATTTACTAGTTCGCAAAATATTTATTATGTGCCTCCAATGAGCAATACGCTATCCTAGCCATCAGGGATAGAGCAAAAAAAAAACAAAAAACGAAAATGGACATACCAACCTTCAATGACTTATGTTCTAGCAGGGAGAGAAAATAAACACATTAAACACATCATTTTTAGTAAAATATGTAGGGCAGTTGCTAATAAGTTCTGTGAAAAAATAAGAATCGGAAGGTGGTAGAGATGCTGGGGACTGGGAGCTGAGACACGTCCCCACCCACACGACCCAGTAGCATTTGGGTCTGCGCATGACAGATGGCCTGGGCACCCTGCAAACCTCACGGGGCTTGAAAGAACCTGGTACCAAAAGCAGACATATTCTTTCTGGTGCTCTCAAGTGCAGTAAACAGCCTGAGGGGTAAAGGTGCACATAACTTCCTAAGCTGCACAGTATGTGCGTTAGTCAGAGGTAGGAGAGGCGGAACTCTTGCCAGGATTACCTGGTTCTCTGAGGCCCCTTTCAAATGGAGGTAAGGGACTTGGAGAAAGGGGCTGTGGTACAATATTCAAAACTTGGACTCTTCTCTGCCTCCTTCAGTAGTTGTCATTGTGAGCAAAAAAAATAAAAGTCCATGAAATAAGTCTTCAAGGAATATGATGAAGAGAGGAGGAGAGGTTTCTTTGGCATTTTAAAAAAAAGGAAAAAGGAATAAAACCTGGATAGGTGCCTTATGTGTGTGTGTGAGAGCAAAAGTTAGAGATAAGCCGCTTAGGGCTTGGCTGATAGAGGATTGCAATGTCTCTCTTCACTTATAATGAGTGACATGTTCCTAATGAGTTTTCCTAGCCCCTGTTTTGGTCCTTGTTTCCTTCTTCCTCAAATAACACTTCTGTTTGCTCAACTCTGCTTCACTGCCCTCTGACCCTTCCCATAGATCCCACTGGTAGCCCATGAAGTATTTTTAAGATACTCTTTACTTTCAGTAAATCCTTTCTCTTTCCCTGCAATTTTTCCAACTTACTGTCAATCTTCACGTTAAGGTTTCCAGCAAAGTCCATGGATAAAAAATATCTCCTTTAGAAGTGGCTTTTTCTATTAACCTGGATCATCCTACCTTGTCAAAACACTCAGCCCTGAGACTGTAACTCCCGGGAAGCCCTGGCTCAGATTTCAATTTACCTGTGACCTTAGGTGCATGAATCACTTCGTCTTTGTGACAAAGGCTCCTCGGGGAATGTAGGATTATTCATGGCCTGCTCAGCTACAGAGTGAGAATTGGAGGGTTTGTTAATATTTTAACAGTATTCTGCATGCAGTTTCGAAGAATGACACAAACATCCTGGTTGCTGACTTCGATCAGAGATACTGGGAAAGCTGGCGTCCAGCACATACCCCCTCAGACGTCTGGCCTCCCTGTGAAAGACCAGAGCACCATTTCGGTTTCCTACCTGCACCCTCGTTCCTCATCCTACTCTCCCCCCAACTGCTTTCCTCTCTCCCCACCCCTCTAACCCACTCCAACAACAACAAAAATATAGGAGACATCTTCGATTGAATGCCTACCGTGTGCCGACTGCTGTGCTATACATTGTGCTAGGTTGTATGAACAGTCCAATTGTTCACACCTCCGGGTTTCTATCTTTGCCCTGTGATTTTATAGCTCCTCTCATGGAAACAGAATGCATTTCCTGGTCCACTTGTGTTGGGTTTGAGCATGTGATTTGCTTCAGTTGATAGAATACAGTCCAAGAATTAATGTTCCCCTTCCAAGTCTGGTCTTCAACGAGCCCTGATATATTTGCTTTATCTCTTGGAACTCTGTCTCTGCTATGGGAACGAACTTGAGCTAGACATCTGGAAGATGAGAGATATGTGGTCCAGTTACCTGAATTATCTTAATAGCCAGCCAACACCTGGTAAATCTCCAGGCCTGGGAGGGGGACCTTCCTAGACCAGCCAGCCCCCAGCTGACTGCAGATACATGAGTGAACCAAGTGGTATCAGCCGAGTCTGGCCAGGGCAGCAGCAATGCCAAATGACCCACACATTCGGGAGAAATAATAACTGGTTTTTATATTAAGCCATGAGTATTGGGGTATCTGTTATATAATAATATCTAACTGATAAACATTTTATGAAGCTTAGTTCATTTACTCATAATAACCTTACACAGCAGATTCTATGACCACACCCATTTTACAGACTAGAAAACTGACATCACACAGCCAGGAAGGGGCAAAGCTAGAATTTCGAGTCCAGGGGAGCGATAACTTAAAATCTGACTACGTTTCACCATGTGTCACAGAAGACACCCCTCCTTCCTTTTCTGTCCTCATATTTTGAAAGGGAAGGTTTTAATTATAATGAATTGAAATTTGCTAAAGCTCAAGCTTTTATTTTTAAGATAAAAAAATTCTCATTAGACTCAAAGTAAGACAGGTAAGTGACTTTTGGTGGGGTATCTGTTGTCTTGTGAAGGTTCTCTGAAGCCACTGTCAGTGAAGAAAGAGACCCAAGACATTTCGGAACACTCACAGAAACAATTTTTTTCTGGTAATAACTTGTTTATGCAGATAACGGTGCTGCCTGCTCTAAACTTGCCCAGTGTCCCTTCCTAACGAGTTATTCTAATTAGTGGATCCTGCTGCTCCGTCAGAGGAAGCTCGTTCTTATGCTGAATAACTAGTTGGACAGGTCAATTCATATGTGATCAATCACCAAGGAAGACTCTGTGAGAATGGGGGAGTAAAAGCCAGCTGGGAAGCTGCTGTAGCTTCACGGACTCAGTGGCATCAAGTTTGGCACATGGCTGGGTGCTAACCACACTTGCTCTCCGCAGAGTTGCCTTCAGTTACGCACCTTTCCCAGAACAAAATAATGGAGGGAATTCTCTTTATTATAGGATGCAGGTAGGAAGTGCTTGCACTCTCAAGAAACATGAATCAGTTGTATTCTTTAGCAGAGTCCGATAAACAAACTATGTTCTCTTCAAACAGTCATCTGCTGTTAATTTGTTTTTCTGATCTTCAAAGCGCAATACTAAGGCTTTCTTTGGTTCAAGCCACTTTGATTTTAAACATGCAACAGTTGCTCTTTCTTCATGTCTGAACATTTTGTAAAAGTGCAGAAAAGTTTCAACATTGCTAATGTGTCATGGGGCTTTTCTTTGGTTAGAGGAGGATTAGGAAAACATCTACTATCTTTTTTCTCACGGCCACTAGGTCTGTTATATTAAACATTGCTATAGTTACTTTCAAATGCGCAGATGAGAGTGTGAAAAATGTTAATACTTGTAATGCCTGAATCATTCAGAGTATCCGTATATGTTCCATTGTCAATAACAATTGCGTGACGTTTTCTCTGATTTTCTGTTCTCTAAAAGGTTGAGAAAGTGTTCCTTTGACCCATTCTCACGAAATGGAAAGAATTCCCCAACAAGACTTTGTTTTCTTTTAAGACACCTCATGGCCCAAGTGTATTTAAATATGTGAAAGCTTAAATACAGTTCTTAAAATGATCTAACCTAATATTGTGAATACTAGTAGCTCAAATGACATTAGAAGGATTAAAAGTACAATATAATTTAAACTTTATTTTTTCTGCCTTGTATTATTATTACACTTTTATAAGTACATTTCGATCCAAGAAGAATGTGTGATTCTCCCAAAGTGATCTCATTAATACACTCTCTGGTAGTATTAGTATTTTCTGCCAATCACTTCCCCATTTATTCAGCTATTTAAAACTCTTACCCATATTTGGTATACAACATTAACAATTTCTAAAATCACTATTAATTATTGTGATATTTTGTGTTTGGAACAGTAAATGTACATTTATATTCAAATGACTGCTAGCGTTTTATCATACATAAAACACGTAAGATTTTCCACCTGGAGGTATGTCTGTAGAATGTGTACTTGTACTTGAACGTGAATATTTATACAAGAACAATGAACTGAAGTGAAACAGCTCACTCCTTTTACTGACCTGGCTATGCTGGTTAGATATGATGATGACGTACGCAGTCACATGGCCCTGACCACCTCACATTTAAGGCTACCAGAAGTATGAGGCTGCACCTGAATCTTCACTCTGAATCTGCCAAGGCCAATGCTGAGACTGAAGCTGGAGAGCACATTTTGGCCAAATATCTAAGCCAGGGCTTAGACATTGATTTTTCCCTAAATAGATTCCTTTGGGAGACAGATAAATTTTAAAACATGAAATATATATATATTTTTCCCCAAAATATTTTGGATTTCTATTTTGCATTTGTATACCATTCAAATAGAAACATCAGAATCATTTCCCACTCCAACCAATTTAAAAGCCATAGTTACTGTATACCTATCATGATTTAGCCACTAAAATCAAGTACTTTGCCTGTGAGTGAAATAACTGACACTTAGAGAGAGAACAAAAAAGATGATAAAAAAAGAAGAAGTAAATGAGATCCTTGAGGGTGGGTGAAACAGGTAAACAGAGGCCAAAACGGTCCGTCTTTCAGCATAATAAAGCATGAAATATATTTCAAAGAGTCTATTAATTCTCATAGTGTAGTTTTGCTGATTTTTGCTGAACTGTTGGGCCCATGGGCTAATATGATTATAATTGATACATTGAGTATAGTTACAGCATGAATGTTCACTGATACTTTATGTTATTAAATAAGAATAAAGTCAAAACATGAAGATGTTTGCTATTCATAAATAAAATGAACAAGTCCCTATATTAACTAGTAGACGCCAAGTACTAAGAACATATTTTCTCAATTATTTGTGCTAATCATAATGTAACAGCAAAACAATCACAACACATTTAACCCAACTATTAGCATTCCCTCGTCAGTTCATTGAGTCTAGATCATAAAAAAGACAATAAAGTAATGCCTGGCTTATAGCATTCGCCAATTTCTATGATGTAAAAACTCACCATGGCCAGCATTTGGCAACAAATGTGATGTCTCTGCATGAAGGAAAACTTGCCTAAATAACTTCAATAGTATAAATAATGGTCGAATGCAATAAAGCCACCCAGAAACATAAACTTTAATATGTTTATTTTTAAATTAAATTTAATTTTGAATAATGGCTATATGTGTTTAACAAGTGACTCATGAAAATACTGAAAATTTAATAACCTGATCTGAACGGGTAGGATCAGGCTCCAACACCCTGGTGCTGCCCACTCTATTCCACCCCTTAGGCAACGTGAACAAGACCTTTACATTTTAAATTATAAAAGAAGACACAGCACTCAACCAGATTAGAGAGTGGGTCAGGAGAATTTGCTCGTTCTGCATTACACCCAGTCAGCACTGTGCATTAAACCCTATAAGTGCACCCAGTATCAAAGGAGTAGTTAAAAAACAGGAAGGGAGAGCTATAATGCACTTCTCCAAGCATATGCAGTGAAATAACAGCAAAAAGGCCTAAAGTATGGCAAAATAGGTCAAGAATCTATTTCAGAAGAAAATGTAAGCCTTCAAAAAGAAAAAGTTCCTAGCAGTGCATCAGGGTATCAACATACTAAATAAGACCACAAATTTAAGACACAAGGGCTCAGAGAAAAATGCAGTGTAAGAAGAATAAACAAAGTGAGATGAAGATGGGAATTTTACTGAGGACAAACTTCACGTTATCACCACTGTCGTCATCCCCAGACTTTTAATTTCCCTCTATGCTTTATTCATTCAAGGGTTTCCTCTCCTAGAGCCTGAGATAGCTATCATTTAGTCTAGATGAAGTTAAGAATTCCATGTCTTCATTCAAATAATCGATTCTGAATTAGACAGCACCAAAATTAAGAAAGAATGTTAAATCTCAGGAGTCAGGAATTGTCAATACTAAGGCTCCGGTTCTAGCACCATCCCCGGGAACTGCTCTCAAATTTAAAGAAACCATCACATTTCTATATAATTAGTGAGATATAAAAATATTAGTGTCACCTTTCCACTTTTGTGAATAATATGGTAACACCTAAGATATAATCTAAATAAGAAAAGCTCATTTGCTACTTGTTTTCTAAGTGTAAGGTATTATGATTAAAAAAACCCTTAAAAATGCTTACACCCTTTAATTCTCATAACAACCTGTGAGTTAGTAATTAATACCAATCTTACTTTTAAAATGAAGTTGAGATACTAAGGTCAGAATGAGGTCAGAGATACTAAGTTAGCTGTCCAGGGTGACACAGAAAATATGTGGGAGACCCATGATTTAAAACTACTTGTGCCTGCTTTACAAAATATATGTTCTCACCTTCATCACTCTCCTACTTTCCTTGACATACTTTCCCTAGGATAGCTCGCACAAGGCAGAGAGAGATGAGACCAACTCTTCTAGAGTGTTCCTTTGATGCTTAGATTATTTTCCTGTTTTATTGGCACACTATGTAATATACAGATCGTGTATCATAGAAAGCTACACTGGAAGCCTACATAATCTTATTAACCTATTTATAATCTTATTAATCAATGTCACCCCAATAAGCCTAATTAAAAAATGAATCCCCAAAATAATCTTGAAAGAGCATGCTACCATTCCTATTATGGGTGGAGAAACAAACTGATAAGGCTTAAATATTGATTAAACGTAATTGTCCAAATGAAATGTCCACGTGACTTGCTTTGGGTCCTACTTGAAGCCCAATCTGCTTGTTCTCATCATTAAATGTTGTTTCACCTCATGTTAGAAAGGGTGCTGCTAAATCTGACATTGGGCCATGTCGTGTCCAAGGCCAAGGTGCTAACCTGGGACTTACTAAAGAGTTTACTTTCTTTAAATGCACTTTTCCCTTCGGCCTCTAACATCTTGGGACAGAGGAACAATCTGAATGTTAAGTATCCTCGGGAATCAGCACAAAAACTGCCATTGAGGAACGGTCGGAAGAGTTTGAAGATGGTGGCAGGGAGAAAAATGCAGTTCTTTTGAAAGCTTGCCTCGGAGTCTAACAAATTCTCCACCATTGTGAAACCTTCAAGAGAAGGTGCTTTGAAGGGTAACAATTTAACTTCAATCCTGGCAGGATAGTCACTTCCCTATCGCCAGACCCCCTTCCAGAATGAAGGGTTTCAGCTGTGTCATGAAGATTCTCTCAGTCTTGCTGCTTTCGACTCTAGCACAGACTTGAAAATAATTAGCCAACCACTGTAACACTGGTATTTTCCTTTCTGCCAGCAAAGCTCTTCCGAGGCAATAATTTGCCTCTCCTCGGTAACATCAAACTCTTCAATGGAATAATGATGGGCTTGAAATACATGGGTCTGAAACAGATCAGTGAGACCCAGATGCTAGAAACCTGTAATCCTCTTTTACTGCTTACAAAGCAAAAGGGAAGTGCAGTAAACCCCTCGGCTGCGGCCCTGAGATCCCACCTCATACCAAAGAGCTCTGGAGCTGATATTCTGGCTTTTATTCGGCTCAGGGACGCCTCTGTCTGTGAAGCTCCTCTGCTTTCTTTACACCAGGGGCACCTCCTACTGTCCTGCACACCTCCTTGCTCCTGCCCTCTGTTTGGGAATTGCCAAAAAAGACTTTCCTCATTATTATGAGACACCCAGACTGTTGGATAAAGCTATTTTTTTTTGTCTGCTTTACTTGACTTAGTAATTACAAAAGCAACCTATTTTTACTGTTGAAATTTTAGAAAAAAAATGGACAGAAGTGTGTAGAGATAAAAAAAAAAATCACCCTGTGATAACAGAAGAGCAGGTATCTCAGCCGGGGGGGTAGAGAGGCACGGGCTCAGGGGAGGTAGGAGCTGAGAGGAAACGCAACGAGCCTTTTGGGTTGCTCACCATGTTTTCTATCTCGATCTGGGGGGTGGTGACACAAGGAACACATGTTTTTGGGGTTTTTTTAATATATTTTTTAAAGATTTTATTTATTTATTTATCTTCAGAGGGGAAGGAGAGAGGGAGAGAAACATCAATGTATGGTTNAGAATGAAGGGTTTCAGCTGTGTCATGAAGATTCTCTCAGTCTTGCTGCTTTCGACTCTAGCACAGACTTGAAAATAATTAGCCAACCACTGTAACACTGGTATTTTCCTTTCTGCCAGCAAAGCTCTTCCGAGGCAATAATTTGCCTCTCCTCGGTAACATCAAACTCTTCAATGGAATAATGATGGGCTTGAAATACATGGGTCTGAAACAGATCAGTGAGACCCAGATGCTAGAAACCTGTAATCCTCTTTTACTGCTTACAAAGCAAAAGGGAAGTGCAGTAAACCCCTCGGCTGCAGCCCTGAGATCCCACCTCATACCAAAGAGCTCTGGAGCTGATATTCTGGCTTTTATTCGGCTCAGGGACGCCTCTGTCTGTGAAGCTCCTCTGCTTTCTTTACACCAGGGGCACCTCCTACTGTCTTGCACACCTCCTTGCTCCTGCCCTCTGTTTGGGAATTGCCAAAAAAGACTTTCCTCATTATTATGAGACACCCAGACTGTTGGATAAAGCTATTTTTTTTGTCTGCTTTACTTGACTTAGTAATTACAAAAACAACCTACTTTTACTGTTGAAAATTTGAAAAAAAATGGACAGAAGTGTGTAGAGATAAAAAAAAAATCACCCTGTGATAACAGAAGAGCAGGTATCTCAGCCAGGGGGTAGAGAGGCACGGGGTCAGGGGAGGTAGGAGCTGAGAGGAAACACAACGAGCCTTTTGGGTTGCTCACCATGTTTTCTGTCTCGATCTGGGGGGTGGTGACACAAGGAACACATGTTTAAAAAGGAAATTGTGATACACTTTACACACTTTGCTGCATGTATACTATACCTCAATGAAAAGGAAATAATTTAAAATCAGCCATCACCTCCAAACCCACAGCCCCCTTTACATTTTGGCGTATGTGCTTCATATACATCCGTGTGTGTCTCAGTGTTTTACACAGTGAAAAGTATGTTGGCTACAGGATAAGGTAGCTCACTAGCTATACTATGAGTGTGCACAATTACTCCACCACAGTGAGCCTTGCCTTCCTCAGTCGTAGACTCAGTTTTTAGGTGAGGACATCGTCTCCAGAAACAATGTATGTGTTTTGGTTTCTGTATATGACATATAATAGGCGCTCATGCACGTGGTTTTGGGTTCTTCTATCTTAACATGAAATGTGTCCCTCTGCTTAATAACTTCCCACTCACATATACCCATACAAAAAAGCTACATGCAGAACAACACAATGCCAGCTCTGATCCCACCGAGACATGCTGTCAGCTTTCTTGTTCCAAGATTCTATTCTAGGACGTAGCCTCTGTCTTTAGTTTTCTGGATCTTGTGTTCATTTGTGAGGAAGCTTGCAAAGTTTATGGCTCTGTTTTCTCCAATAACTGAAAACCCACTCAGTGTTGACATTGGCGGCAGGAAGAGGCAAATGAGGGGGCAGAACGATTAGTAGAAGAAGCACGTGGAAGTGGAGCCTGGCACACACAGAGAAGGAGGCAGGGCGTGCCTCTCCCAGGACTTGGATTTGGGGTTGGAGCCAAGATGACCCTCATTTCCCTGCGCTGGGCTCCAGGTAACATTTGGATTGCAGGGAGCTGAGACTGTGTAAAGACTTTAAGGCAATTCAACAGACACAGATTTAACTAAGAAGCATCATTGCCACTAGAAATATCTCATTACTGATTCAAGGAAAGAATCTTACCTAGACTTAAACATATTTAGCCTTGGCTGCACCATTTTACTATTATGAATTTAAGTAAGTCAAGGTATGTGCTTATGTCTGTATGTACTAGTCAGGAAATAATTCATGGCATGCCAGGCAAATGTTTATTGTACATTTTTATTTACTTTATTAATAGTTTACTCTCAATTTTGATCTCCTGAGGGCCATTACCATGTCTCTCATGTCTATTAAAAACATAACATTTAGTTAATGTCTACTAAAACTTTCTACATATATTAACTTATTTCACCTGTATGACACAGAAAAGAAATATAAAGAAGGCAATTAGCCTTGTGTGGAGCTCTACTATAGCTAGGAATTTGGGAGCATTCTCTCTTTCTGCTTTACCCTCCTAGTGTGTGACTTCTATTCTCAAGTTTGCCTCATGGCTCAGTATGGCTGCTGGAGTTCCAGCTATCACATACACAATATAGGTAGAAAGAGAAAAGAAGCAGAGAAAGAGGATATAACTCTCAACTGTATCAGAAACTTTTTTCCCCAGAAGTTGGAAAAAAACACACTTAGGGCTAACATCTCATTGAGAACTCAGTCATATATATATTTGTTCCTGGAGTTGATGTCCTTACCTAGACATGGAGTCTGTAACTAAGGAAGGGGAGATTGCTATTTAATAGGTAACTGATAACAATGTCATCTCCATGTTACAGATGCAGACATTGGGCCCATTGTGGTTAAGTCATGGTGCACAATCTTAAGATATTATAGGTAGTGAGCTACCTCGTCTCAAAGTCCGGGGACTTTTCACAATGTAACACTGCAATCAACATTACTTTGCAGAGGGTTGCACGTAGTAGACATTCAATACACATTTGTGCAATGGGGGGAGCACATGACCACCCTGAACCAGCAGAAGTAAACTGGTAAAGAGCATGAGCTCCTGAGTACTGCTTCCCAAACTCCAATGGGCAATGCGTATGATTCCCCTGCACATCTAGTCAAAATGGAGATTCTGATTCAATGGAAATGAGTGGGGCTGCGAGCTCGAATGTCTAACAAGCTTTCTGTGCTGCTGGTCCATGGACCACTCTTTGAGAAGCCAGGGGTAGACTTGCATTACCCAATACAATAACTGTGCACCTGAAATGGGGCTGGTCTGCATTGAGACGCACTGTGCAGGAAGTATGAAATAGATTTCAAAGATTTCATTTGAAAAAAGAACAAAAAATAGCTCAATATCTTGTATAGATTTCATGTTAAGTCATAGTGTTTTGGTTATAATGGATTAAATTAGTATACTATTAAAATTAAGTTAATTTCAACTATTTTTTATTTTTTAAATATGACTAATTTGACAAAAATGAAAAACTACTGATGTGGCTCACATTATACAACAGTAGGCAAAGGTAGGCTTATAATTGTTCATGCAGAAAATAATTCAATAATAAGTAATAATACAAGCACAAATTTTGTGGTTCATGTACCCACAACTATAAACTTATTTTTTCCTACCTCCTATATATTTACCAGACAGTGCTTGTCTAGATTGAATGATGCTATTTCGTTCAAATTCTGAATCCCCACTTATGAGCTGAAAGACTACGAGCAAATCAACTGCACTAAATTCAGTTTTCCCTTGTAAACCAGGAGAAACAACAGTGTTTGTTTCCTAGTGTTTCTCTTAAATAAGAGGACCGAATACAGCACTTAAAACACAGCAATTCTTTGAAGCTGAGCTATATAGCCTTGGGATTTCAAAAGAGACCACAAAACAGACAAAACTCATTTGCTGCTTCGTATTTTTTAAATATACCAAAACGTAGTAATTAGGCACTTTGATAATCTTTGTTGTCAGTTACTTAAAGGGTGATTTTGGTCAGACACATCACATAAACTCTGCCAAGTGCATTCTCCTTATTTTCTAAACTCTGTAAACTTGATGAAGTACCCAGTGAACACAAATACGCAAAAGTTGAGTTCAAGGATCAGGGCTGGACATAATGACAGCACCTACATTTCCAAGCTAATAATCAGCTGAGTTGAGTCACTGTTACTGTAGGTCCCCAGAGAAATTGCAAAATATAATCTTTTCCAAGCTCCATGGTTTTGCCAGTCGACCTCTTCCCAGAATTCACCAGAAGTCAATTTGCTGAGTGGGCCATTTGCCTAAAGCCAATTAGTAGAAAGGCCAATTTGCCAAATGACTGATTCATCAAATATATTTATACCTCTCAACTATTGTAGCTGCGGTTCATGAATTTTGATTTTGTCCTCCTTACTGCATTTTAAGGAACATTTCATTTGTTTCTGTCAAGGTCCCCACTGTTCCAGATGGAGCTGAGAGGCAAAGAGAGAAAGAGGCTGAAAAAATGGAGAGAGCAGAGAAATGAGAATAGAGAAGCAGAACTATGGGGTACAGCAGAGCGACACTGCAGAGGGTAAGGGGAGTATAATTATGACTATATTCTCAAATACAAACGCAGTTTTCAAGAATATATTATTAATCATGCAAACACGTAATTATAATAGTTCCTGATATTCAAGAAAATACTGAAAAATGTTTACTTATTGAATGCGCGAAGAATGCTTGTCAATATAATCTCCTCATGCATAGTAGTATATTCATAGGCATTTTTGCATTTAGTAATCGCCCATGTGAAACATCTTCCCTGTGCCCTGGTCTCTTGTAACTCTGCCTTCCTTGGCTCATTTCCCAGTTGGCAGCAACAGGAAGCAGGGGCAGAAATGGACTGAAGATTCCTTAGCACACTGTTATGAAGGCAAAAATGAAAAGCAGCCCATTTAGAAATAGTCTTTGGAAATGACGGTTTGGTGAATTGCTCATTGAACACTCTACCTTTGACAAAATGGTCACTCAGTGCATTGGCTTCTAGGAGTTGGCTGCATTGTGGGTGCGTAAAGAAAACTGACCCTGGATGAGTTAAGAGGGAAAACCCCAAAACTGGAGATGATGTCGCATGTTTTGCCTTCTACCTTCATAAGAAAATTTTGGGGTGAACAATGATCAGATGTGTACAATTTTTATTAAGTGCCAGGTTACGGTGTAGGATCTAAAGCACTCAACAAATAGTTGGCTCCCAACTACCGCCCAGCGCCCTGCCCGCCTCCTCACTCACCCATCACTTACCAACCCTGCTGCTCCTTCCTGCTTAAGTGGATGTGATTCAAGAACCATCTTACACACACCTGAGTCACTATACCTTTTGGTACGTGAGTAATAGGAAATGTCACGGCCATCCTAAGTCCACCAACCCTATTAGCCCATACGTGTAAACAGAGGTGTTCTTTCCTCAAAATAGATTCGAACATAAGGATACCACTGTTTTAAAGAGAGAGCATAACCCAAAGACCAGAAAACGAGACCAAAGGTCTTAGTATTACCAAAGAATATGTCATTGAGGGGGGATGTTGAGGGATCTGAGAGGAAATACTGCCAATGCTTATCGCACATCAAGGATGCCCCTCCCCGTCCCCACCGTGTGGTCCTGGAGGCAGGTGTATTCATCAGATGAGGTGGGAACATTGGGTTATTACCTGACATTTCAAATCTGCATACTGGATCTGATTGCTTCCATTCCCCCTCTGTGTTTGCACCAGGAAGTGTCTAATTTGGCATGTATGAGTTACAAGTATCCAAATCTCTTAGCAAAGATGTCTCTGTCCGTAAATTCTGCTTTATAATCACTCTCAGGATAACCATAGCTACCATTTTTATGCCAGATTACCTGCTCTGTGTGTGTAGACATTAGACTTTTTGGCATTTACCACTATATTAGGAAGTAGCCATTTGGATCTTTAAGAAATAGCCAATCTCAAACATGTAAGGAATGCCCTCGGGATAGTTCAGCTGGATGAAATCCTTGGCTTTGTCTGACTCGAACATCTGTGGGCTCAACCCTTGCAAGCTACAGCCTTCCGAGGCTAAGAGTAGCTAACCCAAAACCTACTTTGGGCGGATGAAAACACCAAGGATCTGAGCCAGGCTGTGAATTGTGAAAAACCCACATTTTGTTAGGCAATGCCTCCTGGTTATAATAATACAATTATTACATCACAATTACATCAATTGCTTGTAACTTCCCAGTTTTCTTATAATTTTAAACGTCAAATTATGTGTAATAATTTGAACCATATAATGTGCCTAATAATTTTCATATGTATAATTTTTATAGAAGAAAAAAGGCATTGTTTTTGTTTCCAAAATACTTATTAACCTGTCACACAGTGCGAGCATTCGGCTAAACACAAGAGTTTACATGTACATGCTAATGAAGTGACCCAGACTCTGGAGATAAATTCTTTGAGTCAGGATCAACTTTTGGCTGAGGCAGGGGATTATGCCCTGTCCCCCACCAAAACCAATAATAATAATAATAATAATTAGTAATTCCAACTTAGAATTAACTAGCACAGGAGTCCAGCCAGTAATCCAAAGAGAAATTCTAAAGTGGACAGAGGTAAATATCAAGATGAAATTCAAAAGCAAGAATAAAACGACAAAACTAGGGCCTAAGCAAAAAGAACCCTAGAATGAACACATTGGAACCATTTTTAAATTCTAAGTCATAAAAGTTTCATTCATTTCCCTTGTAATATAAATCTCAGTTTCTCACAATGTGTGAATCGTTGAGCCAATATATAGGTCCCTTGTGTGGGGACGGTTTGAAAGGCAGTGAGAACAAACCAAGGGTTTACGTGTTTCCCAGTGGAGAGAGAGTAGAAGGCTTCTAAGGGGAACATTAATGGGTGATGCGGACACCGACCCACAGTGTCCGCGTCATTATGAATGAAATGAGATACTCACACGGACGACTGAGTCCGGTGGAGCAAAAGGGACGGCATGGCTTTTCTCTCAAGGGGAGCAAACGCCTTGGTCCTTGCGGTGATCAGACTTTATTGGGTCTCTTGGCACATTACAGATGGTCCTCACTTACTAGGCACAGGTTGCTTTAGGTGGTTGCCTTTTACAGCAAACAAAGGAGATGCTGCTGCTAATCACATCACAGAACAGGGATGTTTGCAAATGAAAAGGCAAAAGTGACTGAACAGATTACACTCATCCTTGGAAGGTTTAACATACATTTTAGGAAGTTACTTTGCAGTAAATGTTTGCCACTGGGGGCTGGGCCCACGCCATGCAGAATGGTCTCCTACAGATAGGTACCTATTATAATTCTCAAAATATTAAGTTTATCAGAACATCCTGTTCTTTGGTAAAAGAAGGCGTTTCTAATACAAATATCTCTGACCTTGGGAAAGGATTTGTAATTGTTATGTACAAAAGGATGTGTTTTTGTGTTTGCATCTGTGAAATGAAAGCAATGAATGATGCTGGGAAATGGAGCACACACAATTCATTCGTGGGAGGGTTTCCAATATTCTAAAAGGCTCAAGCTGGCATTCGAGGAAAACATGAGACCACATGACTTAACAAAAGAAGAATGTCAATGAATATAGGGAAAAGGAGTTTCTTTGAGAACACAGGAAACGATGTCAGAGAAGAATTCCAATTTTGGTATGAATGAGGTCATTAGGAAGGGAGGGCATGTGAATGGCAAACTTTCAGTTGAAGGAGAGGTACCAACTGGGTCGGGGACTGCAGCTTCACACAATTCAACCAACAACCCCACTGGCTCTTAGAGGCTCAAAAATATATATAACAAAAATATCCCAAAATGAACAAAACCAACCACGTAAGGGCATAGTACTGAACATAGAGTAGGATCAAAATAACCCTCAAGACATGATTTGGGCAGAAAATAAAGAAATAAGTGCATGGTAGCAAGTAAGAAGGATGAGACCTACAAGACGCAACCTATAAGAGCATCAGCAAGAAATGAGCCTCTTGGGATACATATTGACTGGAACTCAACTGTATTTCTTAGAGTTGGAAATAGAAAGTTCAATTTTAATGTGCATTTGTTAGCATCAACCATAAACCCTCGCTAAAGAAAATTCTCAGCTTGCACCGTTGGAAGATGATTAGATCCATGGGAAAAAATGGCATTTCGTTTATAATGATTGCTTATATCCATTGTATATAATGGATACACAGGTATCCATCTTACATTTCCTAAAATATATTGGTTTTTATTAAGCTACTTGTGTTATTCTCAATCATCACCCCTTTTTTGGTAAATATCATGACTTCTAGTTGTTTATGGTACATGAGGGTTATTGGTCTCATTCTTTGTTGCCATGACCAGATTGTAGTAAAAAGAAGATAAGGACAAAATTTGTCCACATGTACAACAGTTTGTTGCATATGTAAATAATTTATATATGTATACATATGTACATATAATGTATATTTTACCAAACATGCACAACGACTATTTATAAGCTAGAGAGCAAATTCAAGTGCCAACTCTCTGTTCTTTCGAGTGCTCTGACAACACACTGCCGGAAAGGCCCATCAGGACAAATCCCACAACGTGTTACTGGCAGGCCCCAGGAACAAAGAAGCCCAGGAACATATGGCTACCAGCACATGGGCCATTTTGGAATCTACCTACCTATCATCTACCTGTCCATCACCTGTCCATCATTTATCTGTTGATCTTTTAAAATGTAAAGTTCCAGTTGAAAGCAGGCAACCTAGATTTATTAGAGTCATGTACCTTATTCACATAAGGTTGGAAATGCCTAGAAAGTGCCACATATTCTGAAGTATAGACTAAAGACCACTATCGCAAAAGTGTATGTATACAGTTCATCACTACTGAAGCGCTTTAAAGCACAAACAGGAGTAGAAACGGCCCAAGTGTTCATCAACAAGGGAACACACAAAATGCAGTAGAGTCACGGAATAGAACACTTCAGAAATGAAAAGAAATGGATGACCATTTCTGGTCATCAACATGGATGAATCTCAAAAACCCTACGTAAAACCAATAATGCCAGCCTAAATAAATAAATAAATACACACATACATACATACATACATACATAGTGCTTACCGTGTTGTTCCACTGATATGGAAGTTCAAAAATTAACAAACTAGTTTATGGGGAGAAAAAATCAGAATAGTAATTGACTCTGGAGGAGAGGGGCATAGCCTAGAAGGAAATACAAGGTGACTTTCTTCAGTGATGTCAATGGTCCATATATCGATTAGGGTGTTGGACATACACACACATACACATACACACACACATATATATGTATACATATACATATATAATCCCCGTATATGTAATATATGTATCTATGTATCTACATGTATCCATCTGCCTGCCTACCTACCAATATCTCCATTTACATATATATGTCTTTGTTCATTCAGACTGCTACAGCAACGTGTCAAAGATCAGTTAGCTTATAAACAAAACAAATGTATTGCTCACAGTTCTGGATGCCGGAAGTCTAAGATCAGAGAGTTGACTTGATCAGGTAAGGGGCTGCTTCTGGGTTTCTGACTTCTTCCTCTTCCCTTAATGACTGGAAGGGCTGGGGGGCTCTGTGATGCTTCTTTAGCACTAATCTCATGCATGAAGCCTCCACCTGATTGAATCAGCCCCCAAAGGTCTCACCGACTAATATTATCACCTTCATGGGGTAGAATTTCAACACATGAATTGGGGGGGGGGGCACAAACATTCAGACCATAGCAATGTGTATACACACACATGCACAGACGTGTATAGATATATAATGGAGACACTAAAATTAAGTGTGTTTAATGGAATATAATTACAGCTTAACAAAAAAATTACAAACTAGCCCTGGCTGGTGTAGCTCAGTGGATTGAGCATGGGCCTGAGAACCAAAGGATCGCGGTTTGATTCCCAGTCAGGGCACATGCCTGGGTTGCAAGCCAGTTCCCAGCAGGGGCCAGTTCCCAGTAGGGGACACATGAGAAGCAACCATACATTGATATTTCTCTCCCTCTCTCTTTCCCTTCCCTTCTAAAGATAAATAAAATCTAAAAAATAAATAAATAAAATTATTTTTTAGAAATTACAAACTATATAATGCATATCTATTCCCAAAGTAAGGCCTCTGGATAGCTTAGAGGTTATATTTTTATTAAGGAAGACATTGTTGATTTGGTCTCTTGCAAGTAATAACAATAATTTCTGTCCCTTAATAAGCAGTTCCAATGTGCCAGGCACTATACTAGCAAATCTCCTTACGGATAAAGATCACTATATTCTCTCAACAACTTTATGAAGTTGGATTTATCATTATTTCCGTTTTATCATTGATGAAATTGATGCCAGAGAGGTTGCATGTTTTCAGTGTCACAGCCTAACAGAAGGCAGTGTCGGTCTCCAGGCCAGGAGTCTGTTTAACCCCAGAGTTCTCTGGCTTAAAGTGAAGGCCAAGGACATTTCCTGATACCACCACCAGAGTTCTGCATGACTCTGCTATGTTGCCGAAAGCAAGGAGAAGAAACTGTTAGCTAGGGGAAGGTTATTAAACAGTAGATCAAGAGATGAAGTGGAGGGCAAAGGTGGAAAAGAATGATATTGATTTCCTGTGACAGATCCTCGTCAAATGCATTACCTTCCATGGGTGCCCAGAAGAATTTAACCACTACCCGACCCAAACTAAAGTTCTCTCTCTCTCTCTCTCTCTCTCGCTCTGTCTCTGTCTCTCTCTCTCTGCCAACTTGAGATTGCTAGATAACTTTTATTAATATTTGAAGGAAGTCACATCTGATAGGAGATGAGTCTTTATTCACAGAGTTACAGATCACTTCCAGTGTGTTCAGCTAATTGGGTCTTCATTATTTTACCCCGATCAGTCCTAATTCCAGTTTTGTTCTCTACCAAGATGTCTTATCGAAATGTATTCCTAAAATCTCTAGTTTGTATTAGAATTCACTTCACAAAAATAAAATCAGGGGAGGTTCAGTTTTTTTTTTTTTCACATCAGGCAAAATATTTTTTAAAGAGTAGAGCACAAGAAAATACTCAAATAAAGAAACATTCTCATCATTTTTTTTATTTAGTCTCACTTTATATTTAGCTAAAGTAGTTTTCTTTTGAATGACTTCCCTGGAAACTAAACCGGCAGGCATCCTGCTCAGCCCACTCCCGGCGTGTCCAGTTCTGGGAGAGGCGATGGCCATCTTTCAGTATCTAACTTGGTTCTAAGCTTCTCTAAGAAAGAAGGTATAACTAGGATATTATACTAGGAGCACACATGCGTCGCTTCCGAAGTGTCTGACTTGCATGGCCAGGCCCAAATGAGGATGGTGGCCTTTTCCTGCCTTCTCCTCCACACCCCTTCCTGCACACATAAATCAAATGTGTACACACACCGACACAGATGCAAGTTCTGAACCAAACTGCACATGCGTAGGGATGACTGAGCAGTGTTAGAAGTGTTTCTGTCCCTCTGCAGCTACAGAGCTGGAGTGACCATTTACGCCTACAGGTGGCGCTTGCAAATTTAATTCAGCCTTATGCCCACGTAGGGGGCCCAAGTGCCCCTCGTTTTCTGGTCCAAGACTGTATTAATACCACTAATTTCCCACCTGCAAGAAAAATAAAAAGTTTATGCCAAAGGAAGTAAAGTATATGGCCAGGTGCCTAAGCCACGTAGCCAATGCTATTTTGTAAAGAGACGTATTCAAGCCTCAGTCCGTGGTGTTTAGAAGGAGTTGAATCATCCTGGGCTCATTAACAGAGATTTTTCTCAACAAAAAGAAAAATGCTATTCCAGATTGGAACTTTTGAAGAACACAGTGCGTGGTCTTTCCAGAGTAAAGTTTCTGCAGTTTGGTGGAAGAAACGCAGGCTTTGGAGTAAGACTGACCTATATTCTGAGCACATACTGAAGGAGCTAGCCCACAGGTGCGCTGCAGAGTCAGGATTTGACACGAATCGCTCAAAGTTAGTCTCATGCATTTCCTTAGTGAACACCGGATCCAGGACACAAAATGAAAGGCATGGATGTCACGTCCTCAGAAATTAATACCTGAGGCCTTGGCTAGTTTCAGTGACCCTCTCAGAAAATACAAGCTGACATAGGCAGTTTGTACTATTTTGAAGCAGCATCTTAGAAGATACTTCTGATATTATGATGTACCCCGAGTCGGCATTATGGGGCACAACATCAAACACGCCCATTATGATTTGTGAGTTGTTGAAGGTGTACGTTTCTGTTAGTTGAAGAAATAACACTTGATGTAAAAACCACCCGACAATCAATCTCAGGTGATTTCTCACATGAAGCAGAAAGAAAAATTGGGAGGCTTTGAGGGGCAGAGCTGAGGCAAGAATTAAGTTCTTATACATAATAGCAACAGGGGAGAGAGGGGCCCCAGTGATAATGAAGAGCAGGGAGGGGAGGAGAGAGGACAAAGTGACT